>NC_044989.1:18056762-18656762 GCF_008728515.1 Papio anubis | reverse complement strand
ATTCTGCTTTCCAGAGAGCCTCCATGGAAAGAATCTGGGAGTGATGACCTTCCAGGGTGTTAACATACGAAATCTTCCACCCTCTTCATATAAATATAAATATATATATATATAGTTTGTTTTTCTTTCTTTCTTTCTTTTTTTTTTTGAGATGGAGTCTTGCTCTGTCGCCCAGGCTGGAGTACAGTGGTGCCATCTCAGCTCACTGCAACCTCTGCCTCCCAGGTTCAAGCGATTCTGTTGCCTCAGCCTCCTGAGTAGCTGGGACGATAGGTGCATGCCACCACTCTTGGCTAATTTTTGTATTTTTAGTAGAGATGGGGTTTCACCATGTTGGTCAGGCTGGTCTTGAACTCCTGATCTCGTTATCCACCCGCCTTGGCCTCCCAAAGTGCTGGGATTACAGGGTGAGCCACCATGCCTGGCCCCCTCTTCATATTCTTAAGGCTCAATCTTCTGGGCCTCCAGGAGGCCTAAGGGTACCCAGTACTCACACCACTTCTGCTCTTGGCAAAGTTATCAGGAGCCTTCCACCACTTCAATCTTTGGGACAGTGAAGTTCAGTGGAGCTCAGACTATCATGAACCCTTGCTAGTATCCATTGACTGGGTTTGACACCCAGGCACTCTCATTAGATTCTAATCACTTTTTGCCACAGTGAGGTCTGAGACTTAGTACTCTCTGGGTCACCCTGCTGACATCTCTATTTCCTCTGACCTTGTCACTAGAACTGGGATCTGACCTTGTATTTTTCTTAGTCATGAGCCCCTACTTTGTTAAGTGTTTCAGGCCCCCCCAGGACCACAGTTCTCAGCTCATTTATCTATGAGTATTAATGTCCTGCCTTGTGCTTGCCTGGATTCTTTATCTGACTGGCAGGTGCTCTGGGGTAGACCACCTTCTGAACTGTGACCTAGGTTGCAACAGCCTCTCACACCTGTATCCTTACGCTCATTTATGTTGCACGCTTCAATTCCCAAAACATTCATCACACATTCTTCTTACATAAACTTTATTTCTTGTCCTTGATTTGTGAGCAGTTAGAGCAACAGCCCCCCACAGAAATATCAAAAGCTGTTTGTTATTACAAAGACCTCATTCTACTCTCATTAAAGATGTTGGGAAAGAATGTCATGATTCTATCTCATATTTTTGGTGGGAATAATTTGATAACTACCTGATAAAACTTTTTAGTCTCATAATCACTTGCTCTGAATCTCCAGAACACTGAGAAATTGAAGGAAATATGTAAGGGTTGTTTGTTCCTTTATTTGCTTATTTTACTTAAAGTCAGCATTTTCACAAAAGTTGTGGTCTTTTTAATTGTGCACACTTTGTGCCTTAGTTTATCTGTGTTCAGTTCCTGGCCAGAGATCATTTGTTTTCATAAGAATGTACATGTGTCTGAAGCATCAGAGCTACAGGCGCTGCTCCCACCCCGTCCCTGCAGACTTCATCCTGCTCAGTCCAAGGCAAGGGAACTATCCATTGGCTCAGACCCATTATGAGAGAAGTCTAGAATTGTCTTATCTACTAGTCCTGGGCCAAAAGGAAACTGAGGAAGCTCTTCAGTACACAAGAGTCTAATGGATGGCAGGTCTCTCAACCCCCACAAGCATGCCCACCACAGGCAGAAGATGCCCACTGCCATCCCTCCCCAAGCTGACTGAACACTCACAATCTCATGGGACTGCTCAGTGCTGAGTTAACAGAACCCCTTTGGAGCCTACGAACTGGATTCCTCAGTACATCCAACAAGGGCTTCTACACTTTTTCCTCACTCAAGACATACTGAGCTTTTTTCCCTCAAATGGGCCAATGCAATTGGTGCCTGTATGGTAGACACACCTGACGGCAATAGCTTAACTGAAGCCTACCCTGAGAATGACCCTGTACAGCAGATGGACCTGACAGCAATAATTTAAGAAATGAGGGTGCTCATGTGGAGGTTGCTGAGGAGACGGTGCTCACTGAGGATGTTATGTAAACTGCATATTTTTTTTTTTCCAGCAGTTCTGGTTTTCCTGTCCAGCCTGCCACCACTGGACCGTCCCTGTATGTAAGTTCCCGCAAATAAAACCATAGGCCTCTTTTGCTGGCTCTAGGTCTCTTCTCTAGCCTCTTGAACCCAGTGCCATCCCTACTGAAGTTAATAGGGGTCTGGCATGATAGTGTCACAGCATGCTTCAATGCCTGCAAAATAGACTGAGTCTTATGGTTTTGGCTCTGTTGAGTTTATTCTGATGAAGGCAAGGTTCTTATCCTTTTCACTCATCCATAGTCAAGGAGAAAGGCCATCCACGGGAGCTGACGCCCCAAGGGGAGATCACCTATTACCCTCGATAACTCAGGTCTGGTCTCCCCAGCACAAGTGCCAATATAGGTAAAATTACTTCTGATTCCAATCCCAAAGTCCTCCATATTTCTTGCTTTTCCAGTAGATTCCCTTAAGCAGCCCAAAATCCTCTGAAGGGCTTGACATGTGCTGAGCCCCTGAAGGCTGTGGGTAAAGCCAACCGTGGAGCTTCAGGGGATGTTTGCATGCTGAGCAGGCTTAGCAGAGACACTGTGCCAAGGAGTGTTTTTAGAGTGAAGAGGAATTTGAGTTTTTCTCATCTAGGACCAGGAAAGATTACTGGTATGACTCAGAGGATTACAGTAAGAGAGCCTTTTCAATAATGGGGTAAAGAGGAAAGTAGACTGAGTTTGCAGGAGGCATCTTGGGGTTTTAATCCCTGCTCAACAACTTACCAACTCAGGGGCTATGAGCCATTTATTTCTCTTAGCCTTGATATCTTTATCAATTAAATAGAGATAATAATATGCATCTTGAGGAGGTACCCTGAGAATTACATGTGGCCATGGTTATAAAATATCTAAACAACATTTGGTACACAGTAAGGGCTCAATATATAGAAGCTGTTTACTACAATAAAGGAGAGTTAAGGCAGGTTACTGGAATTACTTCATCATTTTCTCTAGATCTGAGAGATTCCAAAGGAGCTGATATAACCAGACATATGGCCTAGTTAGTTCTAGGAAAATATATA
Organism: Papio anubis; assembly: GCF_008728515.1. Lineage (NCBI taxonomy): Eukaryota > Metazoa > Chordata > Mammalia > Primates > Cercopithecidae > Papio > Papio anubis. Next base: position 18,653,712 of record NC_044989.1, on the reverse strand, counting down.
ACAAAACTCACTTTTCTTATAAGCTTCAGCAGAACTAAGAGAAATAACTGCCCTAAAGTTTGGAGAAGAGCAAAAGGCTGAATTCAGGACCTATTTGTCTTGCAGACAAGTAGAAGCTCCCTACGGCATACTCAACACTGCATATGTGCACAGAAGTGCACAAACACAAAGGTGCAGACATACATGCATACGTGCACATATTCACATACGGAGCTCCCACTCCAAGACTGAGCTACCTCCCTTGCCCACTGTTCTTAAGCTCCTATGCTGTATCAAAGGAGAAGAAACTGATGTTTCAAGCTTGTTGAATTCTAACTCATCAAAATAGTTTGGTTTACCCCCTGTGCTACTTTACAAGGCACTTAGGCATTTTTTCATGGGGTTGAGAAATCATGTTTCATCAGTAATAAACAGGATCAACCCCCAAAGACTGAAGCTCAATTTCAAGCTCAGAACCCAGGAGGTCAGAGTGGATTCTATCACAGAAAATCACAAACTCCCTTTCCTTAGCAAAGCAAAACATATTCTGGGAGAAAGAGAGGAGGCTTCAAGTCAAGCACAGCAGTTTCTAATATTTTTCCACTTGACTTTTCTTAATTAGTGTTGACTAGCTTAACGAAGCAATTAAGGGGCTTATTTGCTTTTTAAAATCACATGTGAAATTTAAGAAACCTTGAAATAGAAGAAATATTTGTCCCCAAGATCTTACTCCACAAGGGATATCAGTTTGAATATTCTCCAACCATTAGAAAGTGAGAACAACTGGCCCTGTTCTCCAAATGAGGCCCAAGCAAAACAGAAATCGCAGTAGCCGGCTCTGCATGTAGAAATCCTCAGTAAGTGAACGGCTGCTTTTCAGATGTTATTTCTGAGACTTCCATTGAAAACAACAATGATCATTAGTTTTTGATAATAAAGACATCTACCACTTATTGATTAATTATGAGCTAAGAAGTGTGTTGCAGACTTTTCATATGTTATTCCAATTTAAATCTGTAAATGTTCCCTTCCCTTTTTACTAGAGTAAGAAAATAAGGATTCAGAGAGGGTGAACGGCATGCCCAGGGTCACACACCTGTCAGGACCTCGACTGAAACTTTTCTCATTCAGACACATGGTTGTCCCATGATATTTCATTTTCTTCCCTTGTGATAATTCTAAACCAGGAGAATTGTGGCTTAAGCACACCAAAGATCATTAAATAACTAAACTTGTGTGTGCATGTTTACACCTACATTTATATAAATAGCATATACAATAGTAAAAAATCATGTTATTTTAAATAATTATATCTAATTATCTGTATGACAATCTAATAAGCCCCTAATAGATAGTATATTAATCATATGATTATAGTTTAAGTTATTTACATGAAATAAGCTAATATATCACAATTTGTAATTGATACAAACATAAATTGATAATACAAATAAATATATAGTATATTAAATGTGATATGTATGTAACATATACATGAGACCTACAAATCCATAATATGTAATACAAGCCATAATGTGATATATAAAACATGTAATACATAATATTGTGATATATATAATGTGTTTGTATACAATACACAACACATGATATATAATACATGGAAATTATGTCTTTAATAATTGTGCATAATAACAGAATTATCAGAAATTTTGATACAGGGTTAAAAATTAGATTATTTTAATAAATATATACTTATAGAACAATAGTCTATATTACAATATAACTCAATAAATAAATTTGATTATTAAATAATATTATTATGGAGTAATTAACTGGACTATCCAGAGTTTAATGTGTGCATCTGGTCATACGCAAGTTCACATTTATTGTCTATCATGTGCTAGAAACAGTGCAAAGCACTTTATATATCACCTTTTTAAACCTTTCCACAAACCAGCAAGGTAGGTACCATTCACTGAAAAGAAATTGAGGCTTTTATCAGTTAAATATTCTTTTTTTGTTTTTCTTTTAGGGGTACAGAGCTAGCAAAAGAGCCAGGAATCAACCCTTATTTCGTCTTATTCCAAATGATATCAAGTGTTTGTATTCTACCAAGTCAGATAAGTAGGTGGAGAAAAGATGAAGTGACAAAGCACAGGAGGGACAAAGAGATTATGCCTTCATGCTTCCCTGCTCCTTGAAAATGTAGTATATGCCAAGTTTTCATTGATTCAGTGGGGAAGGCAAGGGACGCTGGCCTGGTGCCAGTTCAGCCACTCTCTCAGTCTCTTGTTTATTCAACAAGCTGTTCCTCTGGGTCCTGGGGAAGAGGGAATTATTTTGGGTGGCAGCCCATGGCATATGTCCTGATGCAGCCTGTGGCATATGTCCAAGCCCCTCCCAGTGTGACACTTTTGTGACCAGGGTCCATATGCTCATGGCACTCCCTTGGACTTAGCTATTTTTTCATTGCCTCTGGGACTGCAGGCTAAATACTTGGCACTGGAAACATTGCCAGCAGCAGCACAGTTTGGGAGTACATCCCACATGGGCACTGAGTCAACAGTGCCAACAGGAGGAAAACATATGAGCCCAGGGAGATTTCTTAACTATTTACCCAGTGGGGGAAATTGTTTATTTTCCACATATCTCCCAAACAGCCCATTTATGAGCTCCATTTATGACTTCAAACAGGTAAGTTGGCAGAGACATGGCAGTGAAGATAAGATGATGACTAATTAATAGCCTTGCAACAGGTTTCAACACCCAGATCTACAACTACCATTATTATTTTTCTTAACCACTAACATTTATTTTCAAATACAAACATGCTTTTAAGTATTTTTCTTAATACAGATAATAGTTTTATCTTGTTCCTGGCACCATTTCCTCTTCCCAATAGGGTTATAAATAGGGTATTCCATTTGGCAAGGGTCTTGTCCGTGGCATTGGAGAGACGGTTCTATAGTTACTGTAACAAAACAGCACATAGTTGGCATATTTCTCCCCAAACTTTCCTAACATTTACACTGCCATCTGCATACTTTTCACTTGACTTCACTCTGAAAATTGACTGTTCCTCTGATACATACCAGAGACTTGGCTACTTGGACATTTGGAAACAAAATAGAAGGAACAAAACATGAAAAAGGAAGCATTCTTCCCATTTCTGATCCCAGGCATTCAATACTTGTAGTAGTACAGTAGTTTGTAAGAATGGTTTAAGGTAGCTTCCTTTAAGGGCAATTTTAATTTTAAGATTTTAGGATTCTGTGAATGAAGGGATAATTCATTAATTAATATACTAATATCAATAACTGCTTTATTTTCCTGAGTTTATACAGCTATTTGCCCATATTTAAATATATATGTAGAAAAATGTGGGATCAGTATGTGTGTGTAAGAAAACTCAAAAATGAGTCTCAAAAACACAATAAAGTTAAAATGGAAGATCCAGACCTAAAACCCTTTCCAAAGTTCTGCTCCCAACATTTCAAGTAAGTGTCAGATAACGCAAATGAGTTTTTAAGAGGATTAAGATGCTAGAACATAGTATCTCTGGAAGTTCAAGGATTTCCATTGTTGTGAGACAAAGAATGCATAAGAATACAAATCTCCATAGTCTTGTCTTCCAGATAACCCAATAACCCTCACCAGCTGGGCTTTACTTTCTTTTCAGGTTTAAATAAAGGAGGGGGAAGGTTTCAGCAATAGCTGCAGGAGTTACTGATGAATTGAGGATTCTCCAAAATGAGACTTTTAGAGAGAGAGAATACACATAGCCCTTGCCTGGAGAACTGGATAAATTCACTCTGTCTTCATCAAACATGGTTAGCCCAGGCATCATTTGAATGAACGTGAAGGAAAAACTAACTTCTCGATGTTTTTTCCTGATACTCTGCCTGTGCATTTGCTCATGTCATATGAGCATATAGAAGAGAAGCCAGGTCAGAGTGAATATTGGCCCATAACACATTTTATGGAAGGCTATTTGGTGCCTAGTCATCCCCAGAACGTCTTCATATGAGGATTTACTGAGCCAAAAACAATTTAAGATTTATTTGAGAAGTCACCCAAGTGATGAGTCCATTTGTGGATACAAAGATATTAGTGATTAGAATGGTTGTGTTGGAGATGAGAAGTTGCGTTGCTGTTGCTGCTGTTGTTTTATTCTTTTTCTTTGCTCTTATGCAAAATACTGTAGGAAAATAATTTTGTTTTACCAAGTTTAATGTGAGATTTTACTTGTGATTTTGATATTTTGATCCCAAGCCTTACAGTTGGAGAAGTCAAATTTTCTGTTTTTGTTTTAACAATCGTTTTAGCTTATAGAATGAAGGAGTGGACACTGGCTAACTTTACAGAATATTTTATCCATAATTAAGAATCTAATGAAGCTGAAAAAGGAACATTGTTTCTTATGGGTTTAAAATAATATAGATGATGTATTTTCATTACAAGTGCTTTGGAGATAAAAATTTGAGGGAGAATAAACCAGAACACACCTGCACACTCACACACACACTCACACACACATTTACACACATACAGAAAAAAAAATACTTTTTTAAGCCTTACCTGCTGACATATGTTGTGTTTAAATGAATATTCACTACATCCAACTCTTGTCACTTTCATCCATCTTAGATATTTAACATTAAATATCTAATATTAACATTTAACATCAATATTTAACATTAACACAATATCTAATAACATTAACACAGAGCTATGGTTGAGTTTGTAAGACAATATCACATGCACAACATATATTTGTGTAAGGCATGATGCTGGGTTCTGGATGTTGACTGAGAGATGAAAGAATGGACATCATTTTGACATTGGAAAAATTCATAAATTTGGTGGAGAACAAACATTTGTCATACAAGCTAAATGAGCTTAAGTTGCATTTTAAACTCAGCAGTTCACAAATTTATCAGTTACAACCTTAATATCTTCTTTGATACCAACTTCCAATTCATCTATCTTATACTTTTCTTACCTTGGCCTCTCCAAATTATCTCAGTTCATCTCTCTTCTTCAGTCAGTCAGTGTCTGCTTCCTGTGGGTAGATCTACAATCCTGTACTAACCTGTCACTCTGTAATTCAAATCTCTCTTGATTGGCACTGTCCAAAATGGTAGCCCCTAGCCACATCTGGCTTTTACATTAAAATTAAAATTAAATTAAACTTTCAGTTTTTTATTCAAACCAATCACCTTTCAAGTGCCCTACAGCCACATATGGCCCATTGCTACTATTGGTGAATGACGCTGGTATTTCCACTGGCTCAGAAAGCTCTGAGACAGATCTGCTCTAATGCACAGTTCAAAGCTCGCTTGCCAGGCTGTTCTCCCCATAGTTTCCTCAGGCAAGTGAGTCTCCAATAAGTTAAATATTCATTGTTTTCTGCATATATTCTGAGCTTCACTGACTTGGGGGCTTTCCTATTTCCAAAGCTTTAAGTGTTCTTTTGAAATCCTATTGTCATTTAAGGCCTAGAATAAAGAATTGTTTCCCCTTCTTTTACGAAGCCTTTTCTTTTCTTTCTTTCCTTTTTTCTGTTTGTCACACAGCCTTTATTTCTCCCTCACTTTTTTTTATTATTATACTTAAAGTTCTAGGGTACATGTGCACAACATGCAGGTTTGTTACATAAGTATACATGTGCCATGTTGGTGTGCTGCACCCATTAAGCCTTTTCTAATCTTCCCAGTGAGAGCTTTGACTCCTCTGGAATCTGACAGCACACTTTGTGCCTCAGCTGTGCTTCACTTAGAGCTCTGTTTCAGCGACAAGAGTTGGATGCAATGAATGTTCAGTTATTCAAACACAGCATATGTGAGCAGATAAGCCTTAAAAAATTGTGAACTGCTGAGTTCAAAATGTAAGTCTTCAGAGGATTTTTTTTTTTTTTTTTTTTTTTTTTTTTTTTGCTCCAGTAGTTGGTTATGCTAAGTTAAAATGGAAGATTTTAACTTAGTTTTTTGAGGTCAGGGGAAGCATGAAATTTTCATATTTCATGACCTCTGGTTTTTCTTCTTTGTGTGTTTTATTTTACTTATTTATTTTTTTAAGTTTTAGGGACATTAAAGATAAAATAAAAGAATAAAAAGGGAAGGACACAATTGGTGACAAAATCTGAAGGTGAAAATGAATTAATAGAGTTATATCAACCATAGATGAGGGAAGGATGGGGTTGCTGCACATTGTAGAATAAAGTCCTATAATTAAATTCTTTTTCTGTTAATTTGCTTTCTGGATCTACGTGAGTTAATTATTGTCACTAAACCTGTGATTTGTTTTTGTTTTATTTTATCTGTAGAATAAAAATAGTAATGCTCACCACATAGGTTGTTGTAAATATCCCTTAAGGTAATATATGTAAAAGCACCTCTTTAAAAAAAAATGTCTCATACAAATGTGAGTGTTTACAGCAAGCTTCCAGGAAAGGAGGGTTTGGAATGGGGAGAAACACATGTTCTCCTGTCCCTTCACAAACCCACTTTCTTCTGACAAAGCCCTGCCGACTGATAAAGTTCCAGTAGGCTCTTTGTGAGTTATCCACAGGGTTCTCTTTTTATCTCACAGAAATATTTATATATCTATACATTTCTATAATATTTTTTATTCTACCCTCCTTGGGATGTAGTTATGACTGTTGAATATTTACTTTTCAGACATTCCTTCTCCCTTTGAAGAAATCCACAAAAGAAAAAGCAAAATACTGACAAGTTTTCAAAGCCATGATTTACAGGAATGAATTCTGAAAAGCAAGTGGCTAACATCCGAGTTCATCATCAAATAATATTTCTAAAGCACCCTCTAGTGTCTGGCCCCAAGCCAGATGATTCAACGCCTGGAGAAGCTACAGACTTTTTCAAAGTAAAATAGACTCACGTCTGCTCTTGAGAAGCAAGTCGGCATCATTTAGGATGCCTTAGGAATGTCTCTCTAAATAAGGATTAAAAATGGATTGCTGTAGAAAAATTAATACAGGTACAAACACTAATAATATTGAGTGCAATTTAAATTCCATTTTAAAATAGATAATAGGGTTTAAAATAACATGTCGAAAATTGTACTGGAATTAGCAAAATTTAAAATCTTAGGAAGAAGAATCCTGATTTGTATGTGAAAAGGTTTTGAACTGAGGAAAATTAAGACTAGCAAGAGTAGATAGGGGTTGTCTAGTAGGAATCATAGACCCATCAGCCATCTGATTATGCTGTGACTGATACTAGCCTGTAGTTTTCACCCAGTAAATTATCAAGTGGTACAGTAGAAAGAGCATGGTATGTAGAATCATAAGACTCATAGTTTGGGGTCAACTCTACTAGTCAGTTGGCCATGTGGTTTGGAACACATCACAAAAGATTTATGAGCCTTCGCTTCTTCACATGTAAAATTGTGATGATTTTGCCAACTTCATAGAATTGTTTAGACTTTAGAGTATTACATAGGATACAACGGACTAGTTCCTTGAACAAAGTACTTGTCCCCAAAATGTTACTATTTTTTCTAGTTGTGTGATTGATTTTGCAATCAGCAATTTAATATTATGCATTCAATACGTTTATAATATGCATTCAATGTGACTCGCATATATTTCATAAAAACAAATTTGAATATTTTTCTCATTTTGTCATTCACATATCTTTGAGAATGGCATCATAGTTTTATTTTGATAATGAAGTAATACAGTCAATTCCTGAATAGGCTAGTTGACTTTAATGAGAAATACCCATTTATTCATTCATTCATTCATTTCATTTTCAACTTTTAAATTAAATCCATAATGGCCCCTTCACTATGGGGTTCTTATATTAATAAGATGGACCAGATACTTTTATCACCTCAAAAAAAATCTTTGTAGGCGGAGCAATAAAGAGTACTGAATCATTTTAAGAAGTCACATAGAAAATGACTTTTGAACATGGAAGGACTCGGCTTGATCAAGCAAATTCTATTTCAAAGTTTTACTTCCAAGGTTATTTATTACTGTGTGGAATCTCACTCCTGGGGCTGGGGTCAAGAAAAATGGGGACACAGGTGTCTGCCTATTTGCACAGGCATTAAAAAGTATTGTAAAATGAGCTCCAGCCTTTTAAGTTACTGTCTTCTTTATAATAATAATCTTTTCCATTTTACAAGGTCTATATTATTTTTAGGTAAGAAAACACTGTAGAGTTCATGTTTTATTGTTCCTTGCAGTTATATAAATTATATTTGGCCAAAACAAATGTAATTCCTACTGTGTGAACTGGGAACCCAAAATGTTGATTTTCCTCAAGTTATAAACAATGTGAAGATATGTTATACTAGGTCACAATTTTCCAGAGCAGAGCAAAATATATAACTCAGTTTTAATAACAAAACTGCATATATCATTAAAGCTTCCTACTCCACACAGAATGTATTATATTACTCTGCCCAGCAAGAGACATCCTTTGTGTAGACCACAATTTCTAAAATACCATTTGATTGAATAGAAAACAGGTTAGCCATTTCTTAGTTTAAAAGAAAACATAATGGGTAAATGCTCATGGACATTCTGCTTTGCCTTTGCTAGTGAATATTAAATTTCTTCTCACTAAGTTTAAATGTCACAGATTTTGTAAACAACAAGGTCTGGGGGAAAACCATTATGACCCTTTTCTGACTATTAGATGAATCTTCATATTTTTAGCAACTTAGAAGCAGATGTCCTCTCCTTTTCAGCACCAATAAACCTTATTTATACATGTACTATATCAACTTCAAGCCTTATTGTAATTATTTACGTACAAGTCTGCCTCCCCAAATAGACTTGCAACTTAAGGCAAAATCCAGACTGCATTATGTTTGTATTCTGAGCCCCTGGTTCAATGTCTACCACAAAGCTGGAGCTCTAGAAATATTAAATAAAAGTGTATATGCTGAAAATTCACCACCAAATTGTTAATTTACCCACCCGCCATTCCTTTCAGAATAACTCCAAAATTTAAGAAATTGTAAGTACTATCTCTACAACACTGATAGGAATCAGGAACTATTTCCTTTATTACAAACTCACAGATGGGATTATTAGCTAGTCTGTCCTCCTTATTTCACAGATGGGGATTTGAGGGACCAGATGAAGGAAGCTTCTTTACTCTTGCTATATCATAAAACTGATACCAATTATGTTTATATGATATAAAAGTAGTCCATGTTAATTCTAAACATTTTGACAAGTTCAAACATACATAAAGGAGCCAGCAACCACATGAAAAGATAACTTGAAAAATCATTAAATGTAAATCAAAACCACAATGAGGTATTACCTCAAACTTATGAGGAAAGCAAAGCAGAAACCAGAAACTACCAAATGTTGGTGAGTATGTGGAGAAACTGGAACCCTTGTGTGCTGTTAGTTGGCTTGTAAAATGGTGCAACTGCTATGGAATAGTATGACAGTTCTTCCAAAAATTAAAAATAGAATCACAGCATGATCTAGTCATTTTACTTCTGGGTATATATCCAAGAGAATTGAAAGCAGGGTCTTGAAGAGATATCTGCATGCCCTTGTTTATAGAGGCAAAACCCAAATGTCCATCAGGGTATTAATGGACAAACAAAATAAGAAATGGAATCTTACCCAATCTTAAAACAGGAAGGTAATCTGTCACATTCTACAACATGGATGAACCTTGAGGACATTATTTTTAGTAAAACATTCCAGTCACAAAAAATCAAATACTGTATTATTTCACTAATATGAGCTCTCCAAATTAGTCAAATTCATACAGACTGAAAATAAAATGTGATTTTTCAGGGGCTACAGGGAGGCAGTACTGGGGAGTTGTTCAATGCATGTAGAGTCTCAGTTTTGCAAAATAAAAATTTCTGGAAGTATGTTGCATCATAATGTGAATATACTCAACACTACTGAATATACACTTAAAAATGGTTAAGATAGTATTTTATTTTTTTCTACACTTAAAAATGTATGAAAATACACATAAAGGAAAAAAATTTAAAAATATATAAAATAACATCAGAAAAGGTCTAATTAATATATTTAGTTGTTTTATGCAATATTTATATATTTGAGATCGTATTATGTAATAATATACCTTATTTTTATAACAAAAATAGGACCAAAGCATTTTTAACTATAGAAATACCAACTTAAAAAGTTCAATGAGAGCTCATAATATGAATAAACCATAATTTGCTTAACCACATCCCAATATTTAAATTATTGTACTTTAAAAAAAAAATTATTTATTTATTTATTTTTGAGATAGAGTCTCACTTTGTTGCCCAGGTTGGAGTGCAATGGTGCAATCTTGGCTAACTGCAACCTCCATCTCCTGAGTTCAAGTGATTCTCCCGCCTCAGCCTCCTGAGTAGCTGAGACTACAGGTGTATGCCACCATGCCCATCTAATTTTCGTATTTTTAGTAGAGATGGGGTTTCACCATGTTGGCCAGGCTGGCCTCAAACTCCTGACCTTAGGTGATCTGCTCGCCCCAGTCTCCCAAAGTGTAGGGATTACGGGTGTGAGCCACCATGCTTGGACTAAATTATTGTACTTTTGTAAGTAATGTTTTATTTCCTATTTTTGTACATTTGTTGTCTATGTTTCTGATTGAGTCTCAGAAGTGAAATTAACAGAATGAACATTTAAAACTACCTGCCATATATTGTGAAATTTAATATCGCTTTACTATTCATTCATAGAAGTAGGAGATGAATGGCTCTGTGCTATCACACCATCTTCTGCATTGATTCTTCTTCACCTTCTTATCATCGTCATCATCATCATCAATAAATTTGTAAGGAAGGAAACAGCATTGCTTACTGATTTTCATTTCTTTGCTTGTTAGTAAAACTGATACAACTGAATGTACTTTCCAGTTACTTGTGTAAATTATTTTTTTACATTCAGATATAGCATAAATTGATCAATATTTGAGACCGTCATGAAGAAACTTAATTTTTTATCTATCATATTGGGCTGCAAATATTTTTCCTAGCTTCACATCTATTTTTAAATTCTGTTTTGTAAATATACAATTATAAATCTCTGTACAGAGACATATTTAATTTATTTTTATTTAAATTTTTATTTGATTTTCAACTAACTACAGTGTAGTCAATGATTTTGAGATTTCAGTGAACATCTCATGAAATATTTAGTAAAATTTTCAGTACTATATCTTGAAAAGTCTTGTAGGAGTTTTTCATAGGACAGTTTAGGACCGACACATGAAGTCTGGAATAACTGGTGCAACAACATCAATGGCAATCATAACGACAAAAACAAGAAAACAAACAAATAAACAAACAACTTGTAGCTACATCTCTGAGTGTCTGCTTTCTGCCAGGCACTGAGTTGACTGATGTAACTCATTAGCTTAAATCATATGACAGCCTTATGAAGCACGTGCTATTATTATCACCATTTTTTGCAGAGCATCCAAGTGGCATAATATGTTATGTAATTTGCTACAATCACTCAGTGGTTAGTTGGAACTGAGTTTTGACTGCAGTCCATCTGTCTTCAGAAATCTGGGGCTCTCTCACCACTGAGATATGTTGCCTCTAAAAGTTACCAAGCTGCCTCAAAATCTTTGCAAGATTCATTTAAGGACTTATTAAAATTGCCTTTATGTTTCTAGATGTAATTTTTTCCTTAATATTTCGGATTTTGCAATGCTTTTACTGTTTTTGGATGACTTTTAATTTTTTCTCATTATATTTTCTTGTTGATTACTTTTAGTATCCGCACACTCTACTGAATTCTTACTAATGTTAAGTGGTTACAGTTAATTTTCTTGAGTTTTCTAGTTGTTATTTCTTATGGAAACTGTATTCCTACTTGCGTTCAATATCTTATAGTAATAGCCACAAGTTCTATAACCATTGAGTACTAAAGGGCAGAGCATGTATGTGTGTTTTGTTTCTAAATATCATGGATATCATTTAGGTTTTCACAACTAGGCATAGTGAAGGTTGTCAGGTTAGTAAAGTATTACTTATCATGTTTTACGTATATTTTTAATTTAAGATCTTCTCAATAAAAATAAAAGTTTTATTGTATTTAAAACCATTTGGCATTTTATTTAGATGACAATATATGATTTTTAACCTCCTTATTTGTCTTACATAAAAAATAAAAATGGCATCTACATTTCCATGGCAATTGTCATCAGTTTTAAGCGGTTTGCATGCATTTTCATACTTCATCTTCACAAAAACCCTGTGCGGTAGTCACTGACATATTTTCTTTTCCAATTAACAGATGAGAGGACTGAAGCAAAGAATGGTTAGTGACCTCCACAAGGCTATATAATGAGTTAAAGGAAGACCTGAGATTTAAGTGCAAAATGATCTGCCTCTACAGCCAATGTTCCTAATCACTTAGACACATGAGGATACCAGTGGAAAGAGGTTTTGAGAAGTCGTCCAGAATTAAAACCTGTATCAGGGAGACAGAGAAGGCCAATGCATACATACCTACAAGAACTGGATGCAGCTTAACTCTAAAAGGAAAAAAAAAATTAGTCTATTTAATAAGAGTCCTCACTTTTTGGAAATCATCTCAGGGTATACTTTTATATGTCAAGGGTAAGTTTCCTGTATACCCGTTCCCATTTCTGTCTCTTCATAATGGGCAGTAAGTGAAGCATATAAAGGAAAAGATCAATTGTTTCGCCTGCTGATCAGAACTGCAGAACTCTCCTCTATATTTTGAAATCAGGAACTCTGAGTGACCATGAGGAATCAGAGAGGAGGAAGGTTGCAAGGAAGGAGTGTCTAAGCAGAGAAATTGGGCTCATGGATATGAGCATTCTGGTGCCAACTCAGAGACCAGAGGAACACATTCCATGAGATATTATTCAAGAGATTTATTACAAGCAGGAGCTTTACACTGGTGGCCCTACTGATTTGCCCTCTCTTTAGAATGCAATGCTCTGCCTCTTTTGCAAAATATCAGAACGAGTTACACAATATAGAAACAGTATACATAATCAGACAAGCAGGGAATCTCAGCTATGAGAAGGGGGAAGAAGGAAGTGACAGCCAAGAATCATCTAATGTAAAAGGAAAACCACCAACGAGAAAGAATAACTGAAGAGCTAAGAGCAGAGGGAAATAAAGAATAAATATAAAAATAAATATTAAAACAGAAGGATACCTTCCTCTTGAAATAGAAAATAAGAAATGGAATCAGACTAGAAGAAGTTTGTTTCTCCTAGTTAGTTCTCAGCATTAAAACATTAGATCTGGCCATGTGCCTGGCCATTCCTTTTTCCATTTTTTCTCCTCTAAACATATTGAAGGCCAAACTATATTTTGAGGACTATGTTTAAGACACTAGGGAATGATTACAATGATTTTCATCATATGTGGTTAACATTTTTGGAAGTTTTGGCACTTAAATTCACAGGTTTTAGTTATCTGTAATATTGATCTGTAATAAATAGTCCACTACTTAGTGACGGTAAATAAATGACACATCACTCCATTATACTTTTGTTGATTTGCACACACTACGGGGAGCGTATTTTATTTAACAATGCAAAGAGTGTCCATGTTAAGTTTGTTTTGTTGCTATGTGTACTGTTTAGTCCCAGGATACCTTGAACTGGAAAGAAGCCCTGTTGAGGGACAGGATTACATAATTCTACCTTTTTGGTAAACTGTCTTGGGCCTTGGTGTCCCCAGCTCAGATATCCGTATATCGAGAGGTATGTGGATCTTGCATTGTTCATTCTGGTTTGACCTTAAGCCAAAACCTTTTACAGAAGCCTGAGTCCTGGGGCTTCTTCCTAAGCAACCACCACTGTCACAGAAGTAGCCAATCCCTGCTTATTACTGCAACTCGTGTTGACAGGAAATGGGGTGCTGACCCTTTTCAAAAGAAAGGCAATGAAAAACCATTCCCCTGCAGGTGGAGTTTTCTGGCTCATGTATGGCTTAGAAATGAAATTAGCCATTGGAAATTTCATTCAGGTCAGTCCAAATGCTGCAAAGTACAACAAATGCAGACCTTTCCACATTTGGTAATCAAGTTCAATTTCTCTCCACATTGTTCCTCTAAAGCAGACAGCTGTGAAACCTGTATTAATTGCCTTCTGTGTACCCAGTTGCTGCCAGAGTTTACAGACACAGACCATCCAGAATGAGCTTTTACAGGGTTGTGAGCTAGTCTGGGAGACCAGAGTCACCCACACAAACTGCTCAGTGAACAAGGCAGCCTATGACAGAGTGGCCAGCCATGTGGTTCAGACAATAGAGTTCAGAGCCAACAACAACTGCTAAGTGCATTGTACAGCCAACTCCAAGAGAAATGGGAATATGACAAAATGGTATAAATAAGATGCCTGATTTGGATATTTCAACCTCCACTGTTTCCTTTCTTCCAACTTCAATTTCCCTGTAACAGTTCAAAAACACTTTGTAGCAGTAATCACTTTAAAATGAATTTTAAACTAATAGGCACCCACTCTAAAACAATGTTCTTATTTTGGATGGACCCACCATCCATCCATCACTCTGACCACTCCAGCAAAATGATGCGTAATCCATCTCAGAGCTTTCTGCACATTGTTCCCCTGTTCAAAAACATAAATGGCTTCCTACAGCCAACATCAATCAGCCTCTGCTTGGAGATCCATAGTCTCCCCAGCAGGGCCCTGCCTCACCCCGATTTGCAGCACAATGGTTTTTCCTTCAGGACCTCTTCAAGAAAGTCCTCCATATCCCCCATACTGATTCCCTCATTCTGTGATCTCATGCGGTCATGCTAGCTTATAGAGTTGACGACATATCTGATTTGACTGTTTCCTAAGTGCAGGCCTTGTTTTGTCCAGTTGGATGACATTTTTCTCCAGTACAGTCCTATGCAATGTGATTGGAACTATTTTTACTTTTCCTACAAGAGAGGGCACATGGTTTATAAATGTTCAATGTTTAATAAATCTCCAAGTTGTTAGTGTTAATTTCAGTGGAACTAGAGCATACGGTAATTGTGAATGCAGACCCAGGACTAGGGATGAGGCAAGTGAGGTGCTTAGGGTATAAAATTTAAGGTGGCACTCACTCTCAGCTGTGGACCCTGCACTTGTGGGACCCTAAGAGTAAGTGCCTCCTTAGACTGTGTCCCAGATGCTTTGCTCCTCTCACCCTAGAAGCTGCCATGATTGGATGGTATTATGAAGCATGTTTGCAGGATCTGCATTTCCACCATAGGAATAAACATTGGCTTTGTTTCTCCCATAGTTATTCCTAAACAAGATCAACATGTGTGTATGCATACAAAGGGGCTAATTCCTCCAGGATGGCCCTCTACAATGGTGACAAAAACATAAAAATAGTAGAGTTAAGATGCCACCTCCTTCCTCAACCTCAAAGAAGGTGTGGCTTTGGTGAAAAGAACTTGTCTCTGAGTCAGATCTAATTGGCATCAAAGCCTAACTTCACTCTTTGCTACCTAATCTTAACTGAACCTCTACATATTATTTGGCAAAGCTGTAGAATAATAAGAATGAAAAGACACACACACACAAAATAAATAAATAAAAGGAGGAGGGGGGAAAGAAAAGCAGGTAATAATCATAGATTTTTTTATGAGGACTGATTAGAATTACATATAAGAAAACAGCCCTAAATAGTACTTCATTATTATTATTATTTTTGTTGTTGATAATTTTGGCTTGCTGTTTTGAGTGCACTCATAAAAACAGTTGCTTAAGTATGGCATTCTATGCACATATATCTCTAAATGCACATAAAAATCATAATATATATTAATGTACCCATACAAAAATTGCTTACCTAATAATGCTAGTGAGAGATAAAATAGAAATTCTAGCCACTAAGAAAAATGAAATATTGAATGGGGCCACTTAGAAAGTGTCTTTGGATTCAATGTTGTGTGCAACAGGAACCATTTCTTTTATCGACCTTCAAATTGGGAGACATCAAAGTTAATGGCAGCATTGATACCATTAACAAAAACTGAAGACACAATAGGAGCAGAAGATATGGGGACAAAATGACACAAGCTTGAATTGCTAGTAGCACCCAAAGCAAACGATGATTTCTCTGGGAACAAAATGGCACTAAAATGAAGTGGGTCATTTTCTATACCATCTATGCCATGATGTAAGACAGTCACGTGCTTTCTGAAGCTGTTGCATTTAGATATCATGGTTATGTGTGTTGTGAAGATCTTGGTAAATTCATAAAATAGTTTCCCAGTTGAGACCATTTCTACCATTAGGCATGATGTTTCCATGACTTATTCTATCAAGAGTAGACTGGCATTGAATCAATAAATATGTGTACATGTAGCTTTGAACCACAAATGATCTTACATAAATTAATAAGGCAATTGAGACTGTGTAGACCTGTTTTGAAAAACAATTCATAAGACCAAAATGGAAAAAAATGGTAAAATATTTACTTCTAGCCACTATATTAGGGTTATATGCAATCAGGTCACTTCCCAGGGCCTAATGAACTATTAGCAGTGACACTAGAATTTGGGTATAAAAGTTTTTACATAAGCAATTTGAAGAATGAATTAATTCGTGTTTCCAACCTCACTGAAAAGATATATATTTGTTAGTCTTTTATTTCTTATTTTTTTGCTTGAGTTGTTTAATTCTTTTGCTTGAGTGTCCTGAGAAGTTTTATGTATGCCAAATTCTGAGGCAGTGACATTAAAGAGAGGTTTAAACCTTATTCTAAGGACAGTGGCCTTTAAATATGATCTTAGAGAGAAAGGAAAGGAACCAATGAAATGATCTAATATTAATATCCCATTAATAATGTAGTATTTAGGACAAGTAAGTTAAGCCAAATGTTAACTGAAATGTCTCCCAGTTGGGTCAGAGTCTGAACATCCCCCTCCAGTGTAAACACTCCAGCCTTGTGCCCAGGAATTACAGTGTGGGCCAAGGACCAACTCACACAGCTTTCACTGCCCAATGAGCATGCAGTTAAAACAACTAAAATAACATGACATAAAGACACAAGACACGTTGAAAAACAAACTCTTACACACACACGACAAAGAAAAAAACTTGATATTAAACAGCCCCAAATTATCTTCTATTAACAACTCAATTCTATTGGTAGCCCACCACACTGATGGCTTGAAATCTTCCAGCTCTCATTTAAGAGTCTCAGGGAGTCTGATTTACTTCTCAATGGCCCATTCATCCTTTGAACGTTTACTCTGTAGCCTGTGCAGTTATAACCTACTTTGGATTTCATACATGAAAACTGACCTCCAGCACCCAATATTTTTGCCAAGTCTCAGTAAAGGCTCTTGGAATAATTTAGAGTTTGCCATAATGACAAGTTTAAGATTCAATTATTAAGTGTAGTAATTTATTTTTACTATGTTTGTAAAATGGCTTTCGCCCAACTAATTTCACTCCCCTTCACAGCCAAAAGGCCTAAGATAGCAACGATGATCCTCACAGCAACACACAACAGGGCAGTTCGCTCTTGGTTGTTTAATGCCACGTCAAACAGAAGGATTTCTACAGGACTCAGATGGAGACATTTCTCTCTTGCCTTAGTTTGGGCAAAAAATTGATGTCCTTCAGATAGCTGTAATGGATGGTGAGGACGGCAGAGAGTAATCAGGCCCAGCCCGAGGCAAATGCCAAAAGTTTCCCAGAAGGATAAATCTTGTTTCCTGCCTTACTTCACAGAATTAAGCCTTAAACAAGTCATGTTCTGTGGCTTGGATGCTGTGTTTATATCAGCTTTGGCTCCCTGGCTTGTGGTTGGGAACATTGTATTGGTCTGTAACTCAGGACGGTTTTCCTGAAGCAAGAAATCACTACGCCGGTATCTTTATCTCCCATTCCATTTTATTTGTTCTATTAATACTGGCAAACGAGCTCTGAATGGTAAGTGGATTCACAGGAGACAGTGACATTGACCAGGTGCAGCTCGCAAAGCCAGTGATTTAGCGCTCTGAGTTGGTAACCGTCTTTCCCAGGAGTAGTATGAAAGATGCCTCTTCGTAAAGGATTTTGTTTTGGAAAATAATAACAGTACCTCATCTGTGCATGGCTCATTCTCGATAGGTTCAGGAAAGAATCTTTTCTGTAGAGTTCAGGGTAGGCTGAGACCTTGTGGTCTCTCAGTGTCTTAAATGAAACCAAATCCTCTGGGGAGTGCATTCGTTTATGGTTAGCAACAGGCGACTTCCTGTTTCAAAGCAAAATGGGCTTGAAGAGGCTTATAAAAAAGACTCAAAAGGTTTCTTGGACATCAAATGACTCTAGTAAAACATTTCGATGAGTTAAGTGTAAATGTACCAGCAGCATACGGATTAAATTCCCTTCTAAATAAACATTAACAGAGAACATGTTTGGCAAAATGCATTCTGAGTTTTGCAAAACTGAAAACATTTGAAAAAGGAGTGTGAGATATTTGATGAACTCAGAAAGCAGCCGGATTGCCCATCCCATACTTGAATATTGTCTTTGGATGTTCTGCAGATGTCAAATAAATTAGGATGCAGATATTAAGGCCAATGTCTGCTGCAGAAATGATCAGCTATCTGTCAGTTAGGATGGTGTTTTTGTGTATACCCTGTTCCTGTATGTGTGGCTGAACAGAGCCGTGGGGGGCCTGTAACCCTTTCCTCACCTACAAGCATTTCAGTCTTCTTTCCTGGATTCAGTCCTGTAAGACCTTCTATTATTCACAGCTTTTCCAACTGTTTTGCTGCTTGTGAGCTATTTTGGCTTCCAAAGAGGATTCCTGCTTTGCTATATATTTACAGTGAAACTTTGGTGTCAGCAGGCAGATGACAGCCTTGGGGTTGCTTGGGCCAAGGCTTTTTATCCAGAAGCCACTGTCCTTGTCAAGACTCTTATTATCTCTCACTATCTCTTTTTTCTGACATGCTCCCGAAACAAAATTTATGAATCCTTTGAGATAGTGGAAGTAACAGTGGAACAGAAAAGATTAAGGGAAGAAACATTTTACATGGGCCATCAACTACACTTGGTAACTATTAATAAATGTAGAAAATAATCAAATGTTACTCTAAGGGTTGAGTTTTAGTGATCATATCAATGGCGAAGTCACTGAATTAGACAAGCACCGTTAGAAATCTTTTCCATTATTAAGTCCGAAAGAGCAGGAAAACACACTATTGGTATCCTTTTTACAAAGTATTTGACCCAGAATAACAAACAGTTATGTCATAGGGCAAACCTCATACAATTTGGATGTCACTACCTTGTAGTCTGTAATTGCACTGACTTACGATCATTTTGGTCTTGAACAGTACTTGCAGAAAGTAGATTTGAAGAAAATTAACAGGCCGATACTCAGCAAGTATTATGTTGAAATATTTAAAAGACTAAAGGTTTAGCTCAGTGTATTTTGGCAAATAATATTATTTATAGATAAGTAATGATCCACTACCATACCAAAAATAATACAGACAATTAATATGCTACTCATATTAAAGTGTTTACTAAAGCCTTTATAGGGAGCACCCACTTCTCTTTTTGGAATTATTCAACAGCCAAACAACTGTCAGCATCTTCTCTTCTGCTATCTTCATGCATTCATTAAATGGTTTTTCCATTAAGGCCATGGTGAGACTGAGTCTGTTGATTTCATTTCTCTCTACTTTCAAATTACTCTACATATGGTTGCCAGAGTTTTCTTTCAAAAGGACTAGTCTTGTTATTCACCTGTTCAATAATCTTTGATGCCTACCAGGTGCCTCCAGAATAAAGCCCAAGTTCTTTAACCTGGTGTTCAAAACCCTCTGGTCTGGCCCTAATTCACCTTTCAGTTCATGTTCCACCACCTCATAATCCGGGCATACCAGACAAATTCCCTATTCCCAGATTCCACATGTTCAATATGCTCTCATAGTATTTACTACTTCTTCTCAGCATTTTGCACACTTGAAAATATTTGCTAAATTATTTGTTTAAACAGAGTTTTCCCACTAAACTCCCAGTTAAGTGAGGGTAAGGGTTGTGTCTGCCTCATGTATTCTGTTTCCTCAGGGTCCATCTCAGTGACTGGAACACAGTAGGTGCCCTGTGATACCTGTGAACTCATGGAGCCACCTTTCTGTTTTCTTGTGGCACTGACTGTGTGTTTATATTATAGCACTTATGAATTCCAGTTTGTCTATCTGACTTTCCTACCATGATTCTTTGAGCCTAGAGGGCAGAGACTGTGCCTTCATTCATTTCTGTATCCTTAGCACCTGGTGTAGTGCTTAGCACACCCTGAATACTCAATACATATCTGATGAAGTTAAAGAACATTTGCTGCAGGTTCTAAAAAATCATGCCATTCCTTAGGTAAGCTTACAGGCATGGTGACAATTTTGAGATGTAGCTCTCACTCCTGCATAGAAGGCAACATTCTAGGGCAGGCAAGTTATAGGTCATAGGCCAAGTCTGTCTGCCACCATCTCTTTTTGTAAATAATTTTATTGGAATATTCATTTTTATACTGTCAATGTCTGCTTTCATACTACAATAGCAGGTTTGAATAATGGCAGAGACTAAGGACTTTCAAAGCCCAAAATATTTTCTATTTGGTCTTTTATATATGAAGTTTACTGTCCACTGTTCTAGGGAAAACACACAAATAAGAATACTAATTGTATTTACTTTATATAGTGGTTGTAAGCATTAAATTAAGTAACATCTACAAAACGCTTAGTACCATCTTTGGCATATATTAATTGTCAAACTGTTAGGTATTATCATCATTATAGTATCTTAATTATTTTCTAACAGTTGCAAACATAGGGAGGAGCAGGCCAGTAGAAACTCGATATAGGCCATTCTAGAAGCAGGGATGGAAGAAGTCAAATCTAAGAGCTTGGCATTGAGCTAGAAGCAAAGTACAAAACAGACCAAGTGTTGATAAAAATGTCATTTGATATCAGTATATGACCATCATATACCTTGATGGTTTTATTATCACCCCCATTTTACACATAAGAAACCTAAGACACCAAATCCTCGTCCATTTGTCACAGATACTCAAGCTAGAAGTCATGGGGCTGAGACTAGAAATCAGAACTTGAAAGGACTGTCCACATGAGAAAGAAACCGAAACAAGTCTGTTCCCTGTCTCAGGCAAACAATCATCAACTGGGCTAGGACGATTTGGGAGACAGAATGACCAAAAGCAACCAAAACCTTGCAAGTTGTGGGAATCCAGAAAGGAAGCATTAACACTGAAATCAATCTCCTGAGTAATAAACATATAAAGAGCTGATCAATGTCATTAGTGATTAGGGGAATACTAATCAAGACCACACTGATGTATTATTTAACAAACAGATACATTTTGCAATTGGCACATGTTTTAAAAGTCTGATATTGCCAAGTGTTTGAAAGGATAAATTGGAGGAAGATTTTAAACTTCGCTGATGGGATTGTAAAATTGGTGCAACCACTTTGGAAAACAGCTTTACACGACCTTTTAAATCTGAACATTTATATATCTTATAGCACAACAAATATACTCTTAGATATGTACCCAACAACAGTTGCACATACACGAGAGGGAATGTGTGCGTGAATGTTCACAACAGCCCTAGTTTTAACAGTTAAAGCCTAGGTACTCATCAACAGAAAAATGTACAAGGCCTCAGCAAAGGACTTTCACACAACAATCCAAACAGATGAAGTATAGCAATTAACAATAGGGATTCACCTTAGTAATATAATATTAAGATATTAAGCAGCAGCTAAATAAGTCACTAAATTTTTCTTATAGCATGGCATGATACATTTCTGTGAAATGAAAAGCTATTGAACTAAATAAAGAACATATAGAGATGCAGTAAAAATATATAGAATTTAAATAATATATAGAGATGCAGTAAAAATATATAGAATTTAAATAATATATAGAGATGTAATAAAAATATAGCAAGAAAATGATGAACACAGGAGTTAGAATGATAATTTCTTAGAATGTAGGAAAGCAATTTCAAGATCCAATTGAGCTGTGTTTCACAAGGGTGGAAGTTCATTTATTCCTTTATTCATTCAACAAATAGTATTAAATATTTATATATTAAATGCTGTGAAATGATAAAAATTATTAAGCACCAATTAGGTGTAAAGCTCTGGTATAAGTATAAGAGTAGTAATGGAACAGACAAACATGACTTTTACCTTCAAAAGGCTTGTGTTCCAATGGGAGAAAGGTTCTGGAGAAGACTAGGATCCAGAAAGTGTTTCTATCTTAATGAGGACAATAACATTCATCTTTGGAATGGAAAGAGTCTTCCCAAATTTCTTCCTGTATGTAACTTGTAAGTTCAGCAGGACTTCTGTAAAACAAATCCAAGTTGAAAATAAATAACAAATTCATAGATACCTGAGTGTAGCATACCAAACCAACACTCAGAAGATATATTTGTAGAAAATATAAAGACATTGGTAACTACTTCACACCACTTACACACAGCTCCTCTTCCAGCACCAAGAAATTGATTATTTTAATTGATGAATTTATTAATAAACATATACTGAATCCCAACTATACATAAGTCCCTGTGCTTGAATTTGAATGGCTTTAAACAGTTGTTACTGAAACTTTAACAACATGCCCCAGCAGCAATGACTGCAGAAGAGATTTGGTCTCAAATAGTACAGATTTGTGAGTTCATATGAAGCTACATAGCCAGCAAGGTTGACACAAGATATTTTCCTAATGACTCATGAAGGTAACAGGTTTGCATAAAGCATGACTCCTTGCAATTTATTTGGGGGAGTTGCTGATTGCTGCATGCTTAAAGCTCAAAATTCTAACTCTGGTTAATGAAAAGGTTAGAGCTGCTGAGTCAGACATGAAAGACCTGAAAACTACCCAGGTTATGGGCATCCTCACTTTCTCCTGTGCACAACTCTGATTCCTCTGTAGTTAGTCCTCACAACTCTCTCTCTCAGCCTTACTCTCTTACTACCTAACTTCATTGTCACTAATTCCTGAGCTCTTTCTCACAAGTTTTCATCTTGATTTGACTTTACTTTCTGCTCACTGAAAAGAAACAGGTTAACTTCTTCTATATCTTTGTTTTTATAAACAAACTAACTGTTGGATGAGACCAGCTTAATGCATCCCCCAATAATCTGTTTGCTAGGACCCACAGAGTAGGACGTAAGGTTATTGTTGAAATTACTGGTAAATTGGATTCCATGCTCCCTTTGAGGGACTGCATCAAAGTAAGCACTACTAATTCAATTATCTGCTAATCCGAACAGAGGACCAGGCCGAGAACTGGAACCATGATAATAGGGCTTCCATGTTCTTCTGCAGAACAGCCTCAGGGAACTGTCCATACTGCCCAGGATGCCACCTCAGGGTGAAACATCCAAGGTTTGCTAGTTAGTGAGAGGCACTCATCGGTAAGAAGCTTTCTTTCTAATTTTAACCAGTTGTCAGTACATAAGACAGGAGGGAATCAGAACCTAATTGTGGCTATAAGAATGGATGCTGTGCAGAAATCACGTGACTGGGAGAGTGACTCCCTCTCTCAGACAGGAAAAGATAATGCTCAAAAGGGAAGAGCCAAGGACTATTGGTCCACACTGTGAAAGAAGCAGTTTGTTTGTTTTGTGGGTGCGTTTTCCCTCTGTAAACATGTTCTGAGGCCAAGTGATTGGTAAATGTTTTATAAACTGGAAGTATAAACACAGACATTCTCTTCCAAAAATGGATCTTTAGGACTTCCCTAGAGAACTTGCTATTGTTTCTTCTGAATTCTGAATCTGGTCTTAATGAAAATGTTACACATCTAATATTTGAGGTGCTAATCCCAACATCAAAGAGAAGAAATGTTGAAAGGTTTTGAGACACCCTACGAAAAGCCATTTCTGCTTCTGTGAAGGACACTTAAATGACATGCCTTAATAAAGGAAGAAGAGAAAAGAGATGACTGTGTGTGTTTGTGTCTGTGTGTGTGTGTGTGTGTGTGTGTGTTGGGGTGGGGAGAGCTGGTACTTTGAAGAGCATTCTCCTTTAACCACATGTTCTGAGGCCTCTGCTCATGCCAAGTGACAGTTCAGTTTTCAAAGTCATTGTTATATGCTTCTATTTTTTTCTCATAACATGACACCTTTCCTCTAAACTGGTCATGAATTGCTTTGAAATAGCTATTTTGATACAACTCAGAAATATTAATAAAACATCTATACATTGAGTGTATTGAATGCTTCACCAAATGGTGGACTTCTAAATAAATGGTCTCTCTGCAAATAAGATGCTTCTTCCCCTACCAACTTGCAGAGGGCTGGCCTAGAATTCAGCTCCTAACACATCTGTTCTCAGTTCAAGAGCCCCTACTCTGTCCTCCTAAATGATATCATTCAGCTGGATAAGAAAATTACAATATTTAAACTGTCCTGGAAGAAGAACAATATGTTTGGGGAGAGCATGTAGTGTGTACTGCCAAGGGAATGTACTCAAGTGTTCAGAGACAATCTTTCCTTACACATCTTTCCAGAAGAGAGAGGGCAGAGACTCTACAGCCTCTTATGTAAACCTTGCCCTGTGCAAGGGCCCCCTGGGATTTCCCTAGAGGGTCGTAATTGTGGACAATGTCTATTTTTGGTTTATGTAACACATCCTTTGTCATTTGGCTTCGGATGATATGTACATATTCGGGGATCTCTGAGAACACACACAGTGTGTGTGTTCTGAGCTTATCAGTCAATTGGTGTTTAACTACAGGCATCACCTCACCTCTGAGTTTTACATTTACTGAATCTGATATTGTGAAGAATATGTTTCCTGATTTCTCCCCCTCCCCTTCTTCTCCCTCCCAATTCAAATCAACACAGTGGAATTACCAAACTAAAGAAAGGAGGTTGGTCACTAGTCTTACCCTATAAGGAACCACAAATTAAAAGTTGAACTATAATTACCTCTCTTTCTCACTCTCACTCCTCGTAAACAGATTAGGATATTTTCCCACTTTTCTCACTTATACCAGTGCTAGATTTGCAATCTTCTCTTCCTGCCTTTCCTCTGGTGTCCTCTTCATTGAACTTAAACTCCACATTGATGACCACCCCTGCCCCCAACCCATTTATCCTCAGCCTCCTTAAATCTAGCGTATTTCAGCCAACTTCAAGCACAGCCACCCTTTGACTTTCATCAGTGAATAAACACATGTCTACTTGTGATAAACTATACAATGAACACCCCACTCTTCTGATTCAATCTATCTTTTTCAGACCTAATGCCAACAACCTAGCAAGAGTCCTTGATTTCTCCCAAATCTTCTTAATCGCTTTCCTGTCTCTGTCTCAGCTGAAGATCCACAGACCATTATTCTGACTTCCTAAATATTCGAGGTTCCCACCTCTGTACTTTAGCACAAATAGCCTCTACACAGGACTAACCTCTGTTTACACACATCCTAGATATGTTTTAAGACCAAAACACAGTTGCCTTCACAAAGCTTCCTCCTATGTCTAGATGCCAGGTTTAACTTAGTCTTCCTTCTGCTCTTCACAGCACTGTGTTGCTTTGGTATACTATATAGCTATACTTTGCTATTCAACTACGTCCTATCCGTGGACACCAACTACGGCAAACGGGATGAGACTGGTAAATGAAATGACATATGGGACACTGACCATGAGATCTGTGAGGAGGACAGTGGAGTCTCGCTCTGTCTCTTCCTTCATTCTTTGGCCAAATGTCAGCTTTTCATTGAGATTTACTTTGGCCCTTTTTGAAATCATAGCCCCACCAAAACACATGCTGATCCTCTTTCCCCACCTTACTTTTTTTCTAGAGCATGTATCACTTCTTAACATATTATGTGATGTATCTTGTTATTGCATTTATTATTTATTTTCCCCCTATTCACTTGGATGTGAACTCAACAAAGACAAGAATTTTGTCTGTTATGTTTACTGTTGTATCAGAAATCTTAGAATAAACCCTAGATCCAACAGAATCTGCTTAGTAAATATTGGTCATTGTTGATAATATTGTGGTCAGTCGCATAGCTAATGCATTTGAGACACAGAGAAGATCATTTTTTAGATGCATTTCCTCTGTATGACAAAATTATTTTAAGTTATGGTCAGGAAATAAGGCAAAAGATAATAAGAGCCAAAAATAGCAGACACTGACTAATTTATTTCATTCATATCTTTAATCATATTATTAAAAATATAAATTAATATTAAAGTTCAAAAAACCCAATTCTGCATAACTATTTATTTAACAGTTATTATATGTACCTAAGAGTTTGAACTTTGGTTCTTTGGTTGCAGCCTGATATAAAAATGTTGTGTAAATAATTATCTAATAGCCAATAACCGAATTTTAAGAAAAACAAAATATCTTAAAAGGTACAATTAAGTCATGTCATTAACGTTTGATTTTATGTACATATTCTTTTGTTTTACAACAATGAACAATGTTAAAGAATAAAGTATCTTCATAGCTTATGAAGATACGATTTAAATTCAGTAAAATATTTATATATTTGTAGGTGAACTAATGTGTACTTATCAAACAGAAATATCATGTCTCACTTCACAGTTTCTATTCTGACCATTGACTTAAATTTTACAAATAAATAAATGAATAAATAAACACTCCAAGCAGTCACAGGAATGACTCAGATTTTGTCTCTTTGCCTTTAAAAGTCATGATTTTCACATAAATAGAATTAAAAGCAAAAATCATGTGATTATCCCAATAGACATATAAAAAGCTTCAGTAAAATCCAAAATTCCTTCATGATAATAACTCTCAAGAAACTAGGTGTCAAAGGGACCTCAAAATAATAAAAGCCATCTATTATAAACCCATAGCCAATATTATACTGAATGGAAAAAGTGGAAGCATTCTCCTTGAAAACTGAACAAGATAACACTCTCACCACTTCTATTCAACATAGTACAGGGACTGCTAGCCAGAGTGATCAGGCAAGAGAAAGAAATAAAAAGCATCCAAATAGGAAAAGAAATAAAACTGTCAGTCTTTGTGGATAATATGATTCTGTACCTAGAAAACACTAAAGAATCTGCCAAAAGGCTCTGGAACTGATAAATGACTTAATTAAGTTTCAGGATATAAAATCCATGTACAAAAGTCAGTAGCATTTCTATACACCAATAATACTCAAGCTGAGAGCCAAATCAAGAATGTGATCCTGTTTACAATAGTCACACACACAAAAAACTTAGGAATACAGCTAATGAAGGAGGTGAAAGATCTCTACAAGGGTAACTACAGAACACTGCTCAAAGAAATCACAGATTACACAAATAAATGGCAAAACATTCTATGCTCATGCATTGGAAGAATCAATATTGTTAAAATGGCCAGACTGCCCAAAGCAATCTGCAGATAAAAATGCTGTTCCTATCAAACTACCAATGTCATTTTTCACAGAACTAGAAAAAAACTTTCCTAAAATTCATATGGTATTGAAAAAAGAGTCCAAATAATCAAAGTAACCCTAAGTAAACAAAAAAGAAAACTGGGGTTATCACATTACCCTACTTCCAACTACCCTACATATCTACAGTAACCAAAACAGCATGGTACTGGTATAAAAACAGACACATAGACCAATGGAACAGAATAGAGAACCCAGAAACAAAGCAGCACACGTACAGTTATCTGATCTTTGACAAAGATGACACTAATTAGCAACGGGGAAAAGACTCCCTATTCAATAAATGGTGCTAGGATAACTGGCTAGCCATATGCAGAATAATGAAACTGGACTCCTACCTTTTACCATATACAAAAATTAGCTCAAGATGGATTAAAGATTTAAATGTAAGACCTCAAACTACAAGAATCCTAGAAAAAACGTAGCAAATACAATTCTGGACATATCAACCTTGGGAAATAATTTATGACTAAGTCCTCAAAAGCAATTGCAACAGAAACAAAAATTGACAAGTATGACCTAATTAAACTAAGCTTCTGCACAGCAAAATAAACTATTAACAAGGTAAACAGACAGCATACAAAATGGGATAAAATATTCACAAACTAGACCTTAGTCCTACAAAGGTCTAATACCCAGAATCTAATAAGGAATTTATAAACTCAACAAGCACAAAACAACCTCATTAAAAAATGGGCAAAGGACATGAACAGACAGTCCTCAAAAGAAGACACACATCTGGCAAACAAACGTTTGAAAAAATGATGTTTCACATCACTAATCATCAGAGAAATGGGAATCAAAACCACAATGAGATATCATCTCACACCAGTAGGACTGACTAGTACTAAAATGTCAAAAAACAACAGATGCTGGCAAAGCTGTGGGAAAAAAAATGGACTGTTGGTGGGATTGTAAATTAATTTAACCAGTGTGGAAAGTAGTTTGGAACTTTCTCAAAGAACTTAAAACAGAACCACCCTTCAACCCAGCCATCCCATTACTGGGTATATATTCAAAAGAAAACATACCGTTCTACCAAAAAGACACATGCACTCAAAAATTCATCACAGCATTATTTACAATAGCAAAGATATGGAATTAACCTAGGTGCCCTGTACTGGCTAAAGAAAATGTGGTACCTTTATAACATGGAATACTATAAAGTCATAAAAAGAATGAAATCACGTCTCTTGCAGCAATGTGGATGCAGCTGGAGGTCATTATCTTAAGTAAATTAATGCAGGAAGAGAAAACCAAAAGCCATGTTTTCACTTATAAATGAGTGTTAAACATAGGGTACTCATGGACATAAAGATGGCAACAGTAGAAACTGGGGACTACTGGAGGGGGAAGGAAAGAAGGGGAAAAAGGGTTGAAAAACTATCTATTGGTTACTCTGCTCAGTACCTGGGTAATGAGATCATTATTAATGCAACCTTAGCATCATGTAATATACCCAGATTAAAAATTTGCATGTGTACTGACTTAATTTAAAATAAAAGTTAAAAAAATGTAAGAACATTGATTTTGTATCCTGAGATGTTGCTGAAGTTGCTTATCAGCTTAAGGAGATTTTGGGCTGAGACAATGGGGTTTTCTAAATATACAATCATGTCATTTGCAAACAGAGACAATTTGACTTCCTCTCTTCCCATTTGAATTCTCTTTATTTCTTTCTCTTGCCTGATTGCCCTGGCCAGAACTTCCAATACTATGTTGAATAGGAGTGGTGAGAGAGGGCATCCTTGTCTTGTGCTGGTTTTCAAAGGGAATGCTTCTGCTCATTCAGTATGATATTGGCTGTGGGTTTGTCATAGATAGTTCTTATTATTTTAAGATATATTTCATCAGTGCCTAGTTTATTGAGAGTTTTTAGCATGAAGGGGTGTTGAATTGTATCGAAGGCCTTTTCTGCATCTGTTGAGATAATCACTTGGTTTTTGTCATTGGTTCTGTTTATGTCATGGATTACGTTTATTGATTTGCATATGTTCAACCAGCCTTGCATCCCAGGGATGAAGCTGACTTGATCACGGTGGATAAGCTTTTTATGTGCTGCTGGATTCAGTTTGCCAGTATTTTACTAAGGATTTTCACATTGATGTTCATGAGGGATATTGGCCTGAAATTTTCTTTTTTTATTGGGCCTCTGCCAGGTTTTGGTATCAGGATATGCTGGCCTCATAAAATGAGTTAGGGAGGAGGCCATCTTTTTCTCTTGTTTGGAATAGTTTCAGAAGGAATGGTACCAGTTCCTCTTTGTACCTCTGGAAGAATTCAGCTGTGAATCCGTCTGGTCCTGGACTTTTTTTGGTTGGTAGGCTACTAATTACTGCCTCAATTTCAGAATTTGTTATTGGTCTATTCAGGGATTTGAGTTCTTCCTGGTTTAGATTTGAGAGGGTGTATGTGTCCAGGAATTTATCTATTTCTTCTGGATTTTCTGGTTTATTTGTGTAGAGGTGTTTATAGCATTCTCTGATGGTAGTTTGTATTTCTGTGGGCTCAGTGGTAATATCCCCTTTATCATTTTTTATTGTGTCTCTTTGACTCTTCTTTCTTTTCTTCTTTATCGGTCTGGCTAGCAGACTATCTATTTCGTTAATCTTTAAAAAAAAACTAGCACCTGAATTTCCTAGAAGAAAACCTAGGCAATACAGTTCAGGACACAGGCATGGGCAAAGAATACATGACTAAAACACCAAAAGCAATTACAGCAAAAGCTAAAATTGACAAATGGGGGCTAATTAAACTAAAGAAAAAAAATATCGTGAGAATGAACAGGCAACCTATAGAATGTGAGTACATTTTTGCCATCTATCCATCTGACAAAGGGCTAATATCCAGAATCTACAAGGAACTTAAAGAAATTTAGAAGAAAAAACAACCCCATCAAAAAGTGGACAAAGGATATGAAAAGACACTTTTTAGAAGAAGACATTCATGCAGCCAACAAACATATGAAAAGAAGCTCATCATCACTGGTCATTAGAGAAATGCAAATCAAAACCATAGTGAGATACCATCTCATGCCAGTTAGAATGGCAATCATTAAAAAGTCAGGAAACAACAGATGCTGGAGAGGATGTGGAGAAATAGGAACGCTTTTACACAGTCGGTGGGAGTGTAAATTAGTTCAACCACTGCGGAAGACAGTGTGGTGATTCCTGAAGGATCTAGAACTAGAAATACCATTTGACTCAGCCATCCCATTACCGAGTATATACCCAGAGGATTATGAATCATTTTGCTATAAAGACACATGCACATGTATGTTTATTGTGGCACTATTCACAATAGCAAAGACTTGGAACCAACCCAAATGTCCATCAATGATAGACTGGATTAAGAAAATGTGGCACATATATACCATGGAATACTATGCAGCCATAAAAAATGAGTTAATGTCCTTTGCAACGACATGGATGAAGCTGGAAACCATCATTCTCAGCAAACGAACACAGGGACCGAAAACCAAACACTTTATATTCTCACTCATAAGTGGGAGTTGAGTAACGAGAACACATGGACACAGTGAGGGGAACATCACACACTGGGGCCTGTCAGGGGATAAGGGGCTAGGGGAGGGATAGCATTACGAGAAATACCTAATGTAGATGACAGGTTGATGGGTGCAGCAAACCACCATGACATGTGTATACCTATGTAAGAAACCTGCATGTTCTGCACAGGTATCCCAGAACTTAAAGTGTAATAAAAAAAGGTAATTAATAAGAAGCAAAAAAAAAGTAAGAAAAATCATGGGTTATCATTATTTATTTCAAATCTGCTATGTAAACGCAACAATGGCTAATACCACAGGAGATGGACACAAATTATACCTAAAATGAACTCCAACAATTCTGAGTCTCAATTCATAGATTTTCAAAACAAACACATGTAGCTGAATGTATGTGTATCAACACCAACTTATAACTGAGTATTCTCTGAATTAAGGTACACAGAATGGAATGTTTATTCAAGGATAATTAATATAAATATGCGCTTTTTAAGCTTTTATATATAAATGAACTTGATAATATAACTATATGTGTCATATATTTATTTTTAAATAGCTTTAAATATTTTAAGTAAACAAATATTAAATAATTATTTTAAGTGTTTTATATTTATTTTTAAAATTGAAAAACTTTTACTATATATTATGTATACCATATATGACTAATATGTGTTAAACATTATGTAACATGTTGTATATTTAATAAATATAAATTATAGATAATTATAAACATTAATGTATAGTTATAGATGTAATAGGGAATTTACATATAATTATATATGTATATGTAATTAAAATCCGACAGTAACCACAACAATCATTTAGAATTTAGACCCAGAGAGTTTTGCTTCAGGAAGGAGTACGCTGTCATCATTGTAGCCTAGAATTGCTGGTACAAGGCAAGAATAAAAAGCATATCTTTAAAAATGTTGTATTAAAATTATCTACCGACAATGCCCACTCCTTTTCCTCTCTGGCTGTATCTCGTGCCCAGGTGCTCCATGAGTGTTGAACACATCCCACTGCCAAAAGTTGATAAAAGTGCAGAACAGTTGTTAAGGAATGCATTTCAATGCAGTAAGCTTTTCGTCTTTAAAGGCC
The DNA here is from genome assembly GCF_008728515.1 of Papio anubis. Lineage (NCBI taxonomy): Eukaryota > Metazoa > Chordata > Mammalia > Primates > Cercopithecidae > Papio > Papio anubis. The sequence goes on along the minus strand of NC_044989.1, from coordinate 18,621,715 downwards.
CAAGGAAAGGGGTAGAAAGCAAGATGGTCATCTCATCAATTCAACCTCAGCCGTGCTGAGAGCCACAGTGGTCCTCACCCACGTAGAATCTGCGATGCACTGCCCCTGCCCTGGCCATTCTGGATCATCGCTTTTGTTCTCAGGAGGTCTTCCTGGCAGCTCAGGGATTCTCAGTGGCCACAGGCCCCAGGGTTCCTCAGGACATAGCTCTGGGCTTCTCTGTAGCCGCAGGGGCAGCCAGAGTTCTCAAGGCCCAGGACTATATTAGGAAATATATGCGCCAGGGGAACAACAAACATGTTTGTTTCTTCCAGCACAGTCTGCGCTGCTTATCTCAGACACCTCCCTTTCTTCAGCAGAAATCACAGCCCTGGGAGGAATGTTCCCTTAGGGTTTGGGAAGCTTTTGCTCCATCTAAATGAGGTCTTGCCCTTGGTATTTGTGAAATCTTTTCAAAAGGAATTATTTCTCTAAGGCCAACGGATAGTGTTTGAATTATTTCTCTGGGGCCGACAATCTTTAAAATATCAAATGAGAGCCGCTGTGTAAAGGAGGCATTCCTGAAGTTGAGCAAGATAGCTTTCTTACCTTTCATTCATTTGCTTGAAGGACCATCAGCAGATGTCATCACAGATGACATCTATTTGGTTTGCTATTAATCACTGTGCTCAGGGCAGTAAGAGTTCTGTGCCATTGGAGAGAGAAGACAGACAGCATTTGAGTCCATGTCTTTGCTCCGCTCATTATTCACAACGCTTGGTGCTTATACAATGCTCTAAACCAGGGGGCCTGAGAGTCCACCCACCACAGCCCAGACACACCTGCTCCCCAGGACTCATTCTTCCCTGTTCTTTCATGAAATGTGGCACAGTCCATGACTTTCCTTATGCACTTCCATTAATGAAAATTCCTTAATTCGCTGCTAGCCACAAAACAGTATTGTTTCGGTAAGGAAAATGTTAAGTCATTTGTAGTAGTCAAAACTCCAAATTTCACTTAAAGTTATAGTTATCCTTTCCCAACTTGGGCCTTTTGCAGGCAAGGCCTTGTAGTGGGAAAGGGAACTGTGGTGGGTGTCTTCTCCAGTTTCCTGCTTTCTGTTTGTACCGTTCTTCCTCCAGCTGAGAGCCAAGGCTGCCGATTTCTTCCCCCAGGAATGGAGAGAGCAAAGAGATGTGAGGTAAATGGCAGGAAAGGCCTTATTCAACTGGTATTCTTGGATTTGCTGTCAATACTCTCTGGGTTCTTTCTCTTCTAGATGCTTCTGTGGGATCTTTGAAAGGTCTTCTCCCATCACTAATGATCTCTCCTTGCAGTTATCTTCCAGCTGGTCCCTAAAACCTCACATTTCAGCCTGAGGGCAACTGCAAGAAGCTCTGTCCTCAGTGCCTCCTTTCCCTCCAGGTGGCCTCTTGGGCAGGATTGAAGACAATCCCCGGTGAACACTCTTTCCTGTAGCTCACACATAGTCTCTTTGGGGTTGCTTCCCAACTTTCTCTAGAATGTTGTTCTTAAGATCTTTTGTCTGAAAATCTTGGATGAAACAGAGACAGGATCTCATTTTAATACTACAATAACAATCCAGTTCATACTTGCCTACCAATTTTTTATTTACAAGTGCTTTGAAAGCCATCTATGTGTGAAGATGAAAAGGTCAAATAAGGCAGCAAGAAGACATAATTGAAGGAGTGTTTGATTCAGTGAATCCAGATGTAAGCCTAGAGTAGGGAGCTTTTGTGTTGAGAGGGTGCTCGGGGCTCTGACACCTCTTGTTTTCTTCTAACCAAAATGCATGAAGGCCAAGAAAATTCCTATCTCCTAAGCCATGTAGCCCATTTAGATACTCTTGCAACACTGTGGCACAAATAAAGGGCATTGCATCACTTTCATTTTTAGATTCTATGGAGGTATTGTACCAGAAATGGAACAGAGAAAGTTTTAGGAATATAGCCATGCCTTGCTTAACAATGGAGATACATTGTGAGAAATGCATTGTTAGGCAATTTCATTCTTATGCAAGCATTACAGAGTGTACTTACACAAATTTAGATGGCATAGCCCACTACATGCCTAGGCTATATGGAAAAGCTCATTGCTTCTAGGCTGCAAACCTGGACAGCAGGTTACTGTGCTGAATACTGTAGGCAATTATAACACAATGGTAAGCATTTGTGTATCTAAACATATCTAAATATAGAAAAGGTACAGTAAAAATACAGTATAAAAGATAAAAAACTGTATGCTTGCATAGAGCACTTACTATGAATGAAGCTCACAGAACTGGAAGTTGCTCTGAGTAAGTCAGTGAGCGGGTGGTGAGTGAATGTGAATACACAGGACACTAATGTACACTACTGTAGACTTTATTAACACTGTACACTTAGGCAACACTAAATTTATGAAAAAAATTCTTCAGTAATAACATTAGTTTGTTGTAACTTTTTAACTTCATATACCTCTTAATTTTTTAACTTTTTGACTCTTTTGTAATCATACTTAGCTTAAAACACAAACACATTGTATAATTGTACAAAAATATTTTCTTACTTAAGTCCTTATTTTTAAGCTTTTTTCTATGTGTAATTTTTTTCTATTTTTTAAGCTTCTTTGTTAAAAACTAAGACACACACACAGGAGCTTAGGCCTACCTAGGTTCAGGATCATTAATATCATTTTCTTCCACCTCCACATCTGATTCCACTGGAAGGTCTTCAGAGGCAATGATATGCATGGTGCTAGCATCTCTTGTGACAACAATGCCTTTCTCTAGAATCCTTCCTGAAGGACCTGCCTGCAGCTTTTTTACAGTTAACTTTTTGTTGCTGTTGTAAGTAGGAGTACACTCTGAAATAATGATGAAAAATGTAGTGTAGTAAATACATAAGCAGGTAACATAGGCATTTATCACCACTATCATCAAGTATTATCTACTGTATATAATTGTATATGCTATATTTTTATATAATTGGTAGTGCAGGAGATCTGTCTGCACCAGCATCACCACAAACACATGAGTAATTCATTATGCTATGATGTATGGCAGCTATGATGTCATTAGGTGATAGGAAATTTTCAGCTCCATTATCTTATGGAATAAGATATTGACATTGTCTATGCAGTTTGTCATTGACCAACATGTCCTTATGTGTTGCATGGCAGTATAGGTGATGAAGTTATATTTTAAACAATTGATGAAGGAAAATTACAAACAAAATTATGGACAACTTGGCAACCAATCAATCAGTTCAAATAAAATAATCCAGAAAGATAAAAATAGTCATGACAATTAAGTGACTTACATGAGAAATTATGAATATTCCTAGGTATTCAAGAAGTACTCATTGATAGAAAATGAAGACCTGCACGAGAATGAGGACATAACTACAACCTAACCTTTTCTCTTCAAACTTTTTCTCTGCCTGGTAGGAGGTTTTTGCTGTTAATCCCTCCATGACCTAGAGATAGCTGAATGTCACTAAGGGTGGTACGTGCATACATTTTACCATACAGAGTTGCGTCTAGAATCATATGCCACAACAGGGTTCTAGATCACTTCAAATCATCCTTTGATGGTCTTTGCAAAGTCTTGAGCTAAAATAATGCCTTCCAGCATTGCTCTGGAGAGGGGTCTAGCCAATATTTGCAAATCATTACCCTACACTGACCAAATGAGGGATGCTGCTTATGAAAATTCACCTGAACGTGTTCTAATCTTGTTTTCTTATGCTGTACCTTTGACACTTCACAGAATTATTTTATCTGACTCTTAAAATGCCTTTATGAAGTATTAATATTTTAGATAAAATAACAAGGCTTATAAAGGTTAAATTATTTCCTCAAGATCATATCAAAGAGGCAGAGATGATCGTATTTGCCCTTCTTTAATAATATCTCAATTATGTAGAATGTAATAAAAGAATTCAAAATAGAAACCTCCCCATCAATCATCTATTGAATTTTACAGCTTTGTTACTCAAAGATTCCTGCTTCATAGATGAAAACGTGCTAAGTCACACAGCTGATAAGTGGGAGAAATCCTAAATCAGTCTAAGGCTTTCTCTACAATATAACATTGCATTGTGTATATTTTTCTTTCTAAAAATATGTAATTTCTTTATTTAATTTTTAGGTAATTTCAAAATTACACTTACTATGAAATGCATAAGTGTGGCTGTCACTTACTCCTAATCTCTACCCTCTTACTTCCTCATTTAACCAGCCAGCAGCCTGAACCACAAGACAGAATGAATTAAAAATCCAATGTAAGTACTTTTTGTTTATATCAATTTCAGTGCTGGCCCCCAACATACAAACCAATATCAACAGTTTGAAATTACTGTGTTAACATTTTCTGTTTCTAAACTAAGCTAAACATCAGAGCAAATTGTATTGCAACACCGATTTGTTTTAATTCCAACTACAACTGAGATTCTTATCCAAGACATGTTAAACTTTCCCATAGTTACCCGTATAATGAAGGAATTAAGTTCATGGACTATACTGGCTTACAAATTTGAGTAAAAGTGAAAAAAACTTACAATTTTTTTACAACTCAACAATCTTTTTTCCCTATTAAATTACTTTCCTCTGTCTCAGATAAAAAAAATCATTATGTTTCATCCAGTAAGCATTCCATTTTAGCTTACAATGTGTAGCAATAGCCCTCAGTGGAAATATATTAACAAGAAGATTTTTATAAAATTGATATTTAAAAATCCTATTATCAAATTTATGGTAAAATAAAGAATAATCTACATATACTCTACCCTTGCGCAGATAGACAAGAAAAAATCTAATCATTTAAAGTTTTTTTTTAATATCTCATGATATGGTAACTGAAGTTCTCCTTCGAATACAAGATTGTATGTTTTCCACCCTTACTCATTTTCTCAGGGGTCATTTAACTTTCTCCTGGCATAAAATTAAACCCTTGGAAGGAAAATTTTCCTAAAAATTAGAAAAACTGCCTTTGGACTAAATCTATTCCTAGTTGGTTCTCATAGTCATATAGTTGTAAGTACACACTTTAATGCTAAACATGCTTATTAGAGGATCATATAAAATAGAAAAATCTGAAAACAAAATAAAATTTCTATGGAAAAGACTGATTAAATACATTATGACAGAACGCTACAATGTAATATTGTTCACTACTTTAAAAAAACCTATAAAAGATCTTTTTATGACCTGAGATATTGCTCATGAAATGGAGTGTTTTTTTTTTTTTTTTTTTCTTTTTTGTTTTAATTATACTTCCAGTTCTGGGATGCATGTGCAGAACATGCAGGTTTGTTACATAGGTATACATGTGCCATGGTGGTTTGCTGCACCCATCAACCCGTCATCTACATTTCTCCTAAAGCTATCCCTCCCCTGGCACCCCACCCCATGACAGGCCCTAGTGTGTGATATTCCCCTCTCTGTGTCCATGTGTTCTCATTATTCAATTCCCACTTATGAGTGCGAACATGTGGTATTTGGTTTTCTGCTTCTGTGTTAGTTTGCTGAGAATGATGGTTTCCAGCTTCATCCATGTCCTTGCAAAGGACATGAACTCATCCTTTTTTATGGCTGCATAGTATTCCATGGTGTATATGGGCCACGTTTTCTTAATCCAGTCTATCACTGATGGATATTTGGGTTGGTTCCAAGTCTTTGCTATTGTGAATAGTGCTGCAATAAACATATGTGTGCATGTGTCTTTATACCAGAATGATTTATCATCCTTTGGTTATATACCCGGTAATGGGATGGCTGGGTCAAATGGTATTTCCAGTTCTAGATCCTTCAGGAATCACCACATTGTCTTCTACAATGGTTGAACTAATTTACACTCCCACCGACTGTGTAAAAGCATTCCTATTTCTCCACATCGTCTCCAGCATTTGTTGTTTCCTGACTTTTTAATGATTGCCATTCTAACTGGTGTGAGATGGTATCTCATTGTGGTTTTGATTTGCATTTCTCTAATGACCAGTGATGAAGAGCTTTTTTTTCATGTTTGTTGGCTGCATAAATGTCTTCTTTTAAGAGGAGTCTGTTCATATCCTTTGTCCACTTTTTGATGGAGTTGTTTGTTTGTGTCTTGTAAATTTGTTCAAGTTCTTTATTGATTCTGGATATTAGCCTTTTGTCAGGATACACGGCAAAACTTTTCTCACATTCTGTAGGTTGCCTGTTCACTCTGATGGTAGTTTCTTTTGTTCTGCTGAAGCTCTTTAGTCAAATTAGATCCCATTTGTCAATTTTTGGCTTTTATTGCAATTGCTTTTGGTGTTTTCCTCATGAAGTCTTTGCCCATGCCTATGTCCTGAATGGTACTGCCTAGGTTTTCTTCTAGGGTTTTTATGGTCTTAGGTCTTAACATTCACAACTTTAATCCATCTTGAATTAATTTTTGTATATGGTGTAAGGAAAGGGTCCAGTTTCAGTTTTCTCCATATGGCTAGCCAGTTTTCCCAACAGCATTTATTCAATAAGGAAACCTTTTAACATTGCTTTTTTTTTTTGTCAGGTTGATGGAACGTAACTCAAAATAATAAGAGCTATTTATGACAAATCCTCAGCCAATATAATACTGAATGGGCAAAAGCTGGAAGCATTGCCTTTGAAAACCGGCACAAGACAAGGATGCCTTCTCTCACCACTCCTATTCAACATGGTATTGGAAGTTCTGGCCAGGGCAATCAGGCAAGGGAAAGAAACAAGCGTTATTCAAATAGGAAGAGAGTAAGTCAAATTATCTCTGCAGATGATAAGATTGTATATTTAGAAAACCCCATTGTCTCAGCCCCAGAACTCCTTAAGCTGATAAGCAACTTCAGCAAAGTCTCAGGATACAAAATCAATGTGCAAAAATCACAAGCATTCCTATACACCAATAATAGACAAACAGAGAGCCAAATCATGAGCAAATTATCATACACAATTATTACAAAGAGAATATAATACCTAGGAATACAACTTAGAAGAGATGTGAAGGACCTCTTCAAGGAGAACTACAAACCATTGCTCAAGGAAATAAGAGAGGACACAAACAAATGGGAAAACATTCCATGCTCATGGATAGAAAGAATCAATATCATGAAAATGGCCATGCTGCCCAAAGTAATTTATAGATTTCATGCCATTTCCATCAAGCTACCATTGACTTTCTTCACAGAATTAGAAAAAACTACACTAAATTTCATATGGAACCAAAAAAGAGCCCACATAGCCAAGACAATCTTAAGCAAAAAGAACAAATCTGGAGGCATCATGCTACCTGACTTCAAACTATACTACAAGGCTGCAGTATACCAAAACAGCATGGTACTGGCACCAAAACAGATGTATAGACCAATGGAACAGAACAGAGGTCTCAGAAATAGCACCACACACCTACAACCATCTGATTTTTGAAATGGGGTTAATTTTTAAAAGCTTATTATAAGAAACATACTACATGTTATCAGCTGCAAGATGCACATTTTCACCTCCTAACATTTCTAGAATCTGAATGCATCTTGAAATCCATGGTGTACAATTGTTGTAGGCCAGGTAGCAGTGGTGGCATCATTGTTTTTGCTGGCACATGTTTGAGCTTGGCTGCTATTTCTGGTGTAATGATTGGATAACTGCCATTTCTCATTGTTTCAGTCAACAAACCATTCAAGGACAACTTGTGGAAGAAATATGAATCCCGGTTATTACTTAAAAATCTTACATAAACTCTTGCTTCTAATAGTGAAAAGTGTGCTAGCAACAAAGCTCACATAAAATGAAGCACTGAAAGCTTTCCTCACTAAAACTGGAAGCAAGACAAGGATGCATATTCCCACCACTATTATTTAAAATAGGAATGGAAGTCTTAGCCACGTAACAAAGCCAGAATTAAAACAAAAAAGCCCTACATATTGAAAATAAATAAATAAAACTATCTCTATTTGCAGAAGGCATGATTATCTATATAAAAAATATTTTAAAATCTACCAAAAAGTCTAGTTCCTTGAACGAATATAGTGGTAAAACAGGATCATAGAGTACAAGGGAAATCCATAAACATCAATCCTATTTCTACTAGCATTAATGATAATTGGAATTCAACATTAAAAATACAATGCTATGTGCAATAGCTCCCCCCAAAAACTTAGCTATAAATCTCACAAAATATGTATAAAATCTACATGCTGAGAAATGCAAAATACTGATGAAAAAATTAAAGAAGACCCAAATAATTAGAAGACATATATGTTCATGTATTGAAAGATCCAGTATAGTGAAGATGTCAGTTCCTCTTAAACTTGTCAATTGTTTTAAAACTATTTCAAGCATAGTGCCAGAAAGACATTTTGTAGATATAGACAAGCTGATTTTAAACTTTATGTGGAAAGGCACAAGGATTAGAATAGCTAAAACAATTTTGGAAAAGAAAAATAAAATTGGGGTAGTCATTCTACCCAATTACAAGATTTACTCTAATCCTACAATATCTAACCTAGTGAAAATACAGACAAAGAAATAAATGAAACAGAATAGAGCCTCCAGAAATAGACCTGCTCTAATATGGTCAATCAATTTTTGACCAAGTTTTAAGAAACAATTTAACAAAGAAAGACTAGTCTTTTCAACAGTGTTGGAACAATTAACATACATATGCAAATGATATACCTTAACATAATTTTTATACAAAAATTAACTCAGAATGAACCATGGGTAAATATAAAATGTGAACCAATTAACCTTTTCTACTCTTTTTGTTCTGGAATAAATACTTTTAAAAAATGAACAAAAAGAGAGGTTTAGGCAAGTGGGTACTGATTGTCCTGATTTTGCAAAAGCAAAGGATCTTATCCATGGATATGACATGATGAGGTGATTTATTGAACTTGGAACTCCCTGAAGACAAATTTAGTTCTTATTACTCACACCTATCCTCCCACCAGATGATTCTTCAAGATACACACATCAGGAATAATCTGCAAAGCAATAATCAACTTGAGATTATTTCTGGCAACTGTATCACGGTTGGAGAATTACCCACAACATTTTTTTTTAAATGAATTGTTATCTTTATTGGGAAAGAGAATACTGCCTATGGCTTTGCCTTTTTAAAACTCTCAAATTCCGGAATGTGATGAGAAATCCAGTATTTCAGAAAAGGTGTAACAATGCTAGTGGTGGATTCGCATTTGTTTTCTATCTCTGCCCCCTCATGCACATACATTTCCAAATGCGGGCTCTGGGAAACCAAAGGCAACCTTTCTCTTTCTGAACTCCATCAGTAATGACTCCAGTAACAATAACTGTCAGGGGCTGGAATAGTAAACATTTTGTAAAAGCAAATGGCTTCCAAATGTGCACTTTCTCCGTGAGCATGTCCCTTGTGAGCCTGATTCAGAAAGCCGGAGCAGGTAAAAGCACCAAGTCCAAAGCCTGATGACAGGATCAAGCAGCTGAAACCTGTGACTGGTAACCTCAACCCCATCTGCAATCTCTTCTCTCTTTCCACTCCAAGGTGAGTTTACTTGGCCTGTTGATTTGATCTACAAGACTGGCCCTTTATGAGTTTTGTGTACTGTGTTTATCCTGGGAACCATTTACCAAGCCACTAGTATCTAAGTACAACCTGGCCTACTGGCAGGGGGATTACTAGGTGGAGGGGAGTAGATGATCAGCTCCCTTGACCTTTGGGTCTCCTATCTAGAAGAAAATATTTTAATTTTACTAAGACTTAGTATCTATGTTTTCAGAATGGCCACTTAATCTCTGGAAATTAACACTATGACTAAATCAAGAGCCCCAAAGCTATTTATTTACTTGTCTTATGGGAACCCACCGTATTATGTAATATTCATAAAATGCAATATATACCACTAGACTTAAAAACAATGCTTTCAAAAATTTTCAGTATGTAATTAAGGAAAAGGGTAGTGACAAAAGAATTATGTACCATTTTATTAAAGCACTCTCTAATGGGGATGTCTGCGTTAAATGGAAACCATATAGGAGCACAATAGCAACTTTTATTGCTAGGTAGTGGGATTATTAGTGATTTTTATTTTTTAGGTTATAATCATGAACTGGATGATGACATTTCGGTCAACAACAGGCCACATGTATGACCCCGATTGCATAAGATTGCAATACTCTAGTTTTATTGCACCTTTCCTATGTTTAGGCACACAAATACTTGTCATTGTGTTAGAATGGCCTATGGTATTCAATACAGAAACATGCTGCCCAGGGTTATAGCCTACGAACAATAGGCTATACTAAATAGGTAGGTGTGTAGTAGACTATACCATCTAGGTTTGCACCGGTACATTCTATAATATTCACAGAATGACGAAACCACCTAATAATGCATTCCTCAGAACACATCCTCGTCATTAAGGGATGCATGACTGTATTTATGTGTTCTCAATTTTATTGCCTACAACATATATATATATTTTTAAATCTTGAAAAGTAACACTTCAAAACATAACTATTATCTCTACATTTTGGAAATAGATCAGATTTTTATATCTTTCTATAGTGGGATCATTCTACTCTCCTGTAGTTACAAGTTATCAATTAAAGATGTATCATTTTATAATTAAAATACTAAACTGAAGGATTTTTATTGGCATCTTAGTGAAAAGGAAAGTGTTTTATTGTATCTTATTAAATAATTGTTTTAATCCTCCCCAAAAGCACTTTCCTTGGCACATCCTGGCTTAGTGTCTTGGGGACTCCGGTGTTTGGGGTTGCCGCCTTTCAACTTTCTCCTTCATTCCTAGGGAATTTCCTTGTTTTTCCCTGCTGACGAAAAGTGTTCTGTGGAAACAAGGGGCCAGCTCATGTTGCAGAACTAAAAGGATTGTTTTAAAAAGCAGATAATTTCTCATCTAACTGCACAGCTTCTGGCCACCAGAGCAGCTGAATGAAGCTTGAAAAACTCAGGGACATCCAAAGGTGCTTGCAATAAGTAAAGCAAAACAGTGCACACTCCCCAGCCAGGGGGCTCAAGGCCCCACCACAAACAGCTTCACTCAAGCCTGCAGCTGCTGGCTGTTTTCTATGAGAGCTGGGACAAGATGCACTGGGCCGGGACCTCTGTGTAACTTACACAGATGCTGGGCCTTTTGCAAAGTCTGCTGGACATACACCATCTTCAAAGAACCCCCACCCCATACATCCCTTTGAAGAACTTGCTTTACTCAGGACGAAATATCAAGATTCTTGCTGTTTAACTTTCACAGGAAGCCAAGGCACTGATAAATGAGAGCTCATCCATACATGTTTTCACTCTGTTACCTAAGAAACTATCTTCAAAACAGAAGTCCTCATAAATACTCTGGAGATGCATCAGACACTCTCCGGTGCTGCGCGACACTGTGTATATTGTTTGGCAAGTGTTCATGGGGGAAGATAAACTAGCACATCTTGCCAGGATTCTATTACTCTTGACCCTGACCTTGGCTGGAGGCTGTTTCCAGTTACACTCCATCTTAAAGAAAGACAGCGCCTACTCTTTCCCTAAGACTCCCTCTTCCCTTCTCTTTTCAGTTTCCCCAAGCACAATGCCTCATTGGAGGGAAGAAATATTTGTTGGCTACTGCTTTTCGTTCTTAGCTTTCTCATCTGAACACCGACACTCAAATGATACCATGAAACCTTTAGGTAATGGAGGCTCACTGTTAGAAAGCACTTGATCTTTGCACAATATTGCTCACTGTGATTATTTTCTTCCCTTGAGTCATGACTCAACTTAACAGTGCCCTCTCCGCAATATGAAGTTCCTCAGGTTCCAGCGTATGGTCTACCAGGGTAGTATTTTCCATCCCTCACTCCCACCAGCTCAGGCTAGGCTCACTTCAGACATTCTCCAGGGGAAAAAGTAAGTTTCTCATTGAGATGGCACCATAAACTACAAAGCTTGGGGAGACTCATGGGGTGCGGCTGAAGGCTTCACACACAGATGTTTTTCTATATAGTAATTGTAACTGAAGCAGAATACTACAATTTTGAGAGGCTCGGGTTTAATAGTACCCTTAAAAGTGAAAATAATGGCTGTATTGGTCCGTTCTTGCACTGTTATAAAGACATATCTGAGACTGGGTAATTTATAAAAAAGATTTGATGGTCTCACAGTCCTGCAGGCTCTATGGGAAGCACGATGCTGACATCTGCTTGGATTCTGAGGAGGTCTCAGGAAATTTACAAATGTGGCAGAAAATGAAGGGAAAGCAGGCTCATCTTACATGGCTGGAGTGGGAGGAAGGTGGCGGGAGGTGCTACACACTTTCAAACAACCAGATCTCAGGAGAATTCACTCACTATTACGAGAACAGCGCCCAGTGGGAAATCTGCTCCGAAAATCCAATCACCTCCCACCAGGCCCTACCTCCAATATTGGGCATTACAATTCTACATGAGATTTCAGAGGAGACGCAGAGTCAAACCTATCAATGGCTAATATTAATATTTATCGAGCAGTTACAATATGTTTTTTACATGTATCTCATTTTATTCTTAAAATAATTCAATGTAGTAAGTATTATCCCAACTTCACTTATGAGAAAACAAAAGCTTGATGTGGATAAGTAATGGTCCTGTGGGAAATTAAATGGTAACTGACAAAACAAGGTTTGAATCCAGATTGTTCCATTCCACAGATTGGATTCCCCGCACCCTGGCTCTGCTCCACTGTAACATGACATGACACTGAGAGATCTGAAACAGTTGGAAGAAAGGGAAAATTATGAGGAATAAAGTATCCTCATGCAATTGCCTAATATTTGAGATTTGTTTTACTCTTACAGCAAAATGTGAACCTCTAAGTTGTTAGATATTATTTAAAAATATTCATGAGATGCATTTTCATACATAGGGACCCTATTATTTCCCTATGTAGAGATACAAAAATCTAACCTAATTCTAAAATATAGAGATAACTGTTACATTTTTGAGTGTTGCTGCTTTCAAGTCTTTTAAAAAAGTGTTCTAGGCAAAAACTTGAGAACACAGAAATAGTATGGAAAATAAAAATCCCTAGTAATCTCACCACCCAGTAATAAAAGTGCCCCCCCCCTTTTTTTTTAACCTATATGTTATTTTGGTTTAATGCAGACGTCCCTCATCATAGAGTGCAGTATTGACATGGTTCATAACTCTTTTACTGCTGTCTTTTTCCTTAGTCACATCTTTAACATTTTTGAAAACATGATTCTTAAATCCAGCTGATACACATTTTCTGAATAATACATACTTTATTTATCTATTGTTCTCTTCTTGAGCATTTGGATTTTTGCTGGATTTTCACATAGTGACCAAACGGGTACATAAGAAATATTTCTACATATTTCTAGTTATTTGTCAGAGTCCAGAGTGCTAACCATTTTTCTCCCCAGTGAAATAAGCAGGGCAGAGAATCTAAACAGGTTTAAGACCTTATATGAACAATGCCAATTTGTCACACAATTAAGGTATTTTAAATTTCCTTAGGTGGCCTACAGGAGTCTGCATTTGCCTGCACATCCACCTCAACAGATGGTGTCAATCTCTGCTAATATGACAGGCAAAGAATGGTTATCTCTAATTTTTTAAGAACGTTTGTGGAATTAAATTTGTTTCCATATGTATTTTGAGTGTTTTAAAAATTGTTCTTCATTTTCTGTTTCATTGTTTTGCCCATTTAATAAAAGAAACTTTAAAAATTTAATTCTAAAGATACTTAGAATATTAATGTGTTAAGGTTAATCTTTGACGAAAATATTTTCCCAAGTTTTTGCCTTGGAGTTTTTGTATGCAATATATGTTGATGGAATTTTTTTGTGTGATAAGATACATCAATTTTATTATAATTTATTTATTTTGCTGTTAATTGGCTGTCATTTTCTTTGTGTGTGTGCCTGTGTGTGTGTAAAAAGCCTTCCATACTTCAAAATTGGGTACCTAGTTACTTATTTTTTTATAGTTTCTTCACAGGTTTCTCTTTTTGTATTTAATTTTATATTAATTTAAAATTAATAGTGACATATGAAATGAGTTAGAAGTTTAACTATGTATTTTCCCCAACTAGTTGTCCTGTTTATTTTTCCTGGTGAATAAAAATTAAGAAGAATGGGTATCTATAACACTCAGTGTTTTCATCCGGGGCAGAAGGTGTTTTTTTTTTTTAATTATTTTAAAATTGTTATTAAAGTTTTATTGTATTCTTTGCATATTTTTGGCAGGCTGAATATTTTGTAGGCATTTTTATTGTTAGTAAAAATAGACTATTTTCCAAATGTCTTCAAACTGATTTATGCATTTACATGAGAAAACTATTGGTTTTGAGTTTTTGTATTATTCTAGTAACTGTAAGCTATCATTAATTCTAAAAAATTTTAGTTGAATATGTCCTGAATTTTTGTTAATATTGTTTTTAATCTAGGAACCCAAGTTATTGTTGGTAAATACCTGTGTGTGTATGTGTGTGTGTGTGTGTGTGTGTGTGTGTGTGTGTGTTTGTATGTACGTGTATTCTCTCAAAAGCAAATTCTGATATTTGCTCTATGTATTGTTACCAAATTTACAATTATTATTTGGCCTACACGCTATGCCTTCTGCTTCTAGCACTGGACATCATTACATTAATACTATGTTAACTCCAATCTTGAATTATTAAATTGTAATCATTGATCAGGCATTTTTAAAAGAAGGATATGTGAGAGGCATATTTTCTAAACCCTAATGTATCATAAAGAGAAAGAACTTCTGTCTTTGTGGTCATCTATGATATGAACAAACTCTTTCCTTTTGTTATTCCTTATCTGTGCTGCTGGAGTACAAATTCAATACAATAGAAGCAGAAAACTGGGATAAAAATTTCAAGGCTAGTTGGATAAGAAAAGTGTTCAGTTGCACAGGAAGGATAAGACAAATTATTTTTTATCTAGTAAATGAAACCAGTAGACTTCTTACATGGCTTCTGCTGTACATCAATTTTAAAGGTCAGGGCATTGGTAGTACTCGTTAAATCTTAGAATATCTCCTAAATCCCCAGTTCTCTGGAGTTAGCTAAACCCAAACTGTTTAAGTCTCTGAGAACTTGTTAACCTAATTCTTTAATAATAGTGACATCCCTAAAAAAAAATTTGCTCACAGTCAGCAGTCAGTAACTTCTTCTTAGCCAGGGTGGAACTCTTTTATTGCACTCTCTAAAAAGCTTATTATTTGTAAACATTACTGTATTATTCTGTTTTCAAAAGACAGGCAATAAGATATTTGTATTTCTAGAGATAATCTCAGCTGGGAAATAAGGTGCTATGTTTTTAAATAGTATATAATACAGAGTCAAATTATAAGCAATTTTAATTAGCTTTAGAAGTTAACAAATATTTTTTATCATTAAGAAACTATAGAATTTTCATCTTCTAAATGAAAAAAGATTCTTTTAAAATTTTATGTTTTTAGTGAGAACACATGGGCACAGGGAAGGGAACAGCACATACTGGGTCCTGTCATGGGGTCGGGGAAGGGGGAGAAGCAGGATAAATAGCTAATGCATGTGGGGCTTAATACCTAGGCGATGGCTTGATAGATTCAGCAAACACCATGGTACACATTTACCTATGTAACAAAACTGCACGTCCTGCATATGTACCCTGGAACTTAAAATAAAATAAAATAAAATAAAAATTTTTAAAAGAAAAATAAATGAAAAAGAAAATTTTAAAAAGTTAAAACACTAAAAAATTATGTTCTTGATACAGAGAAAAATCCTTATTAGTTATTTTTTCTCTTGCCATGTTTATATAAATGCAAGAAAATTAAGAACCGAAAAGCAAACATGGTCTATTTCTTTCTTCACCCCACACTATATCTCTGCATTTATTTCTATAATGGAGGAAGGTACTAGGGAAGATGATAGGGATTATGAAAAGATATATGCTGGCCAGGCACGGGGGCTCACGCCTGTAATCCCAGCACTATGGAGGCCCAGGTGGGCAGATCACGAGGTCAGGAGTTTGAGACCAGCCTGACCAACACAGTGAAACCATGTCTCTACTAAAAATACAAAAATTAGCTGGGTGTTAATCTCAGCTACTCAGGAGGCTGAGGCAGGAGAATTGCTTGAACCCGAGAGGCCGAGGTTGCAGTGAGTCGAGATCACTCCATTGCACTCCAGCCTGGGCAATAGAGCCAGACACCGTCTCAAACAAACAAACAAACAAACAAACATATATATATACACACACATATGTGTGTGTGTGTGTGTGTATACACATATATATGAGAGCAAGAAATTTCACATCCTTAAGAGAAATGACACTAAGCATTGACAGGAAAAAAAAAAAAAAAAAACTAAACTGGAATGTTGAAGTTCAAACTAGCCTTAAGGAGATAAATCTACATAATCTTACTTTAAATCTCAATCTAGAATAGAATATTTTAGGAGATATTGAATTAAAGAAAGAAAAAAAATGTAGGGGTAGATCACACTTCAATTTGCAATAGATAAAGTTGACTAATAAAGGAATGAGACTGTGCCTTAATGTCTGCACATTAAAGTAATCAAAACAATGTAACATAAGAAAGTCCAAATTAGACTCAAGAATCCAGAAAGCATTTTATAAATGATAAAGATGGCACGACAAACTATTGGGGGAGGATAAAGAGTAGAAATGATATTCAGAAAACTAGCAGCTAATTAGGGAAAAAAATAAAGTAAAACCCCACTTCATTCATCACATCACAATAAACTCAAATTGATCAAAGAAAATGAAAATAAAATATATATGGATAAAAGCTCAGAGTGGTAAAGATGACTCTAAGAATGACATAAAATGCAAAATTGATTAAATTGATAATTTAAATAATTAGAAACATAATGAAGTGAAAAGACAAATGGCAAACAGAAAAAAACATACGTGCATCATAGATGATCAAACAGTGAGCTGATAAATATAAAATATAAACAACTCTTAAAAATCAAACGGCAAATAATTGACCCAGGAAAAATATGGGCAAAGAATATAAACAGGAAAGCACTGTGTAAGAAATACAAACAACCAATAGATACACAGAAAAACGTCAACCTCCTTACTAATAAAATACATATAAATTAAAGTAACAATGAAATAATAGCATGTTTGACATAGAGACTGACAAAGATAATCAATTTTGCCAAAATTTGATGTTGATAAGGATATCAGGAAAATACCTTGCTATTTACTACTGGTAGGAACATAAGAAAAATTAATTTTTGAGTAGAAATTAGAGAGATAAATCAAACAAATATCCGTGATTTTTTATTCTATGAAACATGATGTTCATTGTAAATTATTTGTATTTTCATACTAATAAAACATAAGGAATACTCAAATAGTCTAATAATAACAAATAAATCTTTTATAATACAATCATGCAATAGATTATTATGTCCCATTAAAAATGAGGAAAATAAGGTAGATTTTATGCATATACTCACATAAAAAAATGCCCAAAATGTTTTGTTAATTTAGAAATAAAAGGTTCATAATAATCATTTTGTATAATTTTATTTCTCTTTTTTATTTTTCTTGAGATGGAGTTTCACTCTTGTCACCCAGGTTAGAGTGCCATGGCACGATCTCAGCTCACTGCCACCTCCACCTCTCGGGTTCAAGTGATTCCCCTGCCTCCTCCTCCCTAGTAGCTGAGATTACAGGTTCCCACCACCATGCCCAGCTAATTTTTGTATTTTTAGTAGAGACGGGATTTCATCATGTTGGCCAGGGTGGTCTCAAACTCCTGACCTCAGATGATCCACCTGCTTTGGCCTCCCAAAGTGCTGGGATTACAGGCGTGAGCCACAACGCCTGTCCTGCATGATTTCATTTCTGCTTTGCAAAAGCATGTATATTTTACAACTGGACTCACGACTCACCTCTTTCTCTTTCTTATCTCTGTCTCTATCTCTCCATAGTCTGCATTGGAAATATCTGAAAAAACACCAAAATTTATCTGTGATTATTAGGGATATGTGAATTTAGTGGACTATCACCTTTAGATAATATATTGCTATATTTTATGACTTTTTACTATGGGAAATATTTTTACTTAAAAATGTCAAATATTTTAAAAGAAAACATTATTAAAAATATGTGGAAACATGGAAAATGAATATACTTCATTTGTTTTGGAGGTATACTTGGGATAATTGCTTTGTTTTTTCATTCATTGACATCTCCAATTGCTACAACATCCTTTGTGTTATAAACCATGGAAGATGATGAATTGGAATCGACACCAATAGCTAACTTCCTTCTACTTGGCCTGTTACTGGAGAGGTTGAAACCTAAAATGACATTCCCAAATTCCTTGGCAGGTAAGCTTTCAGATGTCATTTAGCTTTGATCATTTAGATTTACTCATGTGAAATCTACAGACTTCTAAGCATTCAAACTGCAAGGATGATGATGAAGATGGTGATGATTATGGTGGTGATTATTGTGGTGGTGATGGTAACGGTGGTGGTGACAATTGTCTGCAGGAGCATCAGCAGATGTCCTAGTGATGAGTAGCTGCCTTCCTAAGAATTAATATAATTTAGGTCACCCAGTTTGCCACTTCTGGAGCTGGCAGCAGTAGTAGCAATTTCTCACTTCAGTGTTTTCCTGATAATAAAAGTCTCTGAATTGCCCTGGGTCTGCTTAAGTCAGAGTTTGTTTCTTCAAACATTCAAAGGATTCTTCTAAGCTGGGTAATATTCACCAATGAGTCTCCTTGTTCTTAAACTAGAGTGTTGTCTAGTACCTAAATTCCGATTGAGATATTGCCAAATAAATAAGTGAAGAGATGGAAACATATAGAAAACAAATATAAAGTACCTGGGTAAAAATGAGCAAATATGAATCACTAGTGATACATTTGTATGGCTTCATAAAGTATATATGATTGAGTCGTTACTGACAACCTTTCTAGATGTATCTAAGTTATAGATTCTGGGATTTTTTAAAGTTACACTTAAACCTTTCAATACCTACTTTTATTGTGTTCCACTTTGTTACACGTTACAGAAATGACATTTTTACTAATTGAAGGCTTGTGGCAACCCCGCCTCAATCAGGTCTGTCTACATCATTTTTCAAACAGCATGTTCTCACTTCATGTCCTGTGCCACATTTTGGTAATGTTCATAATATTTCAAGCTTTTCATTATTATTATATCTGTTATGGTGCTCTGTGATCAGTGATGTTCGATGTTACTGTTGTAATTGTTTTGGGCAAAAATGATCTATGCTCACAGAAGTCTGCAAACTGAATGATAAATGTATGTGTTATGGGTGCTCCATCAACAGTCTGTTCCCCCATATCCTTCTCTCTTTGTGGGCCTTCCCATTTCATGAGACACAAACATATTGAAATTAAACAATTTAGTGACCTTAAAATGGCTTCTGAGTGTTCAAGTGAAAGGAAGAGTTGCACATCTCTCACTTTAAATCAAAAACTATAAATAAATAAGCCTAGTGAGGAAGGCACACCAAAAGCCAAAATAGCTCAAATGTTAGACCTCCCGTGACAAACAGCCAAATTGTAAATTCAAAGGAAATGTTTCTGAAGGAAATTGAATGTGCTACTTCAGTGAAGAAATGACTATAAGAAAGCAAAAGCAAAACAGCCTTACTGCTAATATGGTTAAAAAAATGTTTAAGTGGTCTAGATAGAAGATCAAACCAGCCACAACATTCTCTTAAACAAAAGTCCAAAGCCTAATCCAGAGCAAGGTCCTAACTCTCTTCAATCCCATGAAGACTGAGAGAGGTGAGGGAGCTGCAGAATAAAACTTGGAAGCCAGCAGAGGTTGGTTCATGAGGTTTAAGGAAAGAAGCCATCCTCAGAAAATAAAGTGCAAGGTGAAGCAACAGGTGCTGATATAGAGGCCATAGCAAGTTATCCAGAAAATCTAGCTAAGATTATTGATGAAGGTGGCTAAATAACAGATTTTTCAATGTGGATGAAACATCCTTATATTGGAATTTTCACAGCTAGAGAGGTGAAGTCAATGCTTGGTTTAGAAGCTTCAAAGAATAGGCTGACTCTCTTGTTAGGGGCTAATGTAGCTGGTGACTTTAAATTGAAGCCAATGTTCATTTACCATCCCAAAAGTTCTAGGGACCTTAATAATTATGCTAAATCTACTCTGCCCGTGCTCTATAAATGGAACAACAAAGCCTGGATGATAGCACATCTGTCTATAGCATGATTTGCTGAATATGTTAAGCCCATGGTGGAGATTACTACTCAGAAAAAAAAAAATTCTTTCAAAATATCACTGCTCACTGACAATACACCTGGTCACTCAAGAGCACTGATGGAGATGCACAAGGAGACCAATGTTGTTTTCATGCCTGCTAACACAACGTCCATTCTGCAACTCATGGATCAAGGAGTAATTTTGACTTTGAAGTTTTACTATTTAAAAAATATATTTTGTAAGGCGATAGTACCATGGATTGAGGCTTGCCACATGGATTGACTCTTCCTTTCACACACACACACAATTCTCTACATTATATGATGCTGTTTGATAGCATTTTACCCACAGTAGAACTTTTTTCAAAATAGAAGTCACTCCTTGCACATTCTGCCACTATTTTATCAAGCAAATTTCTGCAATGTTCTTAATTCCTTGTTGTCATTTCAACAATGTTCTCAGCATCTTCATCAGGCGTAGATTACATCTCAAGAAACCACTTTCTTTGATCATCCATAAGAAGCTACTCCCCATCTGTTAAAAGTTTTATCATGAAATGGTTAAAGTTTTATCATGAGATCGTTGCAATTCAGTCACATCTTCAGGCTCCATTTCTAATGTGAGTTTTCTTGCTGTTTCTACCACATCTGCAGTTACTTCTTTCATTGGGCCAATATAAGAAGATGTAGGGAAAAGTGTGATGGGGCTTTTTGTTCCCTCACTTCTAATAAATAGTTAAATGAAAAAGGCCTCCTCCCCTCCCTGCCTCATCTCCGAAAGCTGTCTTTTGTGAATGTGATGCCAGGATGCTCTGGTGTGTCTTATAACCATAAAGGAAGTCATTTTGAGGGTGAAACGGGGAGAAAGCCAAACTACTCAGTTTTCTTCAATTGGGGTTCTGCTTTGGAATCACAGAACAACGATATGGATATTTTGTTAATTCTCTCAAGAGTGATAGTAAATAGTACCACTACAGATGCATAGAAGTTAATTAATTGCATGCAATAGATTTCTTAAGGCATTAGGGCTAAATTCTCTGGAGATCCAGTTGAGAAAAGCTCCATAATGAGTGGGATAATGGTACTCACTGTTATTATTCTGTATTTCTTTTTGTGAAAAATAGTACATTTCCTTATTATTTAAGGTAATTAGAAGTGGAGTTTTCTGAAACTTGCAGCTGAAAGCAATTTAGCTCATATACCCCTTACCATGAGACATAGTGAGTTTCGCATCACCTCTCTGTTTCCTCGTTGATGGACATGGCAACTAATGTGAAGTCAGTAAGTATTTATTGTTAGCAAAGCAGTTTGACATCTTCAAAGTTATAAATCATGGCTCTGTTATAAGTTCCTTTTAGAAGGGTGATAATTTGTTAGGTTCATTCAGACCCTGAAATCTGAAAACATTTTATTCATCATTTAGAAAAACAAAAGTAGATTGTCCTGAGTACTGTTAGGATGAATGAATTTTTAAGACTTAATGATTTAATAACTAGCCATGAGCATAATTCAGTCCCAACAACTGCTGACTGTTGACAGTGTAAGTATAAACATGACCTCCATTCATTCATTTGCTGACAGGCCTTCAGAAGCTTGAGGACATGAATGGCAAGTGTGTATCAAGCATGGAGCAATTTGTTTAAGTTGGACATTGCCTTGAGGGAAGAGTAGGAACAGTGTTTTCTCAGCAAAGTTTTTCACTTGCCTTACTGACACGATGAAAGACACCTAGAAAACAGGAACCAGGAGGCTTTGTGGAAGCTAAGTTGATGAGATCACCGAACTAACCCTCGGTGTTACTTAGAATGGTCATCACTTTTCTTTAACACTGCTAAAGATTCTCCCCAGTGAAATTAGGCAAGAAAATAAAAAAGCATCCAGATTGAAAAAGAAGTAAATTTGTCTAGTCCCAGATGACATGATGGTCTATGTAGAGGATTCGATGAAACATACTAAAATGAGCTATTAGAATGAATGAGTTAGTAAACTTGCAGGGTACGAGATCAATACACAAAAACTAATTGTATTTCTATATACGGGCACTGAACAATTAAAAATCGAAGTAAAAATTTAACAACATCACCAAAATATAAAATACTAAGGGA
Source organism: Papio anubis (assembly GCF_008728515.1). Taxonomy (NCBI): domain Eukaryota; kingdom Metazoa; phylum Chordata; class Mammalia; order Primates; family Cercopithecidae; genus Papio; species Papio anubis. Next base: position 18,599,423 of record NC_044989.1, on the reverse strand, counting down.
TAAATCTGACAAATAACATCCAAAATCTATATGCTGAAAACTTCCAAACATTTATTGCTAAGAGAAATTTTAGAAGATCCTAATAAACGCAGAGATACACTGTGTTCATAATTTGAAAACTGAATATTGTTAAAATGTTCATTTTTCCCAAATTGATCTGTAGATTCAATGCAACTTCAATTAAACATGTGGTTTTTGTTTGTTTGTTTGTTTGTTTTAATAGAATTGGACAGGCTAATTCTACAATTCAAATAGAAATACAAAGGACCCACGTTAGAAAAGCCAAAACAACGTTTTTTTTTTTAAATTTATTTATTATTATTATACTTTTAAGTTGGCAGGGGTATTTCGCGATGCAGGTTTGTTACATATTATGCTGTGCCATGTTGGTCTGCTGTTTTGCCATCAACTCGTCATTTGTCAGGTATAACTCCCAATGCCGTCCCTCCCCTCCCCCACCTCCCATGATAGGCCCCGGTGTGTGATGTTCCCCTTCCTGGAGTCCAAGTGATCTCTCATTGTTCAGTTCCCACCTATGGTGAGAACCTTGTCTGGGTGTTTGGTTTTCTGTTCTTGTGATAGTTTGCTAGGTATTGATGGTTCCAGCTGCATCCATGTCCTACAAGGGGCGTAAAACTCATCCTTTTATGGCTGCATAGTATTCCATGGTGTGTATGTTACATTTTCTTAATCAATCTGTCACTGATGGACATTTGGGTTGATTCCAAAGTCTTTGCTATTGTGAATAGTGCTGCAATAAACATCGTGCATGTGTCTTTATATGGCATGATTTATAATCACTGGGTATATCCCCAGTAATGGGATGGCTGGGTCATTATGGTACATCATAGTTCACCGTCCTTGAGGAATCGCTTTATACTGTTTTTCCATAATGGTTGAACTGGTTCATCCCACCAACAGTGTAAAAGTGTTCCTATTTCTCACATCCCTCCTCCAGCACCTGTTGTTTTCCTGACTTTTGAATGATCAGCCATTCTAACTGGGTGTGAGATGGTATCTCATTAATGGTTTTTGATTTGCATTTCTCTGATGGCCAGTGATGATGGCATTTTTCATATGTCTGTTGGCTGTATGAATGTCTTCTTTTGAGAAATGTCTGTTCATATCCTTTTGCCACTTTTTGATGGGGTTGTTTGTTTTTCTTGTAAATTTGTTTGAGTTCTTTTGAGTTCGGATATTAGCCCTTTTGTCAGATGAGTAGATTGCAAAATTTTCTCCCATTCTGTGGGTTGCCTATTCCTCTGATGGTAGTTTCTTTTTGCTGTGCAGAAATGCTTTAGTTTAATTGGAGTCCCATTTGTCAATTTTAGCTTTTGCTGCGTTGCTTTTGAGGTGTTTTAGACATGAAGTCTTTGCCCATACCTATGTCCTGAATGGGTACTACCTGGGTTTCCTCTAGGATTTTATGAGGTATTAAGGTCTAACATTTAAGTCCTCTAATCCATCTTGAATTGAGCCCTAAGTAGGAGTAAGGAAGGATCCAGTTTCAGCTTTTCTACTTATGGCTGTAATTTTCCCAGCACCATTTATTAAATGGGAATCCTTTCCCATTTTCTTGTTTTTCTCAAGTTTGTCAAAGATCAGATGGCTGTAGATGTGTGGTATTATTTCTGGGGACTCTGTTCTGTTCCCATTGGTCTATATCTCTGTTTTGAATTTTCCAGTACCATGCTGTTTTAGTTACTGTAGCCTTGTAGTAGAGTTTGAAGTCAGGTAGCGTGATGCCTCAGCTTTGTTCTTTTGACTTAAGTTGTCTTGGAGATGCGGGCTCTTTTGGTTCCATATGAACTTTAAAGAAGCAGATTTTTTCCAATTCTGTGAAGAAACTCATTGAGTAGCTTGATGGGGATGGCATTGAATCTATAATTGCTTAAGGCGGTATGGCCATTTCACGATATTGATTCTTCCTATCCATGGAGGCATGGTATGTTCTTCCACATTTGTTTGTGTCCTCTTTTATTTCACTGAGCAGTGGTTTGTAGTTCTCCTTGAAGGGTCTTTTACATCCTTGTAAGTTGGATTCTAGGTATTTTATTCTCTTTGAAGCAATTGTGAATGGAAGTTCATTCATGATTTGGCTCTGTGTTTGTCTGTTATTGGTGTATAAGAATGCTTGTGATTTTGCATTAATTTTGTATCCTGAGACTTTGCTGAAGTTGTTTATCAGCAGGAGATTTTAGGCTGAGACAGTGGGGTTTTCTAAATATACAATCATGTCATCTGCAAACAGGGACCCCGATTTCTTCTTTTCTAACACAGGCCACCCCTGATTTCTTTCTCTTGCCCTAGTGCCTAGCCAGAACTTCCAACACTATGTTGAATGGGAGTGGTGAGAGAGGGCATCCCTGTCTTGTGCCAGTTTTCAAGGGAATTTTTCCAGTTTTGCCCATTCAGTATGATATTGGCTGTGGGTTTGTCATAAATAGCTCTTATTATTTTGAAATTACGTTCCATCAATACGTTTATTGGCGTTTTAGCATGAGGGCTGTTGAATTTTGTCCAAAAAGCCTTTTCTGCATCTATTGAGATAATCATGTGGTTCTTGTCTTTGGTTCTGTTTATATGCTGGATTATGTTTATTGATTTCTGGTGAACCAGCCTTGCATCAGGGATGAAGCCCACTTGATCATGGTGGATAAGCTTTTGATGTGTTGTTGAATCGGTTTGCCAGTATTATTTTATTGAGAGTTTTGCATCGATGTTCATCAGGGATATTGGTCACAAAATTCTCTTTTTGTTGTGTCTCTGCCAGGCTTTGGTATCAGGATGATGTTGGCCTCATAAAATGAGTTGCAGGGAGGATTCCTCTTTTCTATTGATTGGAATAGTTTCAGAGGAATGGTACCAACTCCTCCTTATACCTCTGGTAGAGAATTCAGCTGTGAATCCATCTGGTCCTGGACTTTTTTGGTTGGTAGGCTATTAATTATTGCCTCAATTCCAGAGCTACTATTGGTCTATTCAGGGATTCAACTTCTTCACAGTTTGTCTTGGAAGACTGTAAGTGTCCAGGAAATTATCCATTTCTTCTAGGTTTCCAGTTTATTTCGCGTAGAGGTGTTTATAGTATTCTCTGATGGTGGTTTGTATTTCTGTGGGGTCGGTGGTATTATCCCTTTATCATTTTTAATTTAGATGGAGTTGATTCTTCTCTCTTTTCTTCTTTTGTAGTCTTGCTAGTGGTCTGTCAATTTTGTTGATCTTTTCAAAAACCAACTCCTGGATTCATTGATTTTTTGGGAGGGTTTTTGTGTCTCCTATCTCCTTCAGTTCTGCTCTGATCTTAGTTATTTCTTGCCTTCTGCTAGCTTTCGAATGTGTTTGCTCTTGCTTCTCTAGTTCTTTTAATTCTTGATGTTAGAGTGTCAATTTTTATTTGATCACTTCCTGCTTTCTCTTGTGAATTTAGTGCTATAAATTTTACCTCTACACTTCTTTAAATGTGTCCCAGAGATTCACTGGTATTTGTATCTTTGTTCTCATTGGTTTCAAAGAGAACATCTTGTTTACCGCGCTCATTTCGTTATGTACTTAGTAGTCATTCAGGAGCAGGTTGTTCAGTTTCCATGTAGTTGAGCAGTTTGATTGAGTTTCTTGTTCTGCAGGTTCTAGTTTGATTACTGTGGTCTGAGACAGTTTGTTATAATTTCTGTTCTTGTACATTTGCTGAGGAGTGCTTTACTTCCAATTATATGATCAATTTTGGAGTAAATTACGATGTGGTGCTGAAGAATGTATATTCATTGATTTGGGGTGGAGTTTCTATAGATGTCTATTAGGTCTGCTTGCTGCAGAATGAGTTCAATTCCTGGATATCCTTGTTCACTTTCTGTCTTGTTGATCTGTCTAATGTTGACAGTGGAGTGTTGGAAGTCTCCCATTATTATTGTATAGGAGTCTAAGTCTCTTTGTAAGTCTCTAAGGACTTGCTTTATGAATCCTAGGTGCTCCTGTGGGTGCATATATATTTAGGATAGTTAGCTCTTCCTGTTGGTTGATACTACCATTATATATGGCCTTCTTTGTCTCTTTTGATCTTTGATGGTTTAAAGTCTGTTTATCAGAGACTAGTAGTACAGCCTGCTTTTTTTGTTCTCCATTGTAGTAAATCTTCCTCCATCCCTTTATTTTGAGCTATGCTAATGTCTCTGCGTGTGAGATGGGTCTCTAGATACAACAGACTGATGGAGTCTTGACTCTTTATCAGTTTGCCAGTCTGTGTCTTTCATTGGAGCATTTAGTCCATTTTACATTTAAGGTTAAAAGATTGTTATGTGTAGACTTGATCCTGCCATTATGATATTAACTGGATTGTTTGCGCCGTTAGTTGATGCAGTTTCTTCCCTAGCCTCATTGGTCTTTACATTTTGGCATGTTTTGAGATGGCTGGTGCGGTTGTTCCTTTCCATGTTGAGTGCTTCCTTCAGGGTCTCTTGTAAGGCGGGCTGGTGGTGACCGTCTCTAAGCATTTATCCTGGCAAAGCATTTATTTCTCTCCTTCACTTATGAAACTTAGTTTGGCTGGATATGAAATTCTGGGTTTAAATTCTTTTCTTTAAGAATGTTGAATATTGGCCCCACTCTCTTCTGGCTTGGAGTTTCTGCCGAGAGATCTGCTGTGAGTCTGATGGGCTTCCCTTTGTGGGTAACCCGACCTTTCTCTCATGGCGCATAAGATTTTTCCTTCATTTCAACTTTGGTGAATCCTGGCAATTATGTGTCTTGGGTTGCTCTTCTAGAGGGAGTATCTTTGTGGCGTTCTCTGTATTTCCTGGATTTGAATGTTGGCCTGCCCTACTAGGTTGGGAAGTTCTCCTGGATGATATCCTGAGAAGAGTGTTTTCCAACGCAGTTCCATTTCCCCTCCTTTCAAGGCACTAATCAGACGTAGATTTGGTCTTTACATAATCCATACTTCTTGCAGGCTTTGTTCATTTCGCTGCCTTTTTTCTTTTTTTGGTTTCTTCTCGGTTCATTTCATTCATTTTGATCCTCAATGGCTGATACTCTTTCTTCCGGATTGATCAATTCCGGTTACTGAAGCTTGTGCATTTTGTCCATCCTTCTACTCATTAATCATGGTTTCCATCTCTTTCATTTCGTTTATGACCTTCCTCTGCATTAATTAGTCTAAAATCAATTCTTCCACTTTTTTTTTTTCCAGATTTTTTAGTTTCTTTAAGCTGGAGTGCAATAATTCCTCCTTTAGCTCCTGAGAGAATTTGATGGACTGACCTTCTTCTCTCATCTCGTCAAAGTCATTCTCGATCCAGCTTTGATCGTTGCTGGCGATGAGCTGCGGCTCCTTTGCCGGGGAGATCGCGGCTCTTATTTTTGAATTTCCAACTTCTGCCTACTTTTCCCCATCTTTGTGGTTTTATCTGCCTCTGGTCTTTGATGATGAGGTGATGTACTGATGGGGTTTGAAGATTGTAGGTGTCCTTCCTGTTTGATAGTTTTCCTTCAGCGTCAGGACCCTCAGGTGTCGTCTGTTGGAGATTGCTTGAGGTCCACTCCAGACCCTGTTTGCCTGGGTGTCAGCAGCAGAGGCTGCAGAAGATAGGAGTATTTCTGAACAGCGGGGTGTACCTGTCTGACTCTTGGCAGGCTTCCTCTCAGAGTGTACTCCACCCTGTGAGGTGTGGGGTGTCAGACTGCTTTAGTGGGGGATGTCTCCCAGTTAGGCTACTCAGGGGTCAGGGACCCACTTGAGCAGGCAGTCTGTCCCTTCTCAGATCTCCCAACCTCCCTGTTGGGAGATCCACTGCTCTTCAAAGCTGTGTCAGGCAGAGTCGTTTGCGTCTGCAGGGTATCTGCTGTTTTTGTTGTTGTTGTTGTTGTTGTTGTGTAGCTGTGCCCTGTCCCAAGAGGTGGAGTCTACAGAGACAGGCAGGTTTCCTTGAGCTGCTGTGAGGCTCCGCAGTTGGGCTTCCCAGCAGCTTTGTTTACCCTGCCAAGCCTCAGCAATGGCGAGCCCCTCCCCAGCCTGGCTGCTGCGGGTAGATCACAGACTGCTGTGCTAGCAATGAGGGAGGCTCATTGAGTGGGACCTCCCGACCAGGTGTGGGATATGATCTCCTGGTGTGCCTGTTTGCCCAAAGAAAGCGCAATATTGGGGTGGGAGTTACCCGGTCTCCAGGTGTTGTGTGTCTCGGATTCCCCTGTGGCTAGGAAAAGGATTCCTTCCCTTGCGCTTCCCAGGTGGTGATGCCTGCAGCCTGCTTCAGCTCTCGCTGGTCGGGCTGCAGCAGCTGACCAGCACCGATCGTCCGGCACTCCCCAGTGAGATGAACCCAGTACCTCAGTTGAAAATGCAGAAATCACCGGTCTTCTGTGTCGCTGGCGCTGGGAGTTGGAGACTTGAGCTGTTCCTATTCGGCCATCTTGCTCCGCCCCTCCAAGCTTGACCAACAACTTTTTAAAAGATAAAAAAGTTGGAGGATTTACATTATCTGATTCCAAACCTTATTATAAAGCTACAGGAATTGAGACAGTGTAATATTTATCTAAATACAGACAAATGGAATAATAGAATAAAAGGGACCGGGCGCGGTGGCTCATGCCTGTAATTCCAGCACTTTGGGAGGCCAAGGCAGGCAGATCACGAGGTCAGGAGATTAAGATCATCCTGGTCAACATGGTGAAACCCCATCTCTACTAAAAACAACAACAACAACAATTAGCTGGGTGTGGTTGTGCGTGCCTGTAATCCCAGCTACTCAGGAGGCTGAGGCAGTAGAATCGTTTGAACTTGGGAGGCAGACATTGCAGTGAGCCGAGATCTCACCACTGCACTTCAGCCTGGTGACAGAGGGAGACTCTGTCTCAATTTAAAAAAAAAGGAGATTCAGAAATAGGTCCACACATATATATGTAACTTTTTTTTCCACAAAGGTTCAAAGGCAATTCAGTGGGAAAAGAATATGTTTTTAATAAATCAGAAAAACAAAAAAATTTTAATTAATACATTTTGCCATGTATAAAAATTAACTCAAAATTGATTTTATACCTTAATTTATAAACCAAAATCATAACTTTCAGATTAAAACACTGGAGAAAACTTTTGTGGTTTTGAGTACATTTATTTCAAACTTTGATAACTTCGGTTATTATTTATGTTATTTCAAACGTTGATAACATGGGTGTCATCAAAATTAAAAACTTCTCTTTTTGAGACACTGTTTAAAAGTAAAGAAAACCACAAACTTGGAGAAAATATTTGATAAAGAACATATATCTGATAAAGAACTTGATTCCAAGTTTTTAAAAAGTTTCAAAATTCAATTATAAGGAAACAAGCAAATCAGATTTTATTGATGATAAAATCTGAACAGATATTTTATTGATGAAGATGTATGAATAAAAATAAGCCCATGAAAAGATGTTCAGTATTATGAATCATCAAAGAAAGGCAAATTAAAATGAAAATGAGATACCTACTAGAATGGCTAACATGAAAAAGACTGATCATCTCAGGTGCTGAAAAGTGAACGGAGGAACTCTCATTCAATGCTGGTGGGAATGTTACACAGAACAGCCATGTTGCAAAATAGTTTGGCAGCTTCTTAGTTAAAGATGCAGCTGCTCTATCATTAAGCTATATCATTAAGGCTACATATAGTCTTATGTATTTACTGAAGAGAAATAAAATTACATATCTATAGAAATACTTCAACACAAATGTTCACAGAAACGTTATAATAATCAGAAGTAGACAACAACTCAAATATCCATCAACAAATAAATGGATAAACAAATTGTGGCATATCCATACCACGAAATACTGCTCACATATAAAGGAATGAACATACACTCAACAACATGGATAAACCTCAGAATAATTGTGCGGAATGCAAAAAGATAGGCCAGGCCAAAAAAAGTACATACTGTATTATTTCATATATATAATGTTCTGGAAATATGTAAGCTAACAATATCAAAAAGCATATTGGGGCTTACCTGGGGACATGAGCAGGAGTGGAGAGGGGAAGGAGAGAAGGATTACAAAGGAATACAGTGAAATGTTTGTGATGAATATTCTCCTTGTCTTGATAGTGGTGATAAGTATATACACATGTTAAAATGTATCAGATTATACTATTTATGTCTAGGTTATAATGTATAAAATTATACTATTCATGTCTAGGTTATTTATGTCAATTACACCTCAAGGAGTCTGTTAAAATAATTTAGGAGGGTGATGAGTCTTCATAAAGGGTAAGGTCAGAATGCTATGGAAACATAAAATGTGGCAACTTCCTCTAGGCTCCTTCTCAGAGCACCTACCTAAACTGATAAGAGGCTATATAAGGTCTTGGGAGCGTTTTGAAAATGTACGAAGGAATTTATATCAAGGAAACTAAGAGCCAAGTCAATGACTGGAGATAACTTAACAGCATCAGAAATAAGAAAGGTAGCACATTTAGAGTTTTTTTTCAGATTTAATAAAAGTTATGTTAACAGTAACTTAAAAGAATCATGTTTTATAGCACATTTATTATTATTAGAAAAAAAATCCCAGCACCTATTATGTACTGAGCATTTGTATAGTCTCTGCATATAGAGATATGAAATATGCCTATATATATAAATATGCCTATATATATAAAAATATGCCTATATATGCCTCTCTATATATAAAAATATATAAAATATATGTAAATATATTAAAAATATATATATAGAGAGATAGGAATAATATGAACAATAATAGTTAAACATTAGTAAATATTATTTAAATAGCATAAAAAGTTACACCACATTATAACTAGTGTTAATTAAGACAAGATTTCATCAGGGTTGCATGTAGCATGTGACATGTGCAGAAAATGGATTCAACGAGAGTACCTAGCGGTACTAAACTCAAAGGGATGGATTTACCTTAAATAAATTTCATAGAAATCAACATATATGCTAGACAATGGCTCACTGATTTACATTGAGAATTAAAATTTCTGAATGTGTAAGAATGCTTATACTATCAGGTGAGCACATACTCTCCAAGACTGGAAACACTAAAATCATTCTTAGAATTTTGCTTTGAAAGCATGTAGCCAGAGCTCAACACAGAAAGAGATGAGTCTTTACTATAGAAATAGACCTATCAATGCTAAGCCCAGTCCATTTGAGCACCCTTTCCCCTGGACCACAAGGGAGTCACAAGTATGACAATTTTTTGTTGTTTCTCTAAAAATCTGGAAGCAAAGCATCTTTCTTCTGTGGGTGCATATTTTATTGGTGAAATTATGTCCCCCAAATCCCTATATTGAAGTCCTAGACCCAGTACCCTACTGACCTACTGAGGTCACTCTCTGAGAAATAGGGTTTTTGCTGATGATCAAATTAAGATGTGATCATTAGGATGAGCCCTAATTTAATATGGCATTTGAAGATGAAGGCAGAGATTGCAGTGATGCGTCTATAAGCAAAGGATGTCAAAAATTGCCAGAAAATCACCAGAAGCCAGGAAAGAGTCATGGAACATATTCTCGTTCACAGCTCCTGGAAGGAATCAACACTGCTGATACCTTGATCCTAGACTTCTAGCCACTAGAACTGTGAGAAAATAAATTTCTTTTGTTTCAGCCACCCAGTTTTTAGTATTTTGTTTACTGCAAACTAATACACAAATTTTCTTCCATGATGTTGGTGCAACATTTATGTCTAGTTTTTCTTTCTACGCCCTAGACTACGTCCTTCAATTAGATTTCTACACCTACTGCTGTGGTTCAGAAGATACTCTGTCTCCTAGTCCCCTAAAGGGACTCCTGCAGAAATATCCCATCCACTCTGATTTAATTTTACTGGTTTAGTTCTTAGAGGCAGAGGTGGTTTTCACATAAAAGTCATATTCTCTCACACTTTTATAATGCATTTGTATAAAGCACTATTCTGGGAACAATCTGATTTTTCATTTGGCTACCCAAGTACCCTGTGAGATAAAAAGAATCCTACCATTCACACCTTATATCCAAATTGCAGGTGTTAATTTAGACAAATTGAACAGAGTTTGAGCAAAGAACAATTCATGAATTGGGCAGCACCCAGAACCAGATGTTCAGAGAGCTCTGCTCTGCAATGTGGGCAATGAATGTTTACACACAACAATGGAAGTAAAATACAGAAAAGCCTGATTGTTTACAGCTAGGCATTTGCCTCATTTGGACATGATCTGATGAGCTGGTGTCATGTGATTGGCTGACACCCTTATGATTGGCTGAGACCTAGCTGTTACAAAACATAAACTCTTAGTTAGCTTTCCATTTTTTTACATATAAAAAGGTTGCAGCTTTTTTTATTTTTATTTTTATTTTTTTTGAGACGGAGTCTCACTCTATTGCCCAGGCTGGAGTGCAGTGGTGTGATCTTGGCTCACTGCCACCTCTGTCTCCCAGGTTCAAGTGATCCTCCTGCCTCAGCCTCCCGAGTAGCTGGGATTACAGGTGCATGTCACCATGCCTGGCTAATTTTTGTATTGTTAGTGGAGATGGAGTTTCACCGTGTTGGTCAGGCTGGTCTTGAAATCCTGACCTTGTGATCTGCCCGCCTCAATCTCCCAAAGTGCTGGGATTACAGGCATGCGCCTGCCTTTTTTTTTTTTTTTTTTTTTCCTATTTTTGAGATGGAGTTTCACCCTGTTGTCCAGGCTGGAGTGCAGTGGCGCAATCTCAGTGAGTGGTTGCTCACTGCAACCTCTGCCTCCCAGGTTTAAGCAATTCTCCTGCCTCAACCTCTTGAGTAGCTGCGATTACAGGTGCCCACCACCATGCCCGACTAATTTTTGTATTTTTAGTAGAGAAGGGTTTTACCACGTTGGCTAGGCTGGACAGTTTCTTACCTAAGTAATTAAAGTAGGGAAACATCCCCAGGCCAATTATTTAATTCCTGCTTATTTAACATAGGCATCCTCATGTTAATTGGCTACAATGGCCAGATTCAAGTCAAAGAGGTTTGATTTTCAAAAACAAGGCATAAAATACAATGGAGATATCAACAACTTAAGAACCCTACAGAGTATTTGACACAATGACCAAATTAAATAAGGTGGAAATGTTGGAATTGAATTACTTATTCATAATCACCAGCCGCCTAAATTCTTGGGTATTGAGAACAACTTCCATATCCTTCTTTGATTTAGTTTTTTATAGAGATTTTTGAAAGCCCATTTTCGCTTTTGATACTAACTGAGGTATTAGTGTAGTTCATGCATTCACTCATTTACTCATCCGTCAGCATTTACTAAATGCCTACTCTGTTCTAAGCATCATGCCAAGTGTTGTGTATTTAGTGGTGAGCCACACAGGCATGGTCTGCTCTTTCATGTTATACACTGTCTAATGGGAGAATGCTATTTAATTAATACACCATCATAAATTGTGGTAAGCATTAGAAGGAAAAAAAGACTCTGAGTGTTATTAGAAAGAATAATGTAAAAGCAAATGCTTAAGTACTTTGTATTTTTACTAAACGTATCAGTCAAGTAAAAGAAATCTAACAGAAAGTTTTAAAGAAGCAACAACACTGGGGAATGGGACATAATTTCAGAAAGAGCAATGCCTGGGCTGGCCTCAGGAGCAATGGGATCCAGGTAAGCTAAATATTGGATGCTGATACCAGTACTGTTTATTTTCTCTTCTCTTGTCTATTTCTCTCTGTGTGTCAACTCCATTCACTTCTATTCCAAATCTCCTTTGCCCATTCTGGTGTTTCTAGGCTTATATCTTCACAGATTGAAGGCAATGCATGACAAGGGCCTTCCTTGCTAGCTCTGGTTACTTGGTAGAAAAAACCCCTAAGAAATACTCCAATGGGCTCGGAATGAGTGTTTCATTCTGAGGAGCTACCCTTTAATTGTAAAACCATAACTTAAGTACAGGATACTGAAGAGTAGACAACACTAAAAGAAACTGCATAAAAACTCCAGCTAGCTTAAACAGCTTTCACTTAAGTATTTCCTTCAACAAGCTAGGCAGCAACTGTGAGCAAGCAAGAAAGGATGAGGGAGGAAGCCATATGCCATTTGCTCAGGAATTGGCTGGACTCTCATTGCTTTGGCCTCCTTCTGTGCTCCGCCAGTGTTTCCCATTACATTCAGTGTGTGCAAAGCCACAAGCAGCTCCAGAGCAGTGCAGGGGGTTACTGCTGTCTTTAGCCTGGCAGAGATTGGGCATACATACTAATTAGGATCCTGGGAGCTCTTGGGGTGCCTTACATTCCACTGAATGGCAGTTGCGAACCTCATCTTCTGATTTGCCATAGTCAAAGGTACATTAACTGGTACAGCATTGCCTACATGCATTGTTTACTACTTCTTAGCAGCACATTCATAACTTTTTGTACTTTCTAAAATATGTTTATCATTTTGGGGCTCAGCACGTATTCATCTCTTTTGAGTGAAAGAACCGTATGCTTGCCTGTAACAGGATAAACATTTGCAACTTTATATTTGTGAAAAATGTGTTTATAAGCACAGGTCCATGTTGGACAGGAAAGCTTATTTACTACTTTTAAGCACAGAAAACATGTTTTTTATTTACTTCTGTTGGAATGAGAGAGAACTGTCACAGCCAAGAGGAGCCTAAGGAGTCTGGACCACAGAATGGAATGTGACATCCTGGATGGGATTTCACATTATGCAAAAGCTAAGAACATCTGAGTTTAGTATGGACATTAGCTAATCATAATGTGTCAATATTGTTCATTGATTTTAATCAATGTACCATACTAATGTAAAATTAATAATTGGGAAAAATGGGAATGGCTCTGTGGGAACTTGCTGTGCTACCTGTACAAATTCTATGTAAATCTGAAACTGTTATTTTTAAGAAATTGGAGAGGAGGCATTCTTTATAAAAATTCATTTCACATATCACAATGAGTCATGTTGTATTCCCACCTACTCACCAAGGTCAGAGGTGTTGGTTATTATGATTGAAAAGCAGAGAAAAGAAGGGAGCGGTGTTCTGAATCCCACGAAATGGTAGCAATTACATTTGGTTACAGTCATTGGTATTTGAAGACTGAATTTTCAAAACCTTTGGTATTTGCTATGAATTATTAATGGTGCACAGTTAAAATGTAATTTTGCACTGATAAACCAATGACAGAATTTGAGATTTTAAAAGTACCATTCAATAAATACAAATTGCTGTTATGTTTATCTCTAACCACATCTGTTTACAGAATGCATAATAGCTCTTCTTTTCCTTATGTAATAATCCCAAGCTGAGAATCTTCACTCCTTCATGGTTTTCTCATACTCTCTTCCTCCTCTGCTGTTCTTTTTGTACCTTTTCTTTGACTCTTCCAGCAATATTTATTGAGCATTAGCTCTCTTACAGTCACTATGCTTAGGCACCATCAACTAATACATCACTAGTGGGAGAGATACATGCCAACACAAAATGAATTCACTGTGCAAGGATAAATAGGACAGCTGTCTTTCTGTTTTCAAAGGATCTTTCAATGGTTCTAGGTTAGAAGGACAGATTAGCACAAACTAATCATTGAAGATAAAGTCTGCTATAGGGTAGGAAAAGTCAGAAGACCCATGTTGGCCATGAGGGTATGGAAGACTTGAGGTGGGCTCCTTCCATGGCCCCTGTTTTCTCATGGGGCCATGGGATAAAGATGCCTCCAGCTCAACATTTGGGTGTGTGAATATAAGGGCTAGGGGCTCTTTAAGAAATATTTGCTCCATATGATATTTAAAGATTTCTAATTCTCCAAGGATTGGCCAAGGAGGGTTTTCCTGTTTTTCCAAGCTGCCCTGCAGAACATATTATACTGTCCAGAAATGATGTTTAAAGTTTCAATAGCTTCTGGTTCTCTGGGCCACATCACCTTGCAGTTGCCCTCAAATTGTTTCTGAATCACGTTTCCTCTGGCATGAAGCAGGAGCCCTCGGTTCACATTACGCCTTACAATGCACAGTGCTCTCACCCTGCTGCAGAGGAGCTTTAATGTCAGAATGAAAAATGATAAAGCATAAATGAAATAGCAACCACATGTTTTCTGCAGTGTGGCCCTGGGCCTGCAAGGCCTTTCAAAGGAGGGAGTAAACCAATTTTGCAGCACTCAGTAACAGAGATAGAGCCTGCTGAAAGGGGAGACTGCCTCCACAGTACACTACCTGGGGGAAACTGGGGACAGGAAGGGTTGATTTGCTGGCCAGAGTCACCCCAGAAACTGCCACTGTATGTGGAATACAGTACAGTGAGGGAGATAAGAAATCAGTGGGAAATAGAGAAAGTAGAGGACTACATTCAAGTCTCTATTAGATCAGTCTATCCAGTTGATTCTACACTTTGATTGTCACATGCTTCTTTCCTTCTTATTCCTAGCCTTTCTTGTTCTCAGTTGGGTTCCTGTGGTGTCCTTCTGACTGTCAAATTACTACAAGTAAAGTGATTTAAAAAAAAAAAACTGAACTTTTTATGTTCCCTTATAGTAAAGCAAGTATAGACTCCTTTACACAATTTAAAATTTCTTTATGATCTGACATCTCTTTTCCTGAGACTTTTTGACATACCATGCTTATGGACACTTTTGTGTCCTTGCCCAAGCCTTTCCCCAGCCTGAGAAGCCTTTGCCTCACATTGACTGACAGAAGAATTAATACTTATTCTTCAAGGTTCAATTCAGACATCACCTACTCTGTTAAGCCTATCTTATAGCTGTTATAGAAAAATTGTACTTCCACAACTCTGTGGATAAATGTGGTCTCTTCTGCATTTATTACAGCGTTTATCTAATTAGATATTGTAAATACTTATTTACAATTCTGTCCTTGGCTTAACACCATGTGCAACTCAAACACAGGAGCTCTTTTCTAAACCTTGTTGTCCAGTGGTGTACTGGGACAAGATATATCACTTGCAACGGCGAATTGTATGTGTCTATCCCAACTCTAAGTTCATTGATGGCATATTAGTAGTTCAAAATCAACCAGAGTGAAATTTATAGTGCACAAATTGGCAAATACTACAAATCAGGCTCGCCCCTCACCTCCCAAAAAACAATTGTGAAACATTTACTGGCATTCTTACATTCATCTTCACTGCTTACATTCATCTTCAAAACCTAGCACAGGTTCTGAAATAGTGTTTACCAAAAGCCAGATAAATAAGTATATAAATTAATGATCTAGAATCAATGAACTAGTAAATGATTACATTAGTACCTACTTAGTCTCATCAGTGCTTTCATAATAAATTTTCATCTGCAAAAGGAGGACATCCTAACTACCTGTACAGAGAATAGCAAGGTGAGATGGATGGGGCAATGTTGAAATACATAAATCACATCACATACACAAATCTCAAGAGATCCAAATTTGTTTCCTTATTTTCAATACCTGTGTAGCAATGCTGCCAAATGGGTGATGAATGAAGGGTTAAAGGATGGCCTGAATCCTTCCTATAGGCCACATACTCTTTTTTTCTGTCATCCATAGGCTTTAGGTGCCATCTGTAACAATTTTCAGATCCTTATACTTCTAATAAATGAATCAAATTGCTTGCAATATATCCCATCATCTAGACTTAAATAGCTTAATTCTTACTAAAGAAGTATATAAAATTAATGGCCTTTGAATCTTGTTTAATTTGTATTGATTCATCACTATGAATCTCATGTGCTGTCCCCAATCACTTTCACCCCCACTTCAGCTTCAAAAACTAGATCTGATTGAATCTCAGCCTACTGCCAAAATCTAGAAAGAATTTTTATTTATTACAAGGCCTACAAAAATGTATTGAGAAATATAATCTGCGATCTATTCTTGCTAGGCTTCTGAAACCAGATTGAGCATACTGGCATGAATAGTGCAAATGATCTTTTGTGCCTTCACCTGAATTTCCAACTTGGTTCGGGAATAAAAGATCCAGGGAACATAAATGCTGTCCCTCTAATGTGATGACTCCTGCTTTTTGACTATACCAGACTTTTTCTACTCTTCTCCACACCATTTTTTAGGCTTTCCCTTTCTGAAACCATTTGGAGAGTGCAACTCTTTCCACAGGGTTAGACAGGAACTTTCTGCGTGTATGAGTGGAGATGGCTCAGTGGACAGGTGAGGGGAGTGAGTAAGGTTAGAGTTGGGTCATGTTACCATTGAACCTGAAAGCCCTAGAAGTGCCAGGATCTAAATGGCAGGCAAGACAGTCATATACAGAGAGTTCAACTTTTTCTTTTTTCTAATTTACTTCAAAAGAAAGAATGAAAGGAAATATTCTATCTTGACAAGATTATGGGTAACATTGTTTTCTTTTTGAAAATTTAATAATTTATGTTACTTTTAATAAGTAGCATGAATGTAAGATGCATTCTTTAAAGAAGTATGAAACAGACACGTTTAACTTGAGGGCTAGGGGAGAATTATCCTGGCACATTCGAGTGGAGGAAGGTCTTTCCAGATATTCACCAGAAGGGCAAGGCGTTATGGACTGGTCTCCCACTAAGAGGCCAAGTCAAAGCTTTGAGAAGCCAAGAGCCTTTTTCTTCTTGGCAAATCCTCAGGGGATCTACATAAACAGAGATGAGTGTGGGTCCTTGTCCTCGGTCTTCCATCATTCATTGTGTGTAGTTCCCAGTTCAGGGTTGAAGGAGAAGCCAGCATCCCCAGATAGCCTCTTCTTTACCACCACCCCCCTCTCTCTCACACTGTATGACAAACTTAAGATAAAGCATGGGATTTGCATTTGTCAAGGAAAGTAAGACTGAAGCTCAATAAGCGGCAAAACAGAAACGGCTAAGTATTTTTCCTCTAAGGGCAAGAGAGTATTTCAGAGTCCTTCCCTTTAGCACCCACAGAATATAGCACAGTTCCAGGCTTCTAGTAATTTCTAAATTGAAGCACAAAAATGTACATTCATTTGTGTAAGAGTAAACAGACTAAAGCTGAGGGCTTGCGTCTTTGGCACCTCTGAAAGTTGCTAATTGAAATATTACTGGAGCCACAGTATAAGGGGTGGGCCTGTGAAGGGCAGGGTAGACTGCTGCATGGGAAAGTACAGTCTTGACAATGTGCCCAGGGAAGTTTAGAAACAGGAAACTTAGACACAGCCAGTTAAATATAACGCCAGGCTCTGAGCAGGAGAAATTTGGTTGGTGACTTTATGAGTGGCACTCTACGACTCTACAAGTTACTGGGCAGTAGATATTATTAAAATTCTGAAAAGGGCGGTAGAATGGCTGGTCTTTCTGTAAAAAAGCCAGTTGGCTATTGCTTAAGCAAGCAGTCAGGCAGGCTGGTGGGTGGCTGTATTTCTTTAACTCCTGCTCCCTTTGACCTCTGTCTTTGGAGCCTGGTCAGAGGATCCGTGATACACATAGCTGAGACTGGCCTTTGTACCTTGAGTGTCTAGATAGATGTGAGTGCACAGAGGATCTAGTCTTTACTATTTCAATATTTCTACAGGCACCTCAGTCCTCTTTGATAATTCAAATTTGGGGCTAGAATAAGACAATTTATTTGCAGAAGCAACACAAAAATGTTTTAAGGGTACTCTAGAATTATAGGCGATATGGTTTAGCTGTGTCCTCACCCACATCTCATCTTGAATTCCCACATGTTATGAGAGGGACCCAGTGGGAAGTAACTGAATCATGGGGGCAGGTATTTCCCATGGTGTTCTCATGATCGTGAATAAGTCTCACATGATCTGATGGTTTTGAAAAATGGATGTCTCCCTGCACAAGCTCTCTTTCTGCCTGCTGCCATCCATGTAAGACATGACTTGCTCCTCCTTGCCTTCTGCCATGATTGTGAGGCTTCCCCAGCCACGTGGAACTGTCATTCCAATTAAACCTCTTTCCTTTCTAAATTGCCCAGTCTCAAGTGTGTCTTTATCAGCAGCATGAAAACGGACTAATACAACAGGCTTCCAATCTGTGTGCCCAGGTTCCCTAGGATGTTGCAGCATACTTATAGGGAAGCCACAGGCTTTTAAATTTTCTTAATTGAAAAAATTAATTTCAAGGGGAACACAGCCAGGGACACTGGCATCTGTATTGCATCATGTGAAGTAATGACTTGAGGTAGGGCACAGTTTTAACATTAGATTATATCACATCCCTTTCAGTGATGCTATATTTTTGCAAATCACCAAAAATTGTTTTGGTGGTTGAGGATAAAAAGCACACACTGCATATAAATTAATGTGAAACAGGAAACAAGAGTGTCAGCATTCAATCTGACTCCAAATTTTGTGGTTTCACAGGGTTCACTGAGTACATTCATTAGTGAGTAATTGTAGAATTTTTTTCTTTTTTTTTTTGAGATGGAGTTTCGTTTTCACCCAAGCTGGAGTGAAGAGGCATGATCTCAGCTCACTGCAACCTCTGCTCCCTGGGTTCAAGTGATTCTCCTGCCTCAACCTCCTGAGAAGCTGGGATTACAGGCATGTGCAACGATGCCTGGCTAATTTTTGTATTTTTAGTAGAGATGGGTTTTTGCCATGTTGGCCAAGCTGTTCTTGAACTCCTGACCTCAGGTGATCCACCTGCTTTGGCTTCCCAAAGTGCTAGGATTATAGGCAAGAGCCACTGCACCCAGCCATAATTGTAGTTTTTAATGCAATAAAAATGTTATTTTCCCTTGTTATGCTCAGTATATTCTTATTTTTTTCAAATGACGACTAAACTGTTGAGGCAGAAATGCTTATCAAGCTCTTTGGAACTAACTACTTACTAAGGGGAAATATATATTAGTATGTTTTTGGTCTATGAGTACTGTGAAAAACTTGTTGAGACCCTTAAGTACACTGTCCTTCAAGAAAGTCTGGTACCTTCTGTACTAGGCAAAGGTGGTTGGTGATCTTACAAAAGGACAACTCTCAAGATTCCTATTCTAGTTTAGGCTTCCTAGACCTGAGGGGATGAAGGGAGTAACTGGTTCCAGTAAGTATTCAACAAATATTTCTTGCTGAATATTTCCTCTGAACATTTATTGAGCCAGGTACTAAACGAAGCATTTGAAGTGCATTATCTCATTGAATTCTTAAAAACTGTTGCAAAGAAGTAGGTATTATATCTTAGAGATGAAGAAACCAAGGCTCGAAAGGTTAAATGAATTTCGTAAGTCACGCAGCTAGTAAATGTCATTTGAACACAAAATGGTTTGACTTGAAGCTAGTGCTTTTATATCACACCACACTTTCCCCAAATGGATGGGTGGATGGCTGCCGGGACAAATCAAAGGCCTGGCCTTTCTGAACAGGGAGAATACTTTAAATGCCATGGAATAGTGGAGAGAGCTAGATTGGGTATTTTATTGTGTGAAAAAAAAATCAATCAAATACCCTCCTTTAGCATACTAAATAAATAAAATCAGAATGCCTGATATATCTACATTGAATTCTGCAAAGTTTACCCTCACTTTTACCTTTCAAAAGTACACAAGAACTATATTCTCTGTTACCACACAGTTAAGTCCTAAGGACTTAGTAAAGTCATAGGCTGGTCCAAGTTCAAAGAAGACAATCCCTTCAGCTCTGCATCTCCTTCATCTGACTAATACAGTCACAAACCGCTGGTCCAAATGCTTGGCATGTTTGAGATATTTCTGCTTCAATCAAGCATATCTATTTGCATAAAATATTTAGATATTAAATTTCTAATGCTAAAAAAAATCCTTCAGAGCAGAAGTATGTTTTTCTTAACCTCATTTGTTTTCAAAAAGAGAATAAGAAAGAAAAGAAATGCATCATGCTTTACATAAAGGAAATAGCTCCAGGCAAAGCTTGCTAAATATTTTAATGGTTTAAACATTCATTTTAGCAAGTTTTCTTTAATTTTCTTAACTTTGTTCCTTTTGAACTGGCTCAACCTTCATGTTTAATCCTTGGAGCTTTCAAGGAACAGCTCACAGAAAGTTATATACACAAATATAACAAACATTTCAAATAAAGCACAATGCATAAAACAGAGAACAGGAGAACTCTGACAACAGCTGCTAGATTTAACACTAATAGTTTTGAAAGATTTTGGCTTGAAGGTTAAGAGTATCTTATGACAATAAGCAGGCTTTGTATATAATGTCAACAGTCCCATTGCAACATGTCCAGTTTTAATTTATTCTTTTTCATTTGTATAAGACAAATAATATAATTATGGATGTCTGGTTCATGACATTACATTTTTAAAAGTCCAAAATCAATCTTATTTTTCAGGAACAACAACTTTTTAAAATTTCTGGTCTATATGCTTGTAATGGTTTAGTCTAAACATGATAATATGCTCCAAGTCTTTATGCATTTATTTTATTTAAATGAGTGTTTGGTGCATTGGTGCTTCTGCGAGTGTGAAAGTGATTAAACTTTCCACCCAATTTGCTTCTTCAGAGGGTATCATAACTGATACTCAGTCTAGAGATGGGAGTTGCGTGCAAGGACCTCCCTCCTGCCCCACCGACCCGGCACACATAGAAGTTTTCAGAATCAGCCTCTGGTCTGCCCCTGGCAAAAGCTCTGGCACCATCCCAGGCAGATCAGAGAGTTTTTACATACATTCACACATAGACAGAAACACATATGTGCATAAAACACTCACATACACACACAGACAATCTTGTAAGTAAGACTCTCTGTCAGTCTTGGCTTAAGATGTCAGTTCATAAATCTCAGAAGGGTGTTTCATAATTGATGAAACATTTAGAAGACACAAAATAAGCGAAACTCACAACTAGGCTGCTATATAGGAGGCAGATGAGAGTGAAGTGTGGCTTTCAGAAGGAGGGAGGGTCCAGCACAGAGTTGAGGATGAGTTCCCTCTCATGAACATACAAGTCAACAACAAGTGCCCAGCAAGGCAGTACCACAGAGTGACCTGGACTTCCTTTTGTGTTTGGGCTGAGAACACCAGCTCTCTCTTCACGTCGAGGTGGACTGTACAACAGACCTGGTTTCTGTAGCTCAGAGTTCAGGTCAGGTGACAAAACCAGGCAAGCTCACAATTTTGGAGTCCTGCTCCCAAAGGCATACCTTGGCCTAGAGCGCTACTCTCTAGAAGAAATTCCACAGTTAAAAAAATAACAATAATATTTTTTAGTATATGCTGTGTGACAGGCACTGTAATGGGTGGTTTACTAATATTTTCTCACTGATTCTTCTCTGCCATTCTATGAAACAGGTACTATTAGCTTCATTTTGTATGTAAGAAACTTGAATTAATAAACTTTCCCAAATATATGGCAAATATAGGACTCAAATTCAGATCTTTCTCCTTAAAAAATCTGCAGCAATCACTTATCTGTCATTCCAAGGATAAAAATGCCTGAGACTGGACAAATGACCTCATGAATGATTATGTGATTTTTTTCTTGGTTATATTGCCCTCCTATGGGAGTTCAAGATTGTCCCTTTTCACATGTCTTTCTACTCCATAGCACTTTCTTGTGCAAGCATTAGAAGTACTCCCCTCCCCACACTTGCACATCCATAAGTGCCTGCCAGTTAGTGGAGCCCACCCTGAAACACACATGGGTACACACGCACACATGTACAGGTGTCTGTGATAACCTCTGATATCTCATTAAACTACTGAATACCAGTACTGAACATCAGGGAAGACACTGCAGGATTCAACCCTCTCATTTTACTGATAAGTACATTGAAGGGACTGGTCTAAGAATAAAGAGGACACCATTCCACATACATTCCCAGAGTGTTTATTTTTTATGCAGAGCCGTGTTTTGTTCAGGAGATAAGCAGAACAAATATGAGATCCATGCTGTCATGGGTTTGTAGTCAAGAAGAAGTAGATAGGTGACCTGGGAATTGCAGCTCAGTGTGGTAAGTGCTTTTCCTAGGATAAACATCATGTGCTAAGAGAGGAAGAGAGGGGCACTGGCACACAGCAGAAGCCTGCTACCCAAGTCTCCTGTACCTCAGTCTTATTTAGATAGAAATGTAATAAAATTGCTGGTGGCCATTTTCAGCACTTGTAGAAATTGATGCTGTATGCTTATTTCTCTAGCATCAATGACCATGAAGGTGTCTATAGTCCTAGAATTGAGAAGTGCACTCGGCTCTGTTTCCATAGCATGAAGGGACTTCTGATTTTACATGGCGCTTACACTTTTGTCACCAGACTATGAGCTTCTTGAGGGCAGCAATCATTTCTATGCATTGTATACCCAGGGTTAGCATCAGGCCTGGCACATGAAGAAGGTTCAATGTAAGTGTGTTGAATGAACAAAGGCCACAGTTAGATAGAAACTCAACATGGAAGAAGTGTTGCCTCTCTACATCACTCCCTTGGTCTGAAATGGCACCCACTGCACTGCATGAAGCCTGGGCTTCCATGCAGAATGCTTCCACAAGCCTGTGCAGCTGACGTTTTAACCACTATTAGACTCTGGGGTCTCAAACATGATGGTTTCACTAAATCTACCCTCTTATTCCACTTTGAGGAACAGACAAGCCCCTATATGGCCAGAAACTAAGCCTAGGCACAGAATCAGCTTCACTGCAGAGAAAAGCTCCATCTTAAAGCAATCATTCTTGGACAGTGTGGTATGTGGTAGGGGAGAGCAGCAGCACCAGGATACTCAGGTAATCAGCTCAGCTCTGTCACTAACCATGTGTTAGTGACTCCACGTGAGTTCCATGTGTGGAATTCACTCCCCTTAGTGTCCAAGATCAGCAAGATGAAGGAATTAGGTGAAAGATGGTTTCTATAGTCTTATGTCACTCTAACATCCTGTAGTTCCTGTAGTTCATTGGTCTGGGCAAAGATTTTATGACTAAAACCTCAAAAGGAAACACAACAAAAACAAAAATAGACAAAAGAGACTTAAACTAAAAAGCTTCCGCACAGCAAAAGAAATAATTAAGAGTAAATAGATAACCTATAGAATGGGAGAAAATATTTGCAAACAATGCATCTCACAAAAGGCTAATACCAAGGATCTACTAGGAACTCAAAGAACCCAGCAAGAGAAAAACAAGTAACCCCATTAAAAAATTGGCCAAAGGACATGAACAGACAGTTTTCAAAGGAAGACACAAAAGTGACCAACAAACATGAAAGAATGTTCAACATCACGAATCATCAGAGGAATGCAAATTAAAATTATAATTTTTTTTTTTTTTTTTTTGAGACAGAGTCTCACTCTGTTGCCCAGGCTGGAGTGCAGTGGAGTGATCTTGGCTCACTGCAACCTCTGCCTTCCGGGTTCAAGCGATTCTCTGACTTCATTCTCCCAAATAGCTGGGATAACAGGGATCCACCACCATGCCAGGCTAATTTTTGTATTTTTAGTAGACATAGGGTTTCGCCATGTTGGCCAGGCTGGTCTTGAACTCCTGACCTCAAGTGATCCACCTGCCTCAGCCTCCCAAAGTGCTGACATTACAGGCATGAGCCACCATGCCTGACTGGCTATGATATATATATATATGTGTGTGTGTGTGTGTGTGTGTGTGTATGTGTGTGTGTGTATGTATATATTTTTTCCTTTTTAGACTAGCCATTCTGATTGGTGTCAAAATACAACAGGAATCATTCTATCAAAAAGATACTTGTATGGTTATTGCAGCAGTATTCACAACAGCAAAGTCATAGAATCAGTCTAAGTGTCCATCAACGAATGTTTGGATAAAAACCATAGGCATGGAACACTAGCCATAAAAAAGAATGTAATCATGTTTTTGCAGCAATATGGATAGAACTGGAGGCCATTATCCTCAGTGAAATGACTCAGAAACAGAAAGTCAAAAAGTACATGTTCTCATTTCTAAGTGGGAGCTAAACAATGGGTACACAGGGACACTCAGAGTGGGATAACAGACACTGGGGACTCCAAAGGTGGGAGGGTGAGAAGTAGGTAAGAGATGAAATGTTACCTATTAGATACCATGTACAGTGTTCGGATGATGGGTACATTAAAAGCCCGGACTTCACCACTATGCAATATATCCATGAACACAATTGCACTTGCACCCCTAAACCCATAAAAATAAAACATTTAAAATATATACAAAAAATCCTAATTCTGCAGCTGTGTCCCACTATCTTCTTACTGCCATGCACTCTCTCCAAGATCCCAGGGATTTGTTTTACATGACCTTCCTCAGAGTGGAAGCACGTAGGGGATTTTGTCGAATGAGACAAAATCCACATCTATGTTTAATCTTTTCCCTTTCTTTAAAGTTCACTGTTTTCTTTCCTTTCCGTCTTTTTACACTTTCAACAAAATTTTATTTTTCACATACTGTATAAGTACTTATCAAAAATATTTATTTTTATTGATTGCATACTACTATTGACTTAAAAAATAACTCAAACCAGAAGAAAAACACTTAAAATATAGAAAAATACTAGAAATAACTAAAAGTCTTATCTCAATTTTTATATATTCTTCTGTTTAAGAGTGGTAGGATAGGGTGATCAGTCACAGCCTTTAAGCATAAAAGTTCAGTATATTGGGACAAAATCTTTTGGTAGATATAGAAAAGAAACCCTTTTGAAAGAGAGAAAAGATATATGAACATGCTTCAATTGTTTACTTCTTTCATTTGTTATGAAAGAAATAATGTCACCTAGGCTGGAGTGCAGTGGTACGATCTTGGCTCACTGCAACCCCCACCTCCTGGGTTCAAGAGATTCTCTTGCCTCAGCCTCACAAGTAGCTGGGACTACAGGCATGCACCACCATGCCCAGTTAATTTTTATATTTTTTGTAGAGATGGGGTTTCACCACATTGGCCAGGCTGGTCTCGAATTCCTGACCTTGTGATTCACCTGCCTCGGCCTCCCAAAGTGCTGGGATTATAGGCTTGAGCCATGGTGCCCAGCCTTAACTGCTTAATAAATGTATACCTAGTATATTTTTAAGGATTTTAGTGGATGTCAAATTGTGAGTTTTAAGGTTCCAATGGATAAAATTCACTGAATAATTGGATTCTTCTAATGTTCACATTTTACTATCATATACTGGCAGTTACATTCTTTAGAATGATTGAAATTTATGAAGAAACATTTTAGAAGAGCGCTGGGCAACAATGTGGGAGAGCACAAAAATATTGCAACAATTCATGAAGATTTTAAAGGATTAAAACAGCTTAAAGACATTGTTGGTGACACTGTTTTTCTCTTGGCTCTGTAGCTGTTCCTCATGTTGTAGAGAGATTTCCACATCTAAAGCTTGCTAACACCACCACGGTTACTTGAAATGGGTCTGCCTTGTTGTTTTTTCTTATAGTGTTGCTCATCATTACACAAGCTGACATACTTATCAGAAAAGCACTTGGGTAGAAATGACAAAAGCTGGACTCAATTTACTTTAGTAAATGTTCATGTAAGAATAGATGGCAGCTCACAAAATTAATGGAAGAGTTGTAGTAACTTCAGGGACAGTAGTGTCACCTCTTCCAGGGTGCTGTCTTCACTACTTCTCCCCAGTATCAATGTGTATCCTGGTGTCAGCTTTATTCTCTCCTGTGTTCCCATAATGCAGAGGACATGGTTACCCTAGGTCTATAATCATCATGTCCATGATGATCCTCTGAGAAAGAAAAGGAATTTTTTCTACTTGATCTACTTAGGAGAGTCCTAGAGAAAACACTAATTGCTATAGCGTGGATCATATTCCTATTCCCACATCGATCACTCTCACCAGAGTTTTGGAACATTATTATTATCTGGATCTGAGTCCTATGCTCACATGGCCTCTCAAAAATGGGGTAATGGAATTGGAAGCACGCAAAAACTCATGGATTCAATGAGGGAGGAGCAGATCCCAAAGAAAATTTTTCTACTATCAGAACAAGGGAGCAAAAGTACCAGACATATAGAAACAATAATTGCACATTACATATGATAATAATTACAGCATAATTTATGGGCAGCTTAATAATGTATGTCAGGCTTTTGCACATAATTTACATTTACATACAATTTCATTTCTGATAACAAATATATGAAAAGATATTTCCCTTCATTCATTGATGAAGAAACTAAAGATTAAAAGGTTATGCTTAGCAGGGTGTGGTGGCTCATGTCTGTAATCCCAGCAGTTCAGAAGGCTGAGATAGGAGGATCATTTGAGCTCAGGAGTTTGAGACCAGCCTGGGAAATGTGGAGACACCCCTGTCTCTACCAAAAAGTAAAAATAAAAAAATTAGCCAGGCATGGCAACATGTGTCTTTAGTCCCTGTTACTTGAGAGGCTGAAGCAGAAGGATCACTTGAGCTCCAGATTGTAGTGAGCTATGATGGTGCCACTGCTCTCCAGCCTGGGTGTCAGAGCTAGACCCTGTCACACACATAAAAAAAGTTAGGCTGTATAGGAATTGCTATGGCTGAGGAGAAAGGTAGAAGAGTCACCCATAGTTTGAGAAATATTTCCGGATGTCTTTGTTTGATACATCTAAGTCATTGTTCTGGAGGAAGATATAATACAATAAAATACAAATTAATAAATTGTATTGATTATGGATCAAATGAACATTAGAGAGGAGAGATATATAGATACAGATAGAATCAAAATCATGACTATTGAAAGAACATTTGACTCTCAAAAACACTCTACAGAGCTAGAGCTACAAAAGCCTTTGGAAATTAAATCACACCTTAAATAAGCACTCAAAAATGCTGAAATTAGATAAATTCCACAATTTGAAAATGACAATTTAATAAATGGATTTCTAAATTCAATATTTGCCGGATATCATCTTTTAGCCACCATTTAGAGAAACTGACAAAATAACCATGAAAGAGAAGCAAGATATTATAGAAACAAAGATAAAATATTTGAAAAAACATATAATATTCCAAGGGAAATAGTTATTAAAATGTTTGATATATGAATATGTGACCATAGTTTGATGACAAAAGGTAAAAATATAATTAATTTATGTGTATCCTTCAATTTAACGAAGAAAGTTTGCAAATCTCTATAAAGGCGAGCAAAATATCAAGTTTATAAATCAAGTTTATAAAGATAACATTCCAAAAAAAGCTTTTTATGACCTATATTATAAAAGAGATATTTATTATATTAATATCTCAGATAAAAATGTGGGTTAAAAAGTAATGCATGTATTTACATATGTTCAGCTGAAGATGATAAAGGATTTGGTACCATGAACAATAGAACTGTTGGTAAAAACAAACAAACAAACAAAACTACTTATTGAGCTGAATCACCTAAAGGCTTCCTAATGAAAAGCTTTTGAAAATATGTGCTCATCTCCTTATCAAAATATAGTTACAAACAGGGTCTTTATTTAGCTAGTGACACTGTACCAAATAATAGTCACAAGTAGAGTGTCAAAATGTCAATAATGAATTAGAAGGATGTTTCTATGAATAATCTGCATACCAGTTTATATCACTCAGTAAAATGTCATAATACACAGTTTATTTACAGAATAAGAAGAACATTTTAAAGTTTTTATTTCATATTTTGATTTTTTTTCACCCCATTTGTAGTAAAATGTTTTACTATTCTCTCAGCATCTATGGACAAAGAGTTAAGAGGACAGAGAAACCATTCTCAAGTCAGGGAAAGGCGAAGAGTATTGCCTGTAAAAAGAACCATTCAGATGGTTGAAAGATGGATCATTTCAACACAGGGTCAATAAAAGAGAATATTTCAGACAGAACAAACTAGCAACATTTTGAATACACAAACTGATGACCGCTACCAGGTGCAATGAGTTAGTATTAGAACATCTTAAGGATATGAGTGGAAAACAAGGTCTATCAAGGTAGATTAGGATCAAATTGTTAGTATCTTTAGGGCCATATGGAGGCACAACATTCTTCTGGCTTTTGTTTATCCCTGATTATTTTTTCTTTAGGAGAATAGTGGTATTCCTTATCTGTAAAATGGAATAAACAATTCCTTAAGAGTTAAGAATTTAATTATTTACAAGAAAGAACCTGACTGAAGGCTGGGTCTATTGTAGATGATTGAAAAATATATTCTGGCATATACAAAGTACTCTACCTTGCTAAAATATGCACAGCCTTTTTTCAAACTCACTGAAAACACCAGAATTGAGGGTTCAGTATTAACAGAAAAATGACGTAATTTCCCTAAAGAAGATAAACTCTATCTGTGTTAAATCTGTTCATTAACTTATTCTTCAGCATTAAAAATAATAACAAAGGAATCTTTCTGAAACTGATTATACTTCCATTTATTACTAAAAATACATATTGCTAAATTCATCTCATTTTTGCATGACATGGTATACACAGCTTTGCTTCCATTTCTAATCATGAAATTTTGCTGAGGTTCAGAGCACTTAGCTGGTTGTATATTTTTTGGCTCATATGAAATCCAAGGTAATGAGCTTTAACACTACAAAGGCTCTGGAATGCTTTCAAAAACATTTGCTTCCCACAAGACAAATTAGCTGAACCGAGCAATAAAATGTGACATTAAGCATTCAATACTCCCATTTTTATGTAGTCCCAGGTCAGCTCAAAATGACCCCATTGGGGGCATTTCTGTAATGCCCTTGCTCATGGTTCTACTAAAAACCTGTCTCTAAAAAGCTAATCAATAGTTATTTACGCCTTGTAGACCTCCAAAGAAAGTCTACCTCATAAATTGAACTCAAGGCATTTTGGAAGCTTCTGGACCTAATGCAGTTTATAAGGACCTTCTGTCAAGTGGACCACCATGCGTGCACATATAGATCTACATGTGTCTATGTGCATTTGCAATTTATCACTTTTACTTATTTGGTATTGTATCCTATGATCTTGAAGAAAATTCTAAAGTTGTGTAATGATTAGTGAGATCCTACTGATTTTAACATTTTTAAACAGTCATATTTAGACTACCTAGTTTTTGAGCATCTTGTTTTTAGAATATGAGACGTGTTCATCTCATTTGGAGTATCATATTCTATTCTAGGAAAAACATTTCTCTAGGCAAACTGTAGTGGGTCTAAAAAAGAGAGGACAGGAGAGGGAAGAAGGGTTAAAGCACATCCTACATGGAAGAGTTGTGAAGACTGGTGTGCCTAGGAAGAAAAGAAAGTTGAGAGGTGGAGAGAAGAAAAGGCAGCCTCTGCATGTCCCCTACTGTTAGGTAGAAGGGACCCTGGGGCTTTTAGATGAGGAGCAAGGAACAAAACAATAGGAAGATAGAGTTTAGGTCAATATGAAAAAGACCTTTCTAAAACAATGGTGCAAGAAAGAGTGAACTCTCCAAGTAGAAACTAGATAAGAGTGATGTTTCAGACTCTTATTAGCCTTGGAATGAAACACCTCAGGGATCCTGACAGCACACAGTTTTGTCCTGCTTGTGGGGTTTCAGGATATCCTAATCAAGCCTGAGCTTCTCAATATGCAAAGCCTTCCATACCCTAAGGATCCCAAGTTTTCTTTAATTCCCAAACCAGCTTTTTACTTTTGTAAAAGAGAAAGTACAAAACTCAAGGCATTAATTTTTAAAAATTCAAATTCACTGTAAGAAATTTTACCTTGACTATTTTTGAGAATTAAAACAAAATTATACTAGAAAAACTGAGAAAATTGCTCACTCAGCTTGGTGAACTCCTGCTTGTTTTACGGTCTGTCAAAATTATAGGTGCTTCCTCCTTTTAGGCCATTCTACACCTTGATTAATAGCAAAGAGAAAACTTCAAGACATTAAGGAACAGACTCGCCAATCCGCTTTACGTGTCCTTCATTTTTTAGAAACGTACTATCCTAACAATTTACAGGTGCTTTCTGCACTTCTTTCACCCTCAGCTTGGAGCAATCCTAATAGTTCTAGGTCTTTAAGCTGACAGCTGTCATTTGTGCATAGGGGCAAAAACAGAGGAGCAGTCATGGCCGGTAGTCAAACTTCGGTGGAGAATGTCAAGGCTGCCATTGCGTCAAGGACACTCCACTTTCCTTTTCTATTACAATGCTGAGAGCTATTTAATTATGACCCCTTCTCCTGAAGAATTCTAGTGATGACCTCCATTTATTATGCAACTCATCATAGCACAGTTTTGCTTTTTCAGAGTTGCAAAGGCACACGTTTCCCTAATCTGTTGGGGAAACCAGAAAGAGGAATGTGCACATACTGATTACTCCCACTAAGTGCGATTCATATATTATCTAAGAGCAGCAATCATGACTGCACCTGTTCTGGTGAAAACAAAAGAGAATGATTACAGTAGTGCCATGGGGTCTCTGGCCCTTTTTGACACTGCTTGAAAGATTCCTTTGCAAAAATCTAATGGTCATAGTATCAGGGCAATGGCACAAGTCAGAATTAAAGACTGAACAAGGAAAAATTGCCAAGAGACTAAGTAGAACTGCCAAAGAGCTGGAATAACACCCAAGGCAGAGATGCAGAGATGACCCACAGGGATGCAGGACTCACAGTTTTTGTTTGTTTGTTTTTTGACACAGAGTCTCGCTCAGTCGCCCAGGCTGGAGTGCAGTGGCACAATCTCGGCCCACTGCAAGCTCCACCTCCTGGGTTCATGCCATTCTCCTGCCTCAGCCTCCGGAGTAGCTGGGACTACAGGGGCCCGCCACCACGCCTGGCTAATTTTTTTTTTTCTGTATTTTTAGTGGAGATGGGGTTTCACTGTGTTAGCCAGGATGGTCTTTATCTCCTGACCTCGTGATCTGCCCACCTCGGCCTCCCAAAGGGCTGGGATTACAGGCGTGAGCCACTGCGCCTGGCCAGGACTCACCGTTTTATGTCCTGCTGATTCTCTCATGAGGTGCTGATGAGTTTCTGGCTGCTAGAGACCTTCAGGTCTCTTCTAAATCAAAGGATCTCTGAAAGTCCATTCTAGGTTTAAGGCTTTACTTTCTCCAAGACCCCTAAGTTATATATCAACCCACAGCAATTCTGAGTTCAAGAATCAATAAATCAGCCAACCACCAAACACACACAGTCTGTGTGCGTGGAACAAATTTAAAGCAGAGTCACTTTCTCCCTCTAGCCTGAAAGGAAGATAAGGCATGCACCTGCAGACAATTTTGCTGATAGTCACCCCAGTCAGTGGATACATAACACCAGCGCACACAGCAAATATGCCCATTTCACCCGTGTTTTTAGCTAAGCTGGACAGGACCAAGTGGAGAGATTTGGAGGGACAACTCTTTGAACCAACATTCTGTTTGTCTGGTGGTTCTCAAATTCGTTTAGCTTGCTAATTACCAGGCAATTCTATAGTATGTTTTAATACTAAAGAATGTTGATGCTATATGTGTGTGTATGTATAGATCATAAAATATTGTGTAACATATATCAGTTTATATAGGATTGTGCTATATTACAAAGTGGTAGTTGTTTCCAAAAGTGTAAGAAAAAATTTATCTTTAAAAATAAACTTAAAACTATGACTATGTTATGAGTGGCAGCCACTTAGGGACAGCAAGATGAAGGCCAATGTAGTTTTCTGAAATGCAAAGGAAGATACTTACATTTATATATATTATATGTATGAAGGTATTTATATTTGTGTATATAATATACATATATATCATTTAAAAAGCAATAATTAAGCCAAACACTAAAATTTATAATATATAAAGGAAGATATTTACATTCATATATACGTAATATAAACAAATGTATATATAGAATTGATTTAAGTATCAAAAGTAAAGTCAAACACTAAAATTTAGGAGAGAGTTTAATACAAAATGAGACTTATTCTCTGATTTTGCTTGAGAAAGCAACTTTGAAGAAGCTTAAAAATACACCAATCTTCATCCTCTCCCTGCTTCCATGAAAGTAAGTTTTTAACAGCTTATAAGGGCCCCTCCAGAGCTATTATGGGAATGTTGTCTAACTCCTCAGCTCCCCAGCATACGTAGAGATGTAATTTTCATGTCCTGTTCTTCTGCTGACATTAATAAGGCTCCCTTAACCACGTGAGGGCAGAGTATGATCTCAGCTCCACATGGAGCCAATGTTGGGAAGTTATAACCTGTTTCCTCAGCCTATTATTTTCCCGTACTTGAGGGTCATACCGGCTGACAAGGTGGGGTCAGAATGTGTGCTACATACAGGATGAAGGGCATGGCTTTCGAGAATGAGGGCTGAGGCTTTCCCCAACATACAGGGATTACTTTATATTGCTCTGGGCAGAGTAAGAGAAGGGGGTCAAAGGTGTGACGACCTGTGTAAACACATCAGTCCCTCTCGTCTGGAGACCTTAAGGTGGCATTGGCCATGAGATCTCTTCGTTAGCAGTCACACATGACAGTGGAGATCACTGAGGCTGCCTCATAATATTGTATTCAGCAGCACTCTGGGCCTTATTCTGATCTGTGCTCACCTCACCTCTACCCAGCACCTACCTCCATAATTCACCACCACACACACACTCACACCACATTCAGTCTAATTCTTCCCCCACTCCAGCACTCACCCCTGCCACCAACACACACATATCCTTCCTGCCACACATAATTTCTCCACACCCCACCCTCCCTCACTCCAGCACTCCACCCCCACACTCAACATACACACACACACCTCATCCTTGCCCTCACTCAGCACCCACCTCTACACCTAACACACACACTCCTTTCACACATATCCAGTCTAATCTTCTCCCTACAGCAATTCCACCCCTACACCAACCATACACATCTCCTCTTTCACACACACATACACGCATACCCTCCCATCCTTCCCCCACTCCAGCACCTCCACTCTACACTAACACATATACACCTACACACATGCACACCCTTTAACCTTCCCAGCACCTACTCCACCTTCACTCACACACACACCTCACACACACACCCCAGCCCATCCTTCCCACTCCAGCACTCCAATTCCCCATACCTTAACACATACACACTCATAATTCTAACTCTCTACTCCAGCACCTAATCTCTACTCAACACATAGACATACATATACCTACACTTAACTTTTCCTCTACCTTAGCACCTAATTCCTCTACATAAGCATATGTGCATTACACTCATACATGCATACTTTATTACCTCTATCCCCTTCTTCCTTTAATTTGTGCACTCCACTTCCTACCAACATTATTACACATTATTACACATGCTTAATGGGGAGATTTTATTCTTGGCTTTATTCTAGGCATTTACTTCCTTCTTTTACTTTCATTATATATTATATATTGCTTATATATATGTTTATATATTTATACTCTTTTAGTTTTCTTTTTCTCTCATTTAGTAATTTAATTTTACTTAATATACATTTCTTTTTTTACATTTGCATTTAGCTGGATCTTTTCTCATTTCTTAGTAATTTACTCTCACACACATTTACATATGCATTTTACATTTAATTTATCTTTCTTCTCTGCATTTAGTAATTCCATTCTTTTACTTTAATATAGATTTTTTTTTATATATTTATATATATTCTTTAATCTCTTATCTTTTTTCTTTAGACGCATTTTCTCCCTACTAATACATATACACTTTCTCTCATACACACGTGACATCAGCCTCCATCCTCTTCCTACTCCAGCACCTACCCCTACACCAACACACACATACTCATACACACTCAGCTCACCCTTCCCCTCACTCAGCACCCACCCCTCTCAGCAACACACACACACACTCATACACACACACACTCAGGTCACTGTTCACCTCACTCAGCACCTACCCCCTCACCAACACACAAATAGACACATACGCACACTCACACACACCTCACTCTTCCCTTCACTCAGCACTCACCCCCCTACACCAACACACACATACACTCATACACACACACACACCTCTTGAGCACCCACCCCCACACTAACACACACACACTCACACACACCCCTCACTCTTCCCCTCACTTAGCACCCACCCCTACACCAACACACACACACACTCACACACACTTACGTGCTCTTCCCCTCACTCAGCACCCACCCCCTCACCAACACACACACTCTCATACACACACACACACTCAGCTCATCTTTCCCCTCAATCAGCACCCATCCCCTCACTAACACACACACACACACCACAGTGGGCTACAAAAAATATTTGTTGATTTGGTTTACTGAATAATTAACCAACTGCAGATTACTCTCATTATATTAACTTAATGTCATGTCTATTTGGTGTTACTATAACAGAATACCAGAGGCTGGATAATTTATTTTTTTTTTTTAAAAAGAGACTTATTTAGCTCACATTCTCCAGGCTGGGAAGTAAAAGAAGCATGTTAGCAATATTTCCTTGGGTTCTGGTGAGGACTTTCCACGCTGTGTCTTAAAATGCTGGAGAAGGTCAAAGGGAAAGCAGACATGTGCAAACAGGCAAAGCCCAAGGGGTGTCCTGGCTTTCTACCATCCCACTCTCAAAGCAACATCCCTGTGAAAACGAATCCATTTTCCCCAGAGCGAGAACTCACTCATTACCAAAAGAATGTCAGTGAGTCATTCATGAGAGACCCATCCCCATGACCCCACACCTCCCATTAGGCCCCACTTCCCAAGATCACCAAATTGGTGATCACATTTCTGCATGAGTTTTAGGGAAGACAAACTCAAATTATAACACATAATCACTTCCAGAATGTTTTCTGCGTGTAAAAATTCATAGAGGGTGCTATGGTCTGAATGTTTGTGTCCCCTGGAAAGTTTGCATGTTGAAATCCTGATCGCTAAGGTGATGGTCATAGGAGGGGGTCTTTGGAAGGTATTAGGTCATGTGGGTAGAACCCTCCCTCCATGAATGGGTTTTGTTTCTATATAAAAGAGAGCACAGAGAGTCCACTTACCCCTTCTACCACCAAATCTGCAGGGGCCTTGATCTTGAACTTTCCAGCCTCCAGAATGATGAAAAATAAATTTCTGTTGCTTATAAGCTACTCAAGGTATGACATTTTATTATAGCAGCAGAAATGGACTAAGACAGAGGGTAACACTAATTTTCAGCATGATTAATTTAGGCACTATGAGTTGGCCTACTCAAAGAAAAGTAAGCTATATGTAAAACTGATAACATTCATAATATATTTAAAATTTTCACAATGTAGTTTTTTTCATTATAATAGTAAAAGTTAAATTTACTTAAAGTTATTTTCTCTCTTTTGCCTCATATGCTACTTTTCTTATTATAGCATCTAAATTATTTATAGTAATACATTATTCATCTGAAAATATCTTGGCTGAAAGCTCCAACTGTAAGGAATATTACCATGATCCTAGTTTGGTAAATATAGACGTCGCATACATTTCTTGTAAGAATAAATTAAATATACACATGTTCTTCTACAGCATTTATTATTCCATGCCAGAGTTTATCACTCCTTTATAATGCAAGAAACTTGATGGCGTAGAATACATCTTAGTGTATTTTCAATCCCTTGGCCTTTTGCTCGCCTGTTGCATTGCAACAACGAATCAGTTTCTAAGGGATAAAATGCATTTCCAAAGTGATATGGTTTGGATCTGTGTCCCCGCCAAATCTTGTGTCAAATTGTAATCCCCACTGTTGGAGGTGGGGTCTGGTGGGAGGTGACTGGATCGTGGGACCAGGTTTGTGATGAATGGTTTAGCACCATCCCACTTGGCACTGTCCTTGCAATAGTGAGTTCTAATAAGAGCTGGTCATTTAAAAGCGAGTAGTACCTCTTCCCTCTCTCTCTTGCTCCTGCTCCTAATATGTAAGGCACCGGATTCCTCTTTGCCTTCCATGATTGGAAGCTTCCTGAGGCTTCCCCCAAAGCAGAAGCGTCTATGCTTCCTGTACAGCCTGCAAAACTGTGAGCCCATTAAAAACTGTTTTCTTTATAAAATCACCCAGTCTCAGGGTGTTTCTTTATAGCAATGTGAGAACAGACTAAAGCAAAAAGTATACTTTGAGGGTAACCCTACTTAGGGGCATTGGCAAATACTGTTCAGAAAGTCCAAACAGTCCACACACTTTAACAAAAGGGGTAGTCTAAGTGTTTTCTCCTCTCAAGCTCAGTTTTTCCATCATACAATGGAAGATGTAGAGGATGTGATTTTTTTTTCTAGAGATGGAGTCTCACTCTGTCACCCAAGTTGGAGTGCAGTGGCCCCATGATCTCGGCTCACTGCAACCCCACCTCCCAGGTTCAAGCGATTCTCCTGCCTCAGCCTCCCAAGTAGCTGGGATTATAGGCGGTTTCCACCATGTCCAGCTTTTTTTTTTCCTTTTTTTTTTTTAGTAGAGATGGGGTTTCACCATGTTGGCCAGGCTGGTCTCAAACTCCTGACCTCAGACGATCTGCCCACCTCGGCCTCCCAAAGTGCTGGGATTACAGGCATGAGCCACCGTGCCCTGCCAGAGGATGAGATCTTTAAGACCAGTTCCAATCCTGATACTCAGTGACACTCTATATGCATTCTTATTCTTTGTATGCTATGAGATAGCCATAAGGCAAAGTTCATTTTCCATTTAATCTTACCTATGTGTCAGAGGTCCCTGATAACTGACATAGGTCTCTGTATCCACTTGGCACCACAAGACAACCATTATAATTGTGGGGTGCTATGGCCCTGTTCAGTCTCCACCACAGCTACCTGGAGAAGTTATTTCCACACCGTCCTGGCCAAACAAATCAGTCAGCCGTTTCTGAGGGAGGTCAGCCCCTGTAGTGTATCTTGTATCTCTGCCAGGCAGGCAGGCAGGCAGATGCCACCTTCTGACAAGGAGCTCCTGAGGTTTAGTAAGAGGAAGTCCAGGTTCCAGATTCCTTGTCTTTGCCACTGTTCCCTGCTCAGTCAAGTTTCTCTGCATGCCCTGCCTCATGATCTAGAGGCAGGTCTCTTTCTAGGGAGAACCTTCTTTGCCTTTTGCTTTTTGCTTCTGGATTATACTAAGTTAATCTCATGAAGCTGATTTTTGCATTCAATTACTGTTTCTATGCACCCTCAGCAATTATAACTCAATTGTTCATTCAGAGAAGTCTTAGGGTTCTAACAGGCACCCCATGACTC
Source organism: Papio anubis (assembly GCF_008728515.1). Taxonomy (NCBI): domain Eukaryota; kingdom Metazoa; phylum Chordata; class Mammalia; order Primates; family Cercopithecidae; genus Papio; species Papio anubis. Next base: position 18,562,507 of record NC_044989.1, on the reverse strand, counting down.
TATTCAGAGCAGAGAGAGACAGATATTCTAGACAGGCCCCAGCCCTCTTCTAAAGAAAGGAGGCATACATTTACAGACTGAAGGAGGATAGACTGCATTTTACTGGTCCCTGTCTCTGACATATAAAATAAAAGAAGAAGGTTCCTCATCTAACAGACCACATGGTAAAATTACAGGTATTATCTGTGAAGTTCTGTCCTTTCTTGCGGCATCCACCATACTGGCGCACAGATTTGTCCTTCTGCATCCTACATATGCCCTCTATCAAGGAGGTGAGTCTTGTTAACACTCAGTAATGTCTTATGAGGCTTTTTCTAAAGGCCTTCCATATCCTGGAAATTAGCAGAGGCAAATCTGCTTCTCATTATCCTGATAGTCAATCATTTATATCTTTTAACTTGGGGGAGAGTAGAGTGCAAAAGAAAGTGAGCCATTTGGCACGTTACTAGCCCTTCTCTGGAGTCAGTTAGGTCACTGCTCCTGGTTCCCCTATCCCACTGAACTGTCCCCTTTCCTGGGTAACAAATTTACTCATGTTGTTGAATGACTGACATTTTGACTATCAATATAGATGGTGCTATGGTTTGAAGATGATTTGTCCTCACCGAAACTCTTGTTGAGGCTTGGTTCCTAGTATAAATGTGTTGAGAGATGGTGGGACCTGTACTCGGTGTTTGTGTCACAAGGGATTGGCCCTCATGAAGGGATAAATGCAGTCTCATGGTAGTGAGTCAGTTTCTACTCTGTGAGAATGAATTAGTTCTTGAGATAAAGAGGACAGGTTGTTATAAAGCAAGGTTTCCTCTCATGTTTCATTATTGCACGTGCCCACTTCCTCTTACTTGTTCTCCAGGTTATAACACAGCATGAAGCCCTCACCAAAAGCTGACCAACTGTAGCTGCCTGATCTTGGGACTCCCAGTCTCCAGAATTACGAGTCAAATAAACTTCTTTCCTTAACAATTTACCCACTCTTTGGCATTCTGTTACAGCAAAAGAAAACAGATTAAGACTTAAAGAAACAAATCCCTGAATCCACCCCTCTGCAATCCAAATCGTCTTCCCCAAATGAGTTTCATTAAAGAGCTCCATTTTCTTCCAATTCTCCCAATATCCTTGGGGTTTCCCCTGTTCATCTACACATTCAACAATCAGTCTAGCAACACGTATGTAGAGCATTATTGAATGAGGATGACTTACTCAAAAAAAGAATCTGCCATTAAATAAAACCGCTTGTTTTTACATATTAGAAAATGTTCTTTATTATAGAATGGCTTTCTTTAAATTATATACACAAAAGATTGCACACGAACTTTTCTGTGAGCTGTATGTGTATATTTATGTGTCTGTATTTGCGTTTGTGTGTGTGACGGCGGGGGGACAGGAGTGGGAGAGCTTTGTAGAAGCTGCTTCCTCCAGTGAGTTAGAACACAGAGTTTAGGAGGATTTTTGCATAAGGAGTGCAAGGTCGTGTAGAAAAGAAGAAATACAGACTCAGCTTCTAGTTTTTTTCAGATTCAAAGGTAGAGAGACAGTTTGAGTTAGATCAACAACACTGAAATCCTTGGAAACTAAAGTTACTCTGAGGATGTCCAACCGGCCCCTGCACTGACATAAGGGCAGAAGAGTGGAAGGTTGATCTGGAATGTTGGGTTGGGTCCTGAAGTCTGAGATACTGAAAGCTGTCCTGTCGTAGCCCTCTGTGCTGGCTGGTGTCCAGAAGGGATGGCAATGTGAATGGCACCTCAGGAGCCTGATCAGAATGGGGTTCAGTGATCTGACCTGACTTACTCAGCCCTAGAATTGTTGGATCATTACCCCCACCCCTCACACACACACATCTTGGAGAAGCACCTCAGTTGGGGGCAAGGATCTGCAGGAGTTTTACCAATACCAGCATCGCCAGACTCAGGGCTTTAAATGTGAGCCTTGCTGACAGTACTGCTTCAGCACAGGGACCTGACAGCATCTTTGTGGTGAAGGGAGGTCATGTTTATTTGAGAGTTCAATACATTGATTAAGCATGATCCTAGAAAGGAGAAGCCAATTCATTTTAAAGAATCACAGTGGCCTGGGAAATTGCTCACTCTGACATGTGCGGCAATGACATGAAAAAAATGTCAGCCTGGCCACATCATGGCAGACATAGATGGTCCTGCCCTTGACTCATTGATCCATAGAACATTTCTTTATTAGGATCACTCGTTAAGGAAAAGGTATAGTCTCTGGAGAGGGCAACTCCTTATGGCACTTACCCTGATGGCATTAACACTCTTTCTGAAGGCATTTGTATCATTCCACAGTCCAAAAATGTATGCTCTTAAATTATGCCCTCAGCAAAATGAGAGAGAAACAAGCAGGACTCACCTGTCAAACACTGGTATAATCACTTATGAATTCCTGGAAAACCAAGTGAGAGGGACCTGAGAGATTGGAATTTATTCTTACATGGGCATGTGGGAACCTGAGAATTATTCCCTGGGATACTATTTCATGGACCCATTATTAATCAATAAAATAAATAGCTGATTTTTCATCAGAAACCATGGAGGTTAGAAGACAGTAGGGTGATACATTTAAAGTGTCAAAAGAAAAATAAAACTGCCAACCAAGAATTCCACATCCAGTAAAACTATCCTCAAAAATGAAGGAGAAATACTACCCAAACTGATCTACAGATTTAATATTATTTCCATAAAAATCCCGATGCCATTTTTTTTACAGATATAGAAAAAGATCGTAAAATTCATGTGGAGCAACAAGAGACCCAGAATAGCCAAAATAATCTTGAGAAAGAGAACAAAGCAGGAGGCATCACACTTCCTGCTTTTAAAGTATGTTATAAAGTTACAGTAGGCATTATTATGTTATTGCCCACTAGGTATTTTTAGATATTATAACCTATTAATTATTAATTAATAAATTATTTACTAGTAAATTATTTACTAATTAATAAATTATTTACTAGTAAATTATTTACTAGTTAATTAATTGTCAATAATAATTAATGACTATTAATGACTATTAATAACCTAATGGGTCCATGAAATAGTATCCCAGGGAATAATTCTCAGGTTCCCACATGCCCATGTAAGAATAAATTCCAATCTCTCAGGTCCCTTTCACTTGGTTTTCCAGGAATTCACAAGTGATTATACCAGTGTTTGACAGGTGAGTCCTGCTTGTTTCTCTCTCATTTTGTTGAGGGCATAATTTAAGAGCAATATTAAATCTGTAGAGCCAGCAATGGAGACGCAAGTTCTTTTCACATCACATCACTCTCTGCTGTCTCCTCTTCCACTTTTAAGACCCTTGTGATTATATTATCAATAACTATTAATTAACCTATTAATTAATTAACTATTAAATAATTAACCTATTATTAATAACTATTAATTAATTAACCTATTATTATCAATAGGTCTTATTAATAGGTAACATCTAATATTATTACATATTATTACCTAACATCTCACATGGTAAATTTGAAGATCCCAGTTGTAGTAGTTTACTATAACAAATCACCACAGATTAGTACCTTCAAATAATACACATGTGTTATCTTATAGTGCTGTAGGTCAGAAGTCTGAGGTGAGTCTCTGAGACAAAATAAAGATAAAGGTAACATTGCATGTTTTTTTGGAGAATCTAGGGGAGAGTCAATTTCTCCACCTTTTTCAGCTTCCAGAGGCTGACTGCATCCCTTGGTTCATGGCCCCTTTCCTCCATCTTCAGAGCCAGCAATGGAGACGCAAGTTCTCACATCACATCACTCTCTGCTGTCTCCTCTTCCACTTTTAAGACCCTTGTGATTATATTGGGCCCAACCCAGGATATTCTTATTCTCTTAAAGTTAATTTCATTTGCTACTTTACCTAAGATATTTACAGGCTCCAGAGAGTAAAATAAGGGCATCTTTGGAGGCAGAGGCAGATATTATTCTGCCTATACCATTTAAGCACTTTGTACCAGCCATTGGATTAGATGTTGGGTTTACAAAGAGGAATAAATCTCAGCGGGTTCCAATTTTATGATATAAGCAAAAAATAAAGTTATGCAGGGCAATGACAGAAATAATCATAGCATAGTTTCAAAGTATCCATCCCAGCTTCTGTTGGAGGTAGATGGTATAGTAGAAGGTTTTCTGGAAGAGGAGCTGTCTGAGATTAATTCTGAGGATTACTAAGCATCCACTGGATAAATAACAGGGCCTGCAAGTCACCCATTTCTCTAATGTGCACCGAACATGGCAAATGTCCTTCCTCTATAACTCAGCTGATAAAGTCTCCTTATAATTACAAGGCTGATGGTAGCTAAATGAGAACTTACTTAACATTTATTTGCCAAATATATACTAAGGACCTATAATGTGTGAGAACATATGCTGGTCATCAAAGCTGCAACAGGACAGAACATACAAGGTCCCTGCATTTGTGGTGCTTATGGGTCTACAGAGGAAGCATGGAAGCATTCACCTGACAAACTACTTAGGAACTAGGCTTGTGAATCTGTCCAGAGAGGTGATGCTTTTCAGATCCCAAGTCTTACAGGAAGAGAACAAATCTTCGTCTCCCTGAATTCCTGATGAACAACAGATGCTACCCCTGAAATTTGTCATCACAAACCAAAGCAAGAGAAAGTTTGCAGCTCACTGACGTGGGTGTAGTTCTGGCTGAACAGCTCCCACGCCCGTGACAGGGCTGCTGCCAACCACAGAAACCGCTGCTTCACCCTGTTCATGACCCCAGGTCCTCCCATGGCACCACCCTTGAAAGTGGCCAGCTACTGGCCCTGCTTCTAATTCTGGAACTATTTTCTGTTCCAGGATTGTGGAGTTTTACAGGATCTCATGGGTTGTCACAGAAGCCTGGACATCGTTTGCATGCTGCTTCAATGGAAAATCCTCTACATATGACTTCTAACTGAATTATTATAATATTCTACAACATAACCATCCACAGGTTAGGGAAGGCCTGTAGGGGCTTCACGTACATTTCCTATAGAAAAAGCAAGTTCCAAAGAAGAGTTATAATGAGAATAATATGAAAAACAATCACTTAAATGTAATAAAAGCTTTACTGTTAAAGATGAATATTTGCATTTTTCAAATCATTTGATCCTTACAGGCATCTTGCAAAGTGGGTATCACTTTTAGCTCCATTTGAAAGGTGAGAATACTTAGGTACAGAGTGACAAAGTGACTAGGTCCAGATGATACTGTTGAGATTCAGGCAGTTTACCCCAGAACCTTGCTTTTACCTCTCTGCTATGAGGGAGCATACAGCCACTTTCCTTCTCCGCACAAAGGAGCTCTTTCCAGCCTTTGTGGTCACCATCAGAGAAGTGGCAGTGGGGCAACTCATTCCCTGAGATGTCAGTGTCATTCTAGAATTGCAGCTTTTTGAAGTCCAACTTTGTTTTCATCTGCTTAGTGAAGTCCTCTCCAGGCCCTCACCATCACAGACATTCATTCATGTCAAAGCCTTGGTCTCTTTGTTGCTGCCATTGTTTACACATTTGTGGGCAACAGACTTGCCTTTCCAATGGAATTCTTTTCATGAAGATGGTGGCCACAGTTGTCTTTGTTCATTGCTGGATCCTTAGGACCTCACCAAGTACTAGAACATCGCAGGCATTTAGTACTTAATGTATAAAGAAATGATCCCTTTGAAGACAAAGTCATACTTCACGAATATTGGTTGTTTCTGAAGAGCTAGCATAGTTCAGTGTTATTCACACTGGGAAATTGCTCTTGATTGTTTCAAACGAGTGAATTAATGAATGAGGAGTAAGTGAATGGATAAATGAAAGTATAAGTGACTGAATCTATGAATAAATGTGGGAATGAGAAAGTGAACAAAATAAGCATGCAACTTTTATTGTAATTGAGAATTGAGCTGTGAGTATAGTCCATGAGCCGATGTTTGCAAGAAGAATTCAGCAAGAATTCAGTCCTAATCAGGCCTCTTAATGTGTCCTATGAGACACTTAATCATCTAGTGTTCTGGAATTTCATGATTCACACTTGCATTATGGTAGAAATTCTACCTAAAAATGAAGGACATATTCTATCTGTATATTAAAGGAGCCTAAAAGTTCTTCACCTGAAAACTATACCTAAGCTCCCTTTAATCAGGTTTGAACATTATTCATGTGGCTGCATTACTTTTCTTTACCTAGAACCAAGTACCAAAGCTGTTTGCAGAAAGCAGAATGGCAAATGGAAATAACTGGTACTTTTTTACATATCCCTGCTCAAATCCAGTTCTGCCACTTATTAGCTAGGTGACCTTGGATGAGTTACTTAACCTCACTAAATCCCAGTATCTTCGCTGTACAATCAACTCAAAGCTGTCAGACTCACACAGAATTAGCCTATTCCCAATATTCAGTTCTAAATGTTCAGTTCTAATATACAGGTAGCATTACAAATTGTGTATGTGTGTGTGTGTTGAACTATTGAACTGTGGCCTTTATGCACAGAAACAAGCTGACTGTGGAGGTTTCCACCGAGTTTGTGGGAGGAGAGCAGGTGGGGAGGGATAGCATCAGTAAACTTTCATCTTTAGGATCCCACTCTCTCCTGTGAAACATGGGCTCTACCTCCGAGGAAGCAAAAGCTTTTCCACAGCAATGCAGCACATTATGCTGATTAATTACAGCAGAATATTTTAGAAATATTAGTTGCTACGTATTATATTTATTAAAAAAAAAAGCACATTCATACTAACAAGAAAGTCGCTGCTAAATGTATAAATTTAGTTTTCTCCATCACAGGCCTTTAAGTTGTTCTGAACACAAAGAGAGAAATGCCTTGGCAGATTTAGGAATTGAGAGTCCACTTTTCTTGCTGGTTGTTGGAATTAACTTGAGCAAGACCTTTCCCATCTAGAGAATTCAGGGAGTTAGAACCATAAGATATGCAGCCTTTTCTACTTCTCGATTTGTGAGAGTCTAGAACACCCAGGTCCCTGCTGTGTTTTCTGCTCTTAGACCTTGAAGTCTTCCAGAGTAAAATTCCTAAATTGGCACAGATGAACCTTTTTGGCACCAAATGGCTCTTATGAAACAGCACACTGATGAATTAAATGAAATGATTCAGAAAAACACCGATTAAATTTCCCTTTAAATACTCAGGGGTTTAGAAATTAAGCAAAACTGCTTGGCACTATGCAGTCTGAATTTTAACAAACCCAAAATGTTTGAAAAATCTTCAAGATGTTTTGACAGAGAATGCCACTATGTTCATCTTCTTTCCCTGACATCTGTTTTCATCCACCAAAGAGAAAACAGAATAGGGGTGACTAGCTGGTGTCCCAGAAAGGACCTTCTCTTATCAAATGGAATAATCCACAGTTCTTTTAATACTCACTGGCTTCCTTGTTCTGTTGAAAAGTGATAGAGCTGGTTTGCTTGATTTCACAACTGAAGCAAAATAGAACTGAGTAACTATGAATAGTACAAAGTAATGACCCTAAATGCTGAGGTCATTATTTTTAAAGGAAAAAAAATTCCAATTACATGAATTGAATCTGTAATGTTGCCTGGCCTGAGCAGTGAATGCAATAAATGTGAAATACTCCCTCCTGCCTTTAGCCTACTGCCCCCAACATCACCAGCAGCAGTCTGGGCCCCTGACTCGCCTTCCCAAGGAGGGTTGTGCTGTTTGGCAGGAAATAGAAAGACTCCTGAGAGGGCATGTGGTTGAGTAAAAAGAGTTCAGAACGAAGACTCAGAGGTCTCTGGGCCTCAGCTCCAAACCACCACTGCCTCACTGGATTACCAGGAACAAGTAAGGTTTCATCCAGAAGGTGGCTGCCCTCAGTGACCCCTCCTAAAAAGTACACAGGATTGGGAATCTCCAAGATGAGTAACCTCTGGTTCTGGAGCATTCTAAGATACAGTCAGGTTATGTTAGTTGTACTTCCACAGATGGAGAGTATAGTTTTAAAACGTATACTGATGGACAAATGAGTCACTAATTTTCTAGTTTAATATAATTTTCCAAACAAATATTATCCCCTCACTCAAGTGAGAAACATATCTGTGAGTGTATACACACATATCTATCATCGATCGATCGATCTATGTCTTTCTTCTCCATGGAACTATTACTGATATCACTCATCTTATTTATCCAACTATGGAATTTTCTCATCTTGCAATTTACAAACTGTATTAGTTATCTTATCTTCTTCTCACAACTCTAAAATGGATCAATTAACTCTGTCCTCAAATAATGCTCAAGGAAACTGGTACTTCTCATGGTGAATTCCCTAAGGTGACATAACTGATAAGTGGCAGAGCTGGGGCTGAGCCTAGGTCTCCTGATAAGTGGCAGGGCTGGGGCTGAGCCTAGGTCTCCCGATATTGGTCCTAAAACATTTTCCTTATAACTTGGGCTGGGCTCGTTCAATCATTGTCACAGTCTCTGAGGCTGCAAAAGGATATAAAAGGCCATATCTTTGGAGCCCTGGAGCAGCAGCAAGCCAGTAGGTTCTTTCCTGTGGTTTTGGTGACCCAGAGCCATTTGGATAATTACCAGGCTGAGATCGGTGAGGCGCAGCCATTCTTTGGCAACTTGGTAAAACAATGCAAGAGAAACAGTTTCCATTGTCTATTCCCAATTCCCCAAGCATGTCAGCAATGAAACTGGGCTGGTTCAGGGTTTCTCATGGCAATCAGAGTAGATTTCAAGACTTAAAAGCCAAGTTTACGCTAGAGAAACAAGAAGCCACAACTTTTCCCCCTTGCCATTTTATATTCTCTGTAAACTCCCTGTAACTGTGAAATCGGGAAGCTGTAAGGCACCAAAGTGATATCATTGAGCTAGCACTGGTGTTTCACACAACACGGAGACTGATAACAAAGCCATGGAGATGAATATGCTGCAATAATGATTATAAACGGTCACCTTGTAGATCAAATATTTATCATCAGTTATAGTCCAGAAAACCCTCATATATTTGTTATATCACATGGTCCTTCAAATAACCCTGTAAGGGAGAAAGGATAAGAATTTTCTTCTGACTTTACAGATGAGGAAGATGAGAATTGCAGAGTCTTGGGAAATGGTACCCACTCAGTCGCTTAGACTGGCAAGTATCCTTTCACCCCATCTCCCTGACTTGTCACAGCTGATCCATCACTGACTCCTTGCCCTCCCTCCACCAAAGTATGTACAAAATCCATCCACTTGTCTGCATATTCCCTGCTACAGAACTAGTCAAAAGACCATCTGCCCTTCTCTGACCCTATTGCAGCAATGTCCTAATCAGTCTCTCTGTACTCTTCCCTGCTTTCTGAAATTCGGATGGAATCTAGTGTCCTTGGGTGGTGCTGCACTGATCTCAGTGGGTATCTAGACTCTCAGGAGAACCTGCCTGCCCTCCCCACTGCCCCCTTCTCTTCAGCTCACTCTCACATCTCTTCTCTTTGCTTTCTGTGCTCCAATTACACTGGATTTCTTTCAATTCTCAAACTTCCTGTGCTGCCTCCTGCCTTAAGGCCTTTCCACATGCCATTCTCTCTGTTGAAATGTCTTTCCTTGCCCCCTCCCCTACTGGCCCCCATTCCTCTTTGCCATAACTAGGTATCTTTCTGTCCTATTTTAATATTAATTTCTCTCTCATTTCCCTCCCACAAAATTGTAACTTGTATATAGCCCAAATCTTATTCAGAGTCTGACATGCATGCAATAGTGCTTTAACAGTATAATTTTTCAGTGAATAAGAAAATGGATTAAGTCTCAGCAAAGGTCCAAATCCCAGGTCTTTACACTATCAGTTTAAGTTTTGCTCCAGCAAACATCTATTGATTTAAAATAACTGAATAGTAACTCTTGATTTAAAATTGCCCGGTATCCCGATGGTCCATAAACACAGGCCAGCTTTCCATCTTTCTTTCCATTCAGAGAAGCTTCTCTGAATTCCTTAGTCTTTTGCCCTAAAGAAATTGGCCTATATTCCAGAAAAGAAATGAGTAATCCCTTTTCCTTATTCCTTGAGTCATGAACCAGTCAAAAGAGGCCAACTTTGTGGCCATTCCTCAAGCCAAAATTTCATTCAGCAAGGGGGTTCTCTGAATATTGAGTATTTAGAACCCTAAAGTTCCTAGGCCATTAATGTTTCCTGATTCACCTTTTATAAAATGTGGGAATATAGGGAGATTTATGAGTTGCAGCAGCATCAGGGCTCTAAGTCATGGACATTCTGAACACCCAGCTGGCTGAGCAGGGAGGATCCCAGCTCCCAGGCTGTTGCATGTGGCAGGACATTGAGCAGCAGACACTGCCATGGCAGAGCAGCCGGAGGCTCTGATTCAAAGCTGAGTCTGTCTGTCCATCTAAGAGAATCTATGTCATCAGTCAAAGGGGCCAGGTAGCAGAATCTGGTCTCAAATCACTCAGTTTAATCCAGGGTATCTCAAATTTGTGCTATTGATATTTTATACTGGATAATTTTTTTTCTTTAGAGGGGCTGCTCTGTGTACTGTAGGATGTTTAGCAGCATCCTTGGCCTCTACCCCCTAGATGCCAATAGTGAACCCTGACCCCTGCCCCTCCATATGTGACAACATAAATGTCTCCTAACATTGTCAAGTTTTTTTGGGAGAAGGGGAATGATAATATCCTCTGGTTGTGAAGCACTGCTTTAATAGGACTTAAAACCTTGGGCAAGTTACTTAATGTTTTTTTTTTTGACAGATTTTCACTCTTGTTGCCCAGACTGGAGTGCAGTAGCACGATCTCCACCTCCCGGGTTCAAGTGATTGTCCTGCCTCAGCCTCCTGAGGAGCTGGGATCATAGGTGCACACCACCATGCCTGGACAATTTTTGTATTTTTTTTAGTAGAGACGGGGTTTCACCACGTTGGCTAGGCTGGTCTCAAACTCCTGACCTCAGATGGTCTGCTCGACTTGGCCTCCCAAAGTGCTGGGATTACAGGCATGTACCTAATGCATCTTATCTAATTTTTCTCATCAGGCAAAATAATAGAAAACAAAAAAAATTAATATATTTGTTAGAATTAATGGAAATATATGTGTGGTGTCTAGCATAAGACTAGTGCAAAGTGGGTGCTCAGAAAATCTGGCTGAGTAAACTAATTCTTGCTTTGGGGAAAAAAATAATTTCTTTGAGACTTTAAGACGAGAAAAAATGCCAGAGTCAGCTCCTGTGACATCATACTGAAAACCTCCTGTCCCCCAAGTCCCATCTGTAATGACAGAAACTCCTATGAGGGAAGGCGTGTGAGCACATTTTGCTAAAGCTAAAGGATTTCACACATGCAGTTTATTTTGCAACAGAATCATATTTCTTTCAAGGCATTCTTTCCACCTGGCCTCCAGAAGACATTAATTGTATGTGTTGGCTGTTTGTTGGTGAGGTCAGCTGCTGTGGACAGTGTTTCAGGAGGAGCTGTCCCCAAAGGAGGTCCAAGGTGGGGTTCATCGCAGAAAGGTAACAACGCAAACAGAGAGGCAGCACAGGTAATATAGAAAGGTAAATGGCAGAGGCTTCAGAGGGAAGCAGAGTTGAGGTCAGAACCTTAGCCCTGCTCCTTGCTGTGTGAGCCTCATCACTCAACCACCTGAGCTTTGCGGTCTTCATCCCAGGGATGTTGTCAGGAAATGGAATCATGTCTCAGGACTCAGCACAGTGCTGGAATCCACCAATCACCTAATGAATGTAAGCATTAATAATAGCTATTATTGCTACATTAACTTTTACTGTTATTATTTTATTGATATTATCACCATCATCATTATTGGCCAGAGTGGTTTAAAGTGCATTTCCTTTACTAAGTTCAAATCTGCTACCTCCTGGAGCCAGCAGGCTCCATCTCCTTGATTCTGAAGGCTGGGAAACAGGCAGGCTATTTTAGCCCACTTCTCTCTGAGAAGGGCTTGAGGCCCGTTTGGGGTAAAAATCTGTATAGTTTCTCGTCCCTGGACTTCAAAGTGGCTTTATCTCTCTTGGCAGGTTAGGCTACCATGAATACTGAACATATTTCTGTCACACCCATTGCCAAGGTTGCAATTTGGGAAAACAAATAGGGATTTACAGATAGCAACTTTCTTCTTCTTCTATTGATAGCCTGAGATAATTCATAGCTACGTTTGGACAAATGCAAAAATGTGCATTTAGTTTGGATTTGGATTCATTCCTCATGAATATTAGTCATCTCAGCCCAAAATGCAAGCATTTCTCTGTTTCAACAGATGGGAGGATGTACTGTGGAATCATACTGCAGCACAGGGAGAAAACAAGAAGACTGAAATTAAATGTAAGCATAAGTCTTGGCACAGTGGGATGAAGTGTGCATCGTCATATATTTCTCTACAAAATAAGGAATGTGCTTTTAGGTGTGGTTTACATTCTTGTACAAACAACGGGATGGGAATATTTATCGACCATGTTTGCTTGCTGATTTAACTCCCTGTAGGAGAGTTTTTATGCAGATAACTCTTCGTGCAGAATTTCCTTTTACTGAATGCCCAAATCAGAGACTGGCTCAGAATCTGTCATGTTCTATTGATAATGATGAAAATACGATTCCGAGGCCCTGTTACTTTCCTGGTCCTCTTCTGCTTGTTGGCATTCCATGGCCTTTGGAGGTCACTTTTGTGATTCCCACTATCACAGCAGAGACCAGACCAGTATTGAACAGCTGGTGGGGGAAAAGGAGGAGAAAGAAATGGGAGAGAAATATGAAAAGAAATTAAGACAGAAAATGAAAGAAAGAATGAAAGAATTAAAGTGGGAGTACTTCAAGTTCATGTTTGTTCTGTTCTATCACACCAATTAATGGAATTTAATAAAATGCACTTATTAATTCCATTGATACGTTTTTGTTAACTGTCTACTTTGTATCAGACACCATGATATGTACTGCAGTAAAAGTAAACTGTTATGATAACAAATCCAGAATCCACCTAATATTGAATAAATACACAACTCTAGTTCCCCTATTTTTTTCTGAAGATTTTCATTAACTACTGTGTCAATATGACAATAGCACAGTAATTCCTGCCCTCTAAGAATAAACAAAAGGCCATACAAGATATTGAAGTTCCTTTTCTATCAAAGAATGACTTTTACCATAGTTCGGTTTAATGTTTTCCTATTAACATTGGAATTCACTGGATGCAAGCAAATCCTATTATATCTAATAAACTCTTAAGATAATGTTATTGATTACCTAGGAATTCCCATTGACTTTTCAGTGACAAAATACAGCTTCTCGAAAGTAATTTTGGTAAGAGATCACATGAAAAATTTTCTAGAATAGTAAATATACAGAACATTAGCTTTGTAAGAGATTGTAGTGACAATTTTTTTTTTTCTGAACACCACATTCATTTATGGATGAGACAAATACAGTAACTAAAAGAGTCACTAAGAAATGATTTTATTGCAAGTATCTTTAAAAGGTGGATCAAATACAGCTAAATTTTGTCAAATACCTGTTATGTTCCCAATTTAGTCATAGGCACATTTATAATACAATCCATTTTAATCCTGCCTAGGATACTGGGAGGCAGACACAATGTTTTCCATTTAACAGGTGAGAAAACAGAAGCTTAGAGAAGATAAGTCCTTCATCCTGGGTCACACAGTTAATCTCCAGAATTCAAGTGAGAAGTTTCACTACCTGTTGTCATAGTTAGTAAGAAATTGTACTAGCTAAATTCTTTGAGTTACTTGTATATTTAATGAAAGATCTGTTATGAAACTATTTTGCCATTTAGCCTTTTATGCTGGAAATAGAATTTAGAAGATTTTTGCTATTTACATGATGTTTTAAGTGAGAAATTAAAATATCAGATTGTACTTATTTATCAGGTTCCCAGGTTCTATATCAAATCATTGGCTAGATTGATTGTACACTATTTAATTCTTTTTAAAATATATTTTTAATTATTAAAAGTAAATATTGGATAATAACTGCAAAAAAAAAAAAAGATGTCAGGGAAAACAGGAGTGAAAACAAGGTCACTTTTATAGCCTTTTAAAGAGGAAACTCAAAGCTTTTACAGCCCCAGCTTAGCTCTAACTGGGTGAGTAATTAGTCTCTATAACATGGTCTCACTGTGCAGATACATGTGTGGAGTAAAACAGTTGTAGCCAGATGACTCTCCTCCACTCCAAGGCAGCCGTCTCAAAATTACTGGAGGTGATCATTTAAATATAGGTTCCTATTTCTAACCTCACAGATTTCAGCAATTTTTGAGTGGTTCAAAAATCTTTATTTTATTTATAGCTTCTTCTGATATTCTGCTATTCAGCTTTGCAAAACGATTGATCATGTGAAGAATATTCTACTTACACAAGATACTCTATTCAACTATGAAGTTTTTTTATCATATTAATTGTGGAAGCTTGGGAAAATCAAGTTGAATTTCTGAACTTTATACTCCATACTATAGATGGAGGGAAATTGAACCTTAATGATATCTGGGCCACCATCCAAGGCCACACTTCGCAAGAGATTATGTGTGTAAAAGTATTTTAAATTCTAAAGATGTTTACATTGTCTGTAATGTTAGTGGCTGCACCAGCAACTCTGTAGGTAAGGAAGTAGTTTTGAGTGTCATATCATGTACTCTCCTTTGTACTTCACCTTCTCAACCATCAATATTCATGATTGCTTGAAACAGAAGGTACAGAACTTTCTCTCTGTTGCAACTGCAAGGCTTCCAGGTCCCTTTTCCCAAACCCATAATCTCTGGTTTACCTTTCCTTGATTTCTGACTTTGTATTTAGTGCTCGTGCTCTGTTTGCCTCCTAGGGCATGGTACTTCCCCTGGTTACCTGGTTACCCTCACGCCTTCTCTTCAGTCTGCATTCTGCAAAAATGGATTAGCCCCTCCCTCTTTCTAGGGGACATCTGGTTCCTGGAATTCCATTACAGACATAAGTTCTAGTATTCTGGTTTCTTGGAAGAAACAGAGAGCAATCATTCTGTAAGTTAAATATTAGTACCTGCTATTTAAAAATAAATGAGAAAAATGAGTCTCAGAGATAATAAATAACCTTCCCAAGCTGCACAACTACTAGCAGTAGAAGAGGGATTTGCAGCCGGGGCAAAACCCAGTTCAGTGTGGCCCTGAATTCTGAAATTGTTCTACTAAATGATTCCAGCTCCCGAGGCTCCCTGGAAGATGGAAACTTCAGAGAAGAAAGGATAAGACAAAGACTTACATCTTATTTTACTTTGCCAGACATACTGATCTACTTCAGAAGTAGATTGATTACACTCTGCCTTTGAGGACCATCCTCATTTTGAGGAGTATTTTTGGTTGCTCAGATAAATTTCCTCTGCTCTAGTCTATGTGGTCTTTGCTCCTGAAGGGAAGACCCGATTTTCTGTTTGCCACCAATTTCACAGACCACAGAATTCACCTAAAATAATTTGTCTCTGCTCTACCTATTTTTTTTTTCTAAGTCAATCTTTTGCTGCTCTTCTAAAAGCAGACTGTTCTCGGGCCCAGGAATCTGAAGACAAAGGTTAAAAGTAATAGGGATCATTTACTTTCTTTTATATCATTTTTTTATAGTTACTGTTTGAAATTTTGGTTACGCCTATCACTTGTATTGTCCTATTAGTTTATCCCCAAAGCCTAGGACAGAGCCTGGGATAAAATACTTGTTCTGTCAACAAATAAAGGGATTCTTTAAATTTTTTGTACCAACATTACAATTATGAGGCAGGTCAAGTTTGGAGAGTATGCTGGGAAACTCTTTGTCATATGCTATCTGCTTCAGTTGAAAACAGCGGTGATTTCTAAGCGTAGCCCATTGGCCATAGGGACCAAACAGAAAATATTGCAGGGCTCTCACTTTTTACCAGGCTCTCTGCTTCATGTTAAGGGAAGACAGCATCAGTTAAATAAGGTATTTACAGGGCACATACATCATTGGTTATGAGATCAGATTGTACTTAAAGACCACCCACCCCAGAAGCTGTGTGCATTGGGTTTCAGCTCATAAATAGGGTGGTTGGGTAGCAGGAGACCTGGAATTAGGAGGTCAGAGGGAGTAGACATCAATATTAACTAGAGTGGCTATGAAAGGCTTTGCACCCGGAATAAGTAAGGGAAGAATTGGTGATAAGAATATGCCTGGCTTACAGCAGGAAAAAAACAAAAAGCAAAACAAACAAACAGAAAAAAACCTGTCTTGCTACATGATGACTTTTGGTGGAAAGCAAAACAAAACAAACAAAACTGTGAGAGACCATTGAGGCACAAACCGAGAACTGAGGATGAATTGTGAAAGGTGATTTCAGTTTTGTTTTCTTGTGCCAGGCTAGAGTTCTAACCTTTGGAGCTCAAACTTAATTATTCTTTCCCCTAAGAAGAGGTCGTCATTGGCTTATTGTAGCGGGAGCAAAATTGATCTCACCATACATACCTTTTCCTATGTTTAAAAGGCCTCTATGTTTCTTTCAACTCCTTAAACTTTCAAAGGGAGGGGAAAAAGCATGTTTAGTTGCTTAATATTTCTGTGTATCTTAAAGGACCCTTCATATTTATCATCAGAGACACACCAAAGCACATTACAAGTAATGCAAGCCATCTGGTGTGTTGCAGGCCAAAGTCAGTTGATGGTTTAAGAGTAAAAATCATCCTTTTGTTAACATTTTTCTGGAGCACATCACCAAAGAATGCATAGCCCCTCTCTGCATTTTTCAGAAAAGAACTGTCATCTTAGCTCCTTTCCTCGGGTTTCTAAGTACTTCTAGGATAGGCAGGATTGATCTGATTTCTTTTGATAACTCTTTCAAACCTGTCTAAATCACCTTCTGAACATCAATGAAATGGTTTAAAATGTGTACTGTGGATCTCCAGGTCTACCCACTTAAATCACATCTAATAAAGTTGCATAAGGTTAGCAAAACCTCCTTATCTGTGACATAAGCTAACCTGTGTCCTCTGCTCTGAGTCAAGCACTAGTGATTGGTAAAGTAACTCAGAATGACTACTAGAGATTTGGCATTTTCACTGTTTCCTTCTATTTCAAAATTCTGATTGAGTCTCAATTCATGGATCTCATTCATTGAGAATGCTCACTAAAATTCAATAGAGACCTAAAGAATAAATGCCCTGTGTATCCAGCCACTTACCTACTCCCCCAAATCTCGATGCTTCTTCCTATATCTACATATTTACATGTATTGCCCCCAAGTAATTCAAGGCCCATCCAAAAGACTAGCTCCTTCAAAAACCCTATTCGATCCTACTTCACCACTCCCCTCCACCTTACTCCAGCTAGTTTATTTTGAATTACACATAGTTTTATTAAATTATATTATCAGACTGTGAGCTATTTAAAAGGGCAGAACTACACCTGATTAAGTGCTACATCATCCAGCCTTGTCGCCATCACAGTAACTGGAGCATAATTCTGAAAAATCATTATGCCTATGCCTAGTAAATCATAGGAAGAAATTACATGCTTGCATAAAGAAAGATGGGTACAGAAATATACCTGAGTTGAATTTTCGTCAGATACTCCGTTGTATCTTTGAAGAAAGATATTATACAAAAAATTTACTATTATGAATACAGCAGTTGAGTTTGGTGCATGTAAAATTTTCCCAGCAAAATACTTCTGGAGGTAAATCTTAGGTTGAAAATCTTGGATCTATAAAGGCTTAGCTCCAGCAGAACTTTGCTGGGAACATTTTACATGCACTAAACTCGATTATCTAATTTCATCTTCTCAACAATCCTGAGGAAGTGGTTACTATTCACGTATTACAGATGTGTAAACTGAAACGCAAAGTAGTTAAAATGCTGACTTGGAACTATATCAGTACTCATAAATTTAAATGCTTTCCTTTTCTCTCTGGTACAAGGAGTTAGCTGGAGAGGAAAAGGGCAAATAATATGATAGAAGGTGCCAGAAAAGAACCCCTATACCATTATCTGTGCCCCATCCTGCTCTGATACAAGAAAACTATCAACTTCATGGAGGGAAGTAGTATGATTCTGTCTTAATCTCTAGCTTTTTCTTTGAGTTTGGGCCCTTCCTTTAAGGAGAGGGCCATGAACTCAGAGGTCCAAGAATTCCTCCTGCTCCTGGTCACTAGGCATGTCTTAGAGTAGGGATGATGGTGTATAAAACCCTACTGGCAAAGGAAAAAATATGACTCACTGTAACATGATGATTTCCATTGGAGCAGCTGGAGAGAAACATGGTTTCTGCCAACATCCGCTGACGTCTCTTTGTGCCAACCGCCCAAAATAGAAATCCCTGAGAGAAAACAGGAGCATCCCTCAGAAACACAAGAAGTCTGTCTGGGGTTTAGTTACATATAAAGATTATACACTGAGCATCTAGGCTTCTGCTGGCCCCGCCCTGTGCTGAATTCTCACCAGGCCTCCCTCCTGCCCTCAGTCATTCAGCAGCCAACAATGCTCTTGGTGATGGGGTTTCTCTTAGAAGTGCTTTCCATTCTAGAGAAATAAAGTACCACAAGTATGAAATTGACATTTTGGCAAGTAGTGCCATTTGCTACCTTTTATCTTCCCGCAGGTTTCATTTTATTTAAATTAAGTCTTTCTGGTGAACTGGGACTATTAACCCACCAAAGTAAGTAAGGACTACACATACCAAAGGTAAAACCTTAGGCAGAGATAATGGCACTGCTAGCTTATTTGCTATTCCAAGTGACATTTCCTCAGATGTTTGCCGCCCTGCTGTGCAAACATAGTTATGCATGAAATAAAGTAAAAAGAAAAAAAAATTAAACAGCAGTTAGTGGTTGGATGTTATTTCCAGTTTGGAACCACTGACAGGCTAGCTATAGAAAACTCTTCCCTCTGTTATTACAAATAACAGTTTGTGGACGGTGAAAAGAAAACAGAACTGAATTTTCTTTTAACTTCAAGTACAGAAGCTAGTGTACCTATCATTACCACCACATTACAATACATTATGGGAGAAAGTCATAGTAACTTTAGAGGGGTTATTTCCATCCATGTCTCTCATCCTCTCAAAATTGTTATACTGGGACCAGACTGATGCCAAATGCAATGCTAAAGAAAACACACCAAGTTGAAGTGAGCTAAATAGAGAGAATAAAACAGAACCAAAAGGTCAATGCATGGGCCCCAATACTGAAACAGGTTTGGTTTCTTTTTTTCGTTTTTTGCCACAATGTACCCTGACAGAGCAGCACAATAAACATCCCTGCTTCTCCACTTTCAGTTCTCCCTGTGTGTCCACTAATGATTTTCCTTTATCCAAGGACCTATCCTTTATCCAAGGACCATATTTGTGGTCATTGTCAATATCCATGGAATCAATCTAGCAACAAATCAAATTCATCCACCTCTGTCAATTCATAGAATTATGTCATTACCTCCTTGCACTGATGATGATGGTGATGATGATGATGACGATGATGATAGAAAATAATATCAATAAAACAGCTAGTATTAGCGGTTTTCTACCTACCAGGCAATTTTCTTATTTAAACCACATAAATTTACTAGTTAGTGATTAGGTACTTTCTTCTTATTTTAGTTATGTGTCTAATTGCTGTCTTCAAATGGAATGTACACAATCGAAGGATCTTTTATATAATCACAACTTCAACCCTGTCCCCTAGTTAGTCCCTAGTCAATGCAATGAAATGGAACAAATGTCCATGGGAGAGACTCACGTGTTCCAGAATACTCGGGGTATGGTGATCATATCTGCTCTAAATAACCAACAAAGATTACAACAAAACAATAAATATGCCTAAAGAAACAAACAAAAAAGGCCAGACTATCAGAGTGTTGCTCGTTTACCTGTGACTTGGCTGATCTGATCATCTTTAAGGGACACACAAGTAGACTAACATTTTCAAATGACTATAGCTTGATAATTTGTACTCAGCTTATAAATGTGGTTCCTGAATAAAGGATAAGAATTGCCTTGAGTGAGAGACGCAGTTTGAAGAGCTCCTCACTATAATGTTCATCTCCATCTAATATTTTTTAGGAGTTGGAGGACATGACCTTGAGTAAAGGCCTTGAAGTTGGCATCACTCTTAGAAAATGGGCCACCACACATGATAGTACTCAGCTCCTCATGGTCAAAGCATTATTACTTAGGAGGCTTCTTCCAGTTTTTATTATTTTTTATTTTATCTATTTTTTACTTTTTTTAGATCATGCTCTCTCACCCAGGCCGGAGTGTAGTAGTATGATCATGGCTTACTGTAGCCTCAACCTTCTGGGCTCAAATGATCCTCTCACCTCAGCCTCCCAACTAGCTGGGACTACAGGCATATGCCACCATGCCTAGCTAATTTTTGTATTATTATTGTTATTATTTTGTAGAGATAGGGTTTCACCATGTTGTGCAGGCTGGTCCTGAACTCCTGGGCTCAAGAATATCTGCCTCAGCCTCCCGAAGTCCTAGGATTACAGGCATAAGTCACTGCTCTTCCAGTTTTTAGATGGAAAAAGTTAACATAACTTTTTTTCTTTTTCCTCTATAAAATGAACTGAAGCAAACAAGGAGAACATAAAACAGAAAGGGGTATGCTATTTTGATGAGTCTATGGAACACCTATAACTCCAAACCACAATGTATAAATAAGGGCTGCTAGGAGAAATAAAATGGTAATGACAGTAAGAGAGGATGCCAAAAAAGACACCTAGCTTTAAAGACCTTGGGCCAGAGCCAGATGTGCACATTGATTATTTCGCTGGAAAGATACAGGAAGTATGCGTAGACTCATTGTACAAGCCCCTTGGAATCAAGTTAGACTCTATGGCATACTAAGCAAACTATGGTTGGATAGCAAAGGAGCACCATCTTTGAAGAAGCAGAGGCCCGTTGTGGGCAAGGTGCTAAAGAAAGAATGGCAATCAAACGGCCCTGAAACTTCAAATTACCTCTCTCTGTGTGCGTGTCTCTCTCTGTCTCAGTCTCTCTCTCTCTGTCTCAGTTTCTCTCTCTCTCTCTCTCTCTCCCTCTCTCTCACACACACACACACACACACACACAAGCATCTGACTCCTGTAGCATCATGTAGTTTT
Source organism: Papio anubis (assembly GCF_008728515.1). Taxonomy (NCBI): domain Eukaryota; kingdom Metazoa; phylum Chordata; class Mammalia; order Primates; family Cercopithecidae; genus Papio; species Papio anubis. The sequence goes on along the minus strand of NC_044989.1, from coordinate 18,541,461 downwards.
ACTGTAAGCAAAAGATGTTTTATTTTCTCCTGGATTTTGTTTTTGCACACAGGACCAACTCAATGAGTTAGTGTTGGTAAACAGACTCTCAAACTCCCCGCCTGGTACTCAGAAGAGCTTCCATTCATCATTTCCACCCACTCATCCCTTCTCCACAAAATTCATTCATAAACATCTTGTTCAGAAAGAATTCCCTCTGTTCAAAGATAATTTAAAAAACAATAAAATATTACTACTACTACTACCATATATAGTATTAGTAACAAAAAATAATTAAACTTGTCAAATCTATGAAGCATACATTTTTAATTATAAAGAAAATGAGAAATTTAACTGGACAATAAAAAGATGGATGAAAGGCTGGGTCCTGTGGCTCACACCTGTAATCCCAGCACTTTGGGAGGCCAAGGTGGGTGGATCAGCTGAGGTCAGGAGTTCAAAACCAGCCTGACCAACAAGGTGAAACCGTCTCTACTAAAAATAGAAAAATTAGCTGAGTGTGGTGGTAGGTGCCTGTAATCCCAGCTACTCAGAAAGGTGAAGATTGCAGTAAACCGAGATCATGCCACTACACTCCGGCCTGGGTGACAGAGCAAGACTCTGTCTCAAAAGGAAATAAAATAAAAAAAAAAAGATAGATGAAGAACTACACCATAAAAAGTATACTATAAAGAAGCAGAAAATTTTGCTGTAAATTTTCAACAAAATTTGAGAATTTAGAGGAAATAGGGACTTTATGGGAGAAAAGTCCAATGTGGAGCTAGAGAGAAACAATGAATAAAAGATTAGAACACCAAACTGTCAGAGGTAAGGGAAAATATGTAAGAGGTAAACAAAATATCAAAAAGAAGCAGAAAAGAGTAGAAAGACTGCTAAAAAAAAATAGCAATAATGATGGCAGGCTCAAAAAACCTGAACAATTTGTTTTTTAAGATTTTGAAGGATTAATGGGAGGATGATAGGTGTGGAAAACACACAAAGGGGTGATAATACATGCATAATTGGTGTCCCTGAAGAAAAATATACAGCAAATGGAATAAGAATAAAATATATTAAAACATACTTCAAGCAAGTTTTTCTAAAATTGAGAGATACTTTAATCTTCACATTTAATAGGTACATCATGTTTGAAGAGGAAAACAATAAAGATCAAGCAACACTGATATATATCGTAGTATGTTCACAGATACACACTATGTAGAAATTAATCCTGGAAGCATGTCCAGCAAAATAAATCAAGTAATCTACAAATTGGTAAAAGCAAATATTTGTCATTAACTTTGGCCACCCAGTTTCTGAATACCTTAGTATATCTAGGCTACTCTTCCCCACATTATCGGTCTTGTTGTGAAGTGCAATGACCAATCCTAATTTGACGATGAGGAGTGAAAATGTTAGATACTCTCTTTCCCAGTCTTTCTTGTATTTGGGGCACAGCATTGTGATGTGGGATTCACCAATCAGTCACACTCATGTCATATTTAACCCAGGAGCTAGTAATGTGAGGGCAAGGGGTGAGGGAACTCTGTCTTTGGCAGTGGCTGCAAGTGGTGGCTGGAAGGTCAAGTTTCTGGCACTGATTCTTCAATCGAGTCTAGAAGTAGCAGTGGTGAAAATTGTAGTGTCTAGTACTTGGTAGCAGCCATAACAGTTTCTTTTTTTGTTTGTCATAATATGTTGTTATTTTTGACCTTCAGATGCAGAGAGTTGAGCCAATTATGCTCCTTAGTTTATTTACTCTATGATCAGTTCATATACGGTAATTCTCTTATTTAAAAGGTGCATTATTCCCTTTTACCTCCCAAATAATTTCACTTATACTCTATATATTACATTCTGTAAGATATATATCTATATCTATAATATAGAGAGAGACAGAGAGAGATATATTAATGTAAATTTAGTTTTGTTTTGGATGTATGTCATTTTAATTAACAAAATAGTTTCAAGTTACAGCTGTCATTCTGTATTTTTTCATTTTAATTTTTATAAATATACAACAGTTATACATGTTTATGAGGTACATGTCACATTTTGATACATGCATATGATGCATAATGATCAAATCAAGGTAATTAGGATATCCACCGCCTCAAGCATTTATTATATATTTGTGTTGGGAACATTCCTAATCTACTCTTCTAGCTATTTTGAAACATACAAAAAATTATTGTTAACTATAGTAGCCCAACTGTGCTAATGGACATTATATCTTATTCCTCAGTCTAACTGAATTTTTGTATCCATTACCTAACACCTCTTTATCCCCTACCAACCACAACTTTTTCCAGTCTCTGGTGACCATCTATTCACTAACTCCATGAGAACAATTTTTTAGCTCCCACATACCAGTGAGAATAGGCAGTATTTGTCTTTCTGTTACTAACTTATTTCACTTAACATAATGACCTCCAGTTTTATCCATGTTGCTGCAAATGATAGGGTTTCATTATTTTTGTGGCAGAATAATATTGCATTGTTTATATACACATATAGACACACAATACACATAGACATACAACACACACACACACACACACACACACACACGTACCACATTTTTTATCCATTCATTCGTTGATTCCATATCTTGGCTATTGTAAATAGTGCTGCAATGAACATGGGAGTGCTGCAAACATCTCTTCAACATATTGATTTCCTTTCTTTTGGATATATACCCAGCAGTGGGATTGCTGGATCATACAGTAGTTCTATTTTTAATTTTCTTGAAGAAACTCCATACCATTTTCCATAGTGGCTGTACTAATTTACATTCCTACCCGCACTGTAGGAGGGTTCCCCCTCCTGGTGCCCTCTCTACCATTTGTCATTTTCTGTCTTTTTGATACATGCCATCTTAATTGTGGTATGATATTTCACTCATTCTGTTTTAACATGTTGTATCAGCACTGAGTTATGCATCTTTATGTATGATGTTGTGCATGCATCTAGGTTTTCTTCTCTTATTCTAACTGCTGCATAGTATTCCATAGTGTGCACCCCCTAGTTTTTGCCCATCTCTTTCCCCAATGAATGAATATTGTTTTCTACTGTGTACAACTAAACAATGCTTCAATGCACATCCTGGTACATATTCTCTATGGACATCTGTGAGAATTTCACTGAGATACATGCCTAGCAACAGAATTGCTGAGTCATAGGGTATAAGTTGAGTTAATGTAACTAAAAACTGACAGGTTGCTTTCAGAAAAGCAGCAACAGTTACACGTGTACAAACAATACATAAAAATTATCTACTGCTGCTAAAACTTGGCACTATGAAGCCTCTACTGCTGCTAAAACTTGGCATTATCAAGCTTTCTAAATTTTGCCAATCTGATGTGTGACAGTGAAACTTTTTCTAGTTTTAATTTGCATTTCTTTAATAAACAATGTTATTCAACATCTGTTTATATACATATTTATACCCATGGCTCACTTTTCTGTAGGATACTCTTTTTCTGATTGATTTAAATGATTTCCTTATATATCCTAGATTATCATCTCCTGCACTTATATTCATTGTAAATACTTTCTCCCAATGTGGATGAAAATTCTGACCACAATGTTCTTCATTAAGCAGAAATATGTACATTTGCTGTAATCAAACCCATATTTTTCCTATTGTATGTGCTATTGGGTTTTGCTAAATACCACTACCCAAGGTCCAAAAGTATTGTACATATATTCTCTTCCATTAACTTTCTTGTTTTATTTTTTGCAGAAAAGTTTTAACTAATTTTTGCATACATTAGAGAGTAAGGAACAAGTTGTATTTTTCTTCATAAAGTAAGGCTTTTTCCCAACATCATTTTGTACAGCCTCCTTATTCCTATTGATTTTAATATGTTCATTATATATTAAGTTCCAATTTTCATTTATCTAAGAATTCTGAGTTCTGTTCTATTGGTCTATTTGTCTGTTCTTATATCTGTACTAACATTTTTCTCATTACTTATTTGTAGTATGCTTTAATATGTAACAGTGTAATTTCCCCTGCTTAACTCATTTTATATACAGATTAACTCAGCAATTTATTGATTTTTATTCTTCTATAGAAATTTTACCTTTAAAAACCATCCAAATGAAGAATAATTTCCTTTAAAACACTAACATTGGTCTCTATGTTGATTAGAATTGCATTGACTTTACTTGTTAATTTGGAGAGAATGAAAGCATTATCTTTCCACTTATACAGTGTATTAGTCAAGGTTCCCTAGAGGGACAGAACTAATAGTATATATATATATATATATATATATATATATATCCTTAATAAACTCTCATCATAAGAGTTTATTAAGTATTAACTTACATGATAACAAGGTCCCAAAATAGGCTGTCTAAAAGCTTGAGGAGCAAGAAGGGTCAGTCTGAGTCTCAAAAATGAAGAACTTGGAGTCCAATATATGAGAACCGGAAGCATTAAGCACAGGAGAAAGATTAGGCTGTTTTTCTGCTTACTTTATACTCACTGGCAGCTGATTAGATTGTGCCCACCAGATTAATGGTGGGTCTGCCTTCCCTAGCCCACTGACTGAGATGTTAATCTCCTTTGGCAACACTGGCACAGACACACCCAGGATCAGTCATTTGCATCCTTCAGTCCAATTACGTTGACACTCAGTATTAACCATCACAAGTCCACCCCCTGTCAGCTAGAACCCATACACATCTCCTGAGATCATACATAATCTTCAAATAAAAACAATAATAAGGACATAATTATGCCTAATATAATACAACTATACTTCTTACAACCAGAAACACACCAATTCCCAACCCAAATACTATTACATAAAGTTAACAATACTTAAATGCTGATATGAAGTCAATAAATCTTATATCACATAATAAAGTAAAAGAAAATAAAATGAAGATATTTTCTTAGTACAAGTGTATACAGGCACAAATATATTTTTAACAAAAAAGGAGGAAATATTCATGACAGTTACACTCCTCATTTCTGCAGCTGGTCACCTGGTTGTAGCTAGTATTGATGACTACCTTCCTCTACTACCCATTCTGTATTCCCTTTGCCCTCAGCAAGCACCTCAGCAGGTCATGGCTTTTTTCCTGGCAGAGTGACCCAAAACTTCATTCCTGAGGGGTCTGGACCATTTGTAGTGCTGCCTGGAGTGGGCAGTTATAGTTTCACATTGACCTTAATCAAAGGGCATGGTAATACTAACAGATGCCCTAATGTATCCCCTGTATTCCATGCATACTCTTCCTTATCTCTGTTATGGAGTAGTAGGCTGATTTCATCTTGATAGTCTGGGTCAACCACCCCAGCCAACACTGTAACTCCCTTCTTAGCCTGTTGACTTAAAGGTAGGAGGAGACCAAAGTGTCCAGGTGGCAATCTTAACTTCCAGTTTAATTGAATTGTTGTTGTGTCTCCTGGTGGCAGCATTCCTCCCTCTGGAACTAAGACCTCTAAGCCAGTTGCACGAGCAGGAAGCAAAAATTTTGCTAGTGGATCATTATGGGTGATGGTGAGTGGTGCCACTTCCACTTCTATCCCTTGATTCTTGAACCCATGAATCCTGGCTATAGGAGAAACAGTACCATATATTGGGTGCTGATTCAGAGCATATACAGCCTTCTGGGGAATTTTGCCCCAGCCTTGCAAAGTATTATCACGTAGTTTGCATTGCTCTTGTGACTTCAAAAGGCCATTCCACCGTTCTATGAATTCAGCTGCTTTATGATGATGGGCAACATGGTAAGACCAGTGAATTCCATGAGCATGAGCCCACTGTTGCATTTCTTTAGCGTAAAGTGAGTGCCCTGGTCAGGGGCAATGCTGTGTGGAATACCATGATGGTGGATAAGGCATTCTGAGAGTCTATGGATGGTAGTCTTGGCAGAAGCATTGTGTGCAGGATAGGCAAACCCCCCATATCCTGAGTAATTGTTTATTCCAGTGAGGACAAACCTCTTCCCTTTCTATGATGGAAGAGGTCCAATAGAATCTACCTGCCACCAGGTAGCTGGCTGATTACCCCAAAGAATGGTGTCATATCGAGGGCTCAGTGTTGGTCTTAGCTGCTGGCAAAGTGGGCACTCAGCAGTGGCCATAGCCAGGTCAGCTCTGGTGAGTGGAAGTCCACGTTGCTGAGTCCATGCATAACCTCCATCCCTGCCACCATGGCCACTTTGTTCATGGGACCATTCGGTGATGACAGGGGTGGCTGGGGAAGGAGGCTGAGTGGTGTCCACAGAACGGGTCATCCTATCCACTTGATTAGTAAAATCCTCCTCTGCTGAGGTCACCTGTTGGTGAGCACTCACATGGGATAAAAATATCTTCACAGCTTTTGATCACTCACAGAGGTCCATCCACATACTTCTTCCTCAAATTTCTTTGTTCCCAATTTTTCAATCATGCTTCTTCCAAGTCCCTGACCATCCAGCCAAACCATTGGCTACAGCCCATGAATCAGTGTATAATCGCACATCTGGCCATTTCTCCTTGCATGCAAAGTGCACAACCAGGTGCACTGCTCAATGTTCTGCCCACTGGGAAGATTTCCCTTTACCACTGTCCTTCAGGGATGTCCTAGAAAGCAGCTGCAGTGCTGCAGCTGTCCACTTTTGGGTGGTGCCTGCATATTGTGCAGAATCATCTGTGAACCAGGCCCTAGTCTTTTCTTCCTCTGTCAACTGATCATAGGGAACTCCCCATGAGGCCATCAGTGCAAGCTGGGGAAGAGAAGGCAGGGTAGCAAGAGTGGAGACCATGGGCATTTGAGCCACTTCCTCATGTAACTTACTTGTGACTTCAGGACCTTCTTGAGCCCAATGACGTATATACGACTTCCATTTGATGATGGAATGCTGCTGTGCATGCCCCACTTTATAGCTAGATGGGTCAGAAAGCACCCAGTTCATAATAGGCAATTCAGAACAACTGGTAACTTGATGACCCATAGTCAAACATTCAGTTTCCACCAAAGCCCAGCAACAGGCCAAGAGCTGTCTGTCAAAAGGAGAGTACTTATCTGCAGAAGACGGTAGGCCTTGCTCCAAAATCCTAGAGGCCTCCACTGTGATTCACCTATGGAGGTCAGCCAAAGGCTCCAAAGAGCATCACTATCTGCCACTGACACCTCAAGCATCATTGGATCTGCTGGGTCATACGGCTCAAGTGTCAGAGCAGCTTGCACAGCAGCCTGGACCTGTTGCAGAACCTTCTCCCGTTCTGGACCCCACTCAAAATTGGTAGCCTTTTAGGTCACTCAATAAATGGGCCAAAGAAACATGCCCAGATGAGGAATGTGTTGCCTCTAAAATCCAAATAGGCTCACTAGGTGCTGTGCCTCTTTCTTGGTTGTAGGAGGGGCCAAATGCAGCAACTTATCCTTCACCTTAGAAGGACTATCTCAACAGGTCCCACCCCACTGGATCACTATAAATTTTACTGAGGTAGAAGTTCCCTGAATTATAGTCAGATTTATTTCCCATCCTCTGGCGCACAAATGTCTCACCAATAAGTCCAGTGTGTTTGCTACTTCTTGCTCATTGGATCCAATCAGCATAATGTCATCAACGTAATAGAACAGTGTGATATCTTGTAGAAGGGAAAAGTGATCAAGGTCTCTCCAGACAAGATTATGACACAAAGCTAGGGAGTTGATATACCCCTGAGGTAGGACAGTAAAGGTATATTGCTGGCCTTGCCAGCTGAAAGCAAATTGCTTCTGGTGAGCCTTATGAACAGGAATGGAGAAAAAGACACTTGCCAAGTCAATGGCTGCATACCAGGTACCAGGAGGTGTGTTTATTTGCTCAAGCAATGAAGCCACATCTGGTACAGCACCTGCAACTGGAGTCACCACTTGGTTAAGTTTATGACAATCCACTGTCATTCTCCAAGATTCATCATCTGTCTTCTGCGCAGGCCAAATGGGAGAGTTAAATGGGGATGTGATGGGAATCATCACCCCTGCATCTTTCAAGTCCTTGATGGTGGCATTGATCTCCAAATCCCTCCAGGGATGTGATACTGGTTTTGATTTACTATTTTTATAGGTAGAGGCAGCTCTAATGACTTCCATTTGGCCTTTCCAACCATAATGGCCCTCACCCTACAGTCAGCCGATGTGGGGGTTCTGCCACCTGTTAAGTATGTCTATGCCAATTATGCATTCTGGCACTGGGGAAACCACCACAGATGAGTCCAGGGACCCACTGGACCCACTGTAAATTAGATCTGAGCTAAAATTCCATTAATTACCTGACCTCCAGAAGCCCATACTTCAACTGGAGGACCACAATAATTTTTTGGGTCCCTGGAATCAACATCAGCTTAGAGCCAGTGTCCAGTAGTGCCTGAAATGTCTGATCATTTCTCTTTCCCAAATGCACAGTTACCCTGGTAAAAGGCTGGAGGCCTCCTTGGGGAAAGATTCAATGCATAAATTGATGGTAATGTAGTGGGGTCTTTCCTCAAGGGGGCCCAGCCTCCCCTGCATTCAAGGGGTTTTGGGTCTGTAAACTAGCTCAAGTCTGGAAATTGATTGAGGGGACATGATTCTCTGCTTTTAAAATTCAAATTAGTTTTTTGTGCACTCGACCAAGAAGTTTTCTCTTTATATAAATTAAGTAGGAATGCAGGAGGCTTCCTATCAATTTCACTTCTAGAAACACCGTGATTAACTAGTCAATGCCAGAGCTCTACATGAGTCAGACTATTCTGATTGCTGCTTTGTCTATGCTGTCCATGACAGTAGCTAAACCCACCTTGCCTTTGACAGTTGAGTGCCACCACTTGACCCCTGCCACCTTGGGATCCTATTATTCTCACTGTATTTAAATTTTGTAGTTGAAGGACTGCAGTTCCCACTGCTAGATCTGACATACAGAGAATAGCAATTACAGGGCTCTTCAAAGATGCAGGTGCCACCCTCACAAATCTATTTCGCAAGGCATTGGTCAAGAATATATCTTCTGGATCCTCCCAGCTGGGATGAGTAGGTCTAAAGTGATTAATCCACTCCACCATCCCAAATTCTCTAAGGCTTTGGATCCCTTCCTCTACATTAAACTAAGGGAAATCAGGCATTTCCAGTTCACTCACAGTGGGCCATCTTTTAATCCATATTTCAGCTAACCAAGCAAATAAATTATTAGAACCTTTTTAACTTCCCGAGTTGCAACATTAAATGCAGAGTCCCTAATTAGTGGGCCCAAATCAATAAATTCAGCCTAATCCAATTCTATGTTCTTTCCACCATTATCCCACACCGTTAATATCCATGCCCATGCCTGTTCTCCAGATTTCTGTTCATATAAATTGGAGAACTCAAGCAGTTCTTTTCAAATGTGGTGCGGCTCCTCATGGGTCACACTCTCAACATCACCTCTAGGGGCCTGCTGGGACTTTCATCTAGTTTTAGGTCTAGAAGCAAACAGGGATGTTGGAGGTGGTTCCTGAAAAGAATTAACATTATTTTGCGTGGCAACTGCCTCAAGGGAGGCCATCATTGTTGCCTCAGGCAGCACAGGGCTTATTTCCTCAGACAAAGGTGGAAAGGCTGATGGTAGCATGGGTCAGGGAGGGGATGTTGCCACTACTGGGGATGGGGAAGCTGTTCCTTCTGGCAAAAAAGGTTCTTCAGAGTTTACAAACTCAGTGTCCCCAGAATCACCAGTGTCCTATGACACAATCCCATTCCAAGTTGCAGGATCCCATCCATTCTCTTCCAATCAATGCTCTTACTTTAACAGTAGACACCTAGGGAGGCTGTGCATGCACCTTTCAATGCAGGTCAGCCACTCACGTGATAAGAGCTTGTGTCTGTTTTTCCACAATTTCAGCTCTTTCTCTACAGGAGATAAATTTAACTTCTTGGTTAAGCTTATTCTTAGGTATTTAAATTTTTGTAGCTATTGTAAATAGAATTACTTTCTATTTTTGTTTTAGATTGTTAACATATAGAAACGTTACTGGTTATTATATGTTGATTTTCTTTCCTGAAACTTTACTGACTTCATTTAATAGTTGACAGTTACACTTTTTCGTGGAGTCTGTAGGGCTTTCTACATACAAGACTACATCTTCTACTAACAGGGAAATTTGACTTTCTTCTTTCCAACTTACATGACCTTTATATCTTTATCTTGCCTAAATATTCTGGCTATAACTTCCAATGCTATATTGAAAAGAAAGGGGAGAAGGCACTCTCTTCAGTAAGTATTGCTGTGAAAACTGAATATCCATATGCAAAGAATTAAAGTAGACCTCTATTGCTCACCATTTACAGAAACCAATTCAAAGTGAACTAAAAATTTAAATGCGTGGCCCTAAACTATAAGAATAATAGAAGAAAACAGGGGAAACTCTTTATGACTGGTCTGGGCAAAATTTTTTTTGGATAGGACCTCAAAAGCACAGGTAACAAAAGTAAAAACAGACAATGGAATTACATCAAGCTGAAAAGCTTCTGCACAGCAAAGAAATCAACAGACTTCCATCAACTTCAACAATAGTGACGAGACAGTCTACAGAGTAGTAGAAAATATTCACAAACTCTGCACCTGACAAGGGATTGATATCCAGAATACATAAAAGTTGGAGCTATATGGACTTATAGAGTGGAACAACTGGGGTCTATCAGAGGGTGGAGGGTAGGAGGAGGGAAAGGATCAGAACAAATAACTAAGGGATACTAAGTGTAATACCTGGGTGATGAAATAATCTGTACTACAAACCCCCATGACACAAGTTTAGCTATGTAACAAACCTGCACATGTACCCTTGAACTCAAATTAAAAGTTAAAAAAAGAAAAGAAATCTAAACAACTCAACAGCAAAATAATAATGATGATAATAATAAATTTTAAAATGGACAAAAGATCTGTACAGACATTTCTCAAAAGAAGACATACAATGTCCAACAGGTATATGAAAAATGTTCAACATCACTAATCATCAGGGAGATGAAAATCAAATCCCCTATGACATATCATCTCACTCTAGTTAGAATGGCTATTATCAAAAAGACAAAAAAATGTAAAATTGCTGCTAAGGATGTGGAGAAAGGGAAACTTTTATTCATTGTTGATGGGAATGTAAATTAGTATAGCCATTATATAAAACAGTATGAAGGTTCCTCAAAAATTAAAAATAGAACTACTGTGTGATTCAGTAATCCTATTACTGGATATATAAAAAATAAAATAAAATCAGTGTGTCAAAGAGATATCTGCACAATATTCACAATAGTCGAGATATGGAATCAACCTTTGTCTAACAACAGATAAATTTTTGTTTAATTGTGGTATATATACATAACGGAATACTATCTAGTCATAAAAATAATGAAATCCTGTCACTTGTAAAAATAGGTGAACATAGAGGGCATTATGTTAAGGAAAATAAGCCAGGTACAGAAAGACAAATGCTGCTTTCACTCATATGTGGAATCTAAAAGAGATGATCTCATGGAAGTAAAGAGTAGAACAGTGGTTACCGGACGCTGCTGAGAGGAGAAGGAAGCAGGAAGCAGGAAATAGAGAGGGACTGGTAAACAAGTACAAAGTTACAGTTTGAGAGGGGGGATAAATTCTGACATTCTATTGCACAGTAGGGTGAATATAGTTAACAATAATATATTGTATATGGTAAGAAAATAGCCAATAGGAAAGATTTTAAAAGCTCTCACCACAAAGAAATGTCAAGTGTTTGAGGCGATGGATATATAAATTACCCTAATTTGATCATTACACAATGTAGTATACATGTATAGAAACATCACACTCCTCCCTGTAAATATGTAAAATTATTATGTGTCAATTTTGAAACTTAAAAAAATCCACCCTTCTTGTGTCCTTAAAATAGGTAAACAATAGTTGACCTTGCTATGTTCTTTCTAATCTATCACTTAATGATTAGTTAATATTTTAATAGCCATATTGAAGTATAATTGACATATAATAAATTTCACATATTTGAACTTCACATATTTAAACATATATTCTGGATACAAATTTTTATAAGATATATGATTGACAAATACCTTCTGCAGTCTGTGGCCTATCTTTTCATTCTTTAAACACTATCTTTCAAAGACCAGAAGGTTTTAATCTTGATAAAGTTTAATATACCATGCACTTTTATTTATAGACTGTGTTTTAGTGCTGTGTCAGATAATTATTTGTCTAATCTAAGGTTATAAATACTTACCTGTTCTCATCTATAAGTTTTATAGTTTTAGGTTTTACGTAGAAACTTGGAATTCATTTAGAGTTAATTGTTGTATGCTGTGTAAGATATAAGTTAGAATTCATTTTGTTTGTTACATATGAATACCCAATTAATCCAGTACTGCTTGTTAGAGGGAAAAAAAATGTGACTGTCCTTTCTACTCTGAATTATCTTTGCACTTTTGTGAAAAATAAGTGATTCTATTTCTAGACTCCATATTCTGTTCAATTGATCTATTTGTTTATCTTTATGAAAATACTGGAGCACTTTTAATGTATCTTTTAAATAAATCTTAAAGTAATATCAATACTTTGACTAGGCTTTTTTTAAGTTTCACTATTCTAGTTCCTTTGAATTTGCATGTGAACTTCAGAATCATTTTGTCAATCTTATAAAAATGTCTGCTGAGATTTTGACTAAGTTTGCCTTAAAATTGCAGATCAGTTTGAGGAAGACCAACATCTTTAACAACTTGTGTCTTCCGACCCATCATACAGTAAGTACACCATTTAGGTCTTAATTTCAATTAGCAATTTTTTGCAGTTTTCAGTGAACATGACTTTTATACTTTTATAAGATTTATCTCTGTATATTTTATATTTTTGATGCTATGGTAAATGATATTATTTTATTTTCAAGTGATTGTTCCATGTTACTGCCTAGAAATACAATGGATATTTGTATATTGATTTTGTATCTTGCAGCCTTTCTAGACTCACTTATTAGTGCTAGCATGTTTTTTGTGAATTCTGTAGGATTTTCTATGAAGATAATCATGTTGTGTACCAATAAAGATAATTTTATTTCTTTATTCCTAATCTGGATGCATTCTTTTTTTTACTGCACTTGTTACAACCTCCAGTTGAACAGCAAGAATGAAAACAGGCATCTTTACCTCGGTCCTGATATTGGCAGAAGAGCACTGAGCTTTTCATCATTAAGATGGTAGTTGTAGATTTTCCTCAGAGACCTTTATTAGGTTGAAAAAGTTTTATTCTACTGTTTGCTTGCTGAGAGTTTGTTTGCTTGCTTGTTTGATTGGTTTTAATCAGGAATGGATGCTTTTTTTTAAAAAGATTTTTTGCATTGTTCAGGAATACAGATCTTCCTTCAGTAAATAAAAAGAAAATCCATATTTAAAATTAAGTTGATTATCTTTTTTACAAAACATTGTATGTGTAAGGTAGTGAGTATGTATTTTCAATACAGTCTTAAAGGCTATTTCTTGGTAATTTTTTTTCTACATTATTTCATATTTCCAAATTTCTGTATTTCTTTTTATCTCCTTTTTCCTTCTTTCCTGCATTCCTGTAGATAACTAAAATTGTCTTCTCATAATTTAAAAAGCCATATAAAAATATATTCTATTTTTATTTTTATGGTTATTAGACTGAACTTATGACAAATACATGTGCTTTATTTTGTCTTTGCATTGTTCCAGTGTATCAAATACTTATTTCTTCTCAATGAAAAATACAAATATTTTATCTTCTTTCAATTTTCTTTTCCTATAGTATAAACCATTTCCTATAATATCTCAAATAAAATAATAAAAATGGCATTTCAATTAAGTAAAGAAAGAATGATGTGTTTAATAAGTAGCATTGGTATATTATCTATCCATCAGGGAAAAAATAAAGTTAAATCCGTATTATGCTTCACATAAAAATAAATTCCATATGAGTTAGAAATCTAAATGTAAAGGACATCAAGATACAATTTATAGACTAAAATCGTAAGAAGAACATTGATATTGCTTCAAAGTAGGGGATATATTTTAGCTAAACAGGAAATCAGAAATCATAAATGAAATATGACATATTTCTTACATTCCACAAAATTTATTTTAAAAGATGGCACAATTTATTTGCTTTATATTTTTACCATGTTCATTATTTACATTTTTATAAAACATTTCTAATTGCTTTTCTTTTAGTCTTGCTAGGAAAACAAGTATATGTTTTTGCCACATAATTAAAATCTTTTTGCTTATTCTATCAACTTAAAGAACTTTTTTTTGAAAACATTATTTTTTTTCAGCAGCACACTAATTTCCTGTACTGAGCTAGTAGTTTGTCATGAGATTTATTTTCATTATACCTTTCAGCTAATTCTAATGTATCTTGTACCTCATTTTATTTTTGTTGCTCACTGATTAAATCTTATTTTCTTATGTCATCTAGAAATTTCCTGACAATAGTGTATGGTAAAGTCTCTATAAAAGTTATTTTTTGGTTGTTCTCATATATTCTGATAACTCACTTGCGTATAGAATTCTAGATCTAAACCAATTTATTCTTAGAACTTGGAAGGAGTTCTTGGATTGTCTTCAAGCAACCATTATTGGTAATGAGAATTCTGATGCTAGTTTAATTTTCATTCTCTGAAGTTAATGTGCTTTTGCCTTCTAAGAATTTTCTCTGTCTTTTGTGTTGTGAAAAACGAAAAGCAGAATGAGAGAAATTTAATTGTGTGTGTGCATGTGTGTGTGTCTGTGTTACCTTGTGAGCCTTCTGAATTGTTCCCTTTGTATTGAAAAATCACATCTTAGGCCCAGCTCGGTGGCTCATGCCTGTAATCCCAGAACTTTGGGAGGCCGAGGTGGGCGGCTCACGAGGTCAGGAGATGGAGACCATCCTGGCTAAAACGGTGAAACCCTGTCTCTACTAAAAATACAGAAAATTAGCTGGGCGTGGTGGCGGACGCCTGTAGTCCCAGCTCCTCAGGAGGCTGAGGCAGGAGAATGGCATGAACCCAGGAGGCAGAGCTTGCAGTGAGCCGAGATCGCGCCATTGCGCTTTAGCCTGGATGATGGAGCGAGACTCCATCTCAAAAAAAAGAAAAGAAAAGAAAAATCCCATCTTACTACACCTCTGGTAAATTGGTTTCTATTATGCATTCATCTAAATCCCATGCCATTTTTGTTCTCTAAAACTGTATTAACTGTCAATTTTATTAGTATTCTGGATCTCTCAATTTATCATACTTATTAATGTTTACTTCCTTCTGTGAAATTTTATCAATTTTTGCTTTTAGCCCTTCTGTTGAACTTTAAGCTTAGGCAGACTATTTTTAATTTCCAAGAGGCCCTTCATAATATTTCAGTTTTTCCTTTTGTTATCACAGTCTAGTCTTGTTTTGTAAAGGCAACAAGATTCCTGAATCTTTCTAATAGTTGTTAGTTCACTAACATTCAAAAGTTCACTACGTTACCTAAATTATCCATTTTTGGTGGGGTTAATTGATCTTGACCTTAAAAATTTTTTTAAATTCATTATTGCTATTTATTTTACTCATATTTCTGGTATGATGTTAGTTGTCTGCTATAGTTAGCAATGAAGGAGATTGTTGACTTTTGATATGTAGTTGGAATACTGTTCCTCTTATATGGCTTCCTCTTGATGAGCTAATTGGGAACTCAGTCTGGTGTAGTGACTGTCATTCAGAAGGCTTTACTGTAAAGTCTACAATTAGCACTAACCTGGCTGTTAGACAACAAGTTCCCCAAGTGTCAGGTGACAAAGGCCTTTAGAAGCTTTATCCTTTCTCGAGAGACAAGTTGTGTCATGCTGAAGAAGCGTAGTCTTGGATTTGTATTTTCTGTTTTGTTTGCCAGGCAGCTAGTTGCTCTCTGGGAAGGTGGTAGAGAGTATGAGAACCAATAGGACTGCTGGTCTGAAGGTCACCTGTTCCTCTGTTTTAGGCCCCTATTTTGTACCCACTAATTCTGAATGGGCCTTCTCCCCTGTATTCTTCCACACAGATTGGATTCTACCTCTTTCTATGAGCCTACATGCTAGTGTGGAGAATATTTAAATAAAATATACAAACGAACAATTCAATAGGATTGTAATTTCAAACTGATTATTACTAGGACAGAAATAAAATAGGGTGATAATCATGGGGAAAGACACTGAGAGGCAACTTAACGTTTTGCCTCAAAAAATGAAGACTCATTTTTAGAAAAACTATTTATAAAGAAATATAATGGAGTTTCTGGATTTTTTGCTTTCTTCGGTGTTTCATATTATTTCCTGCACTGGTGAGGATGGACACCAAATGCAAGCAATCTTCTTTCATTCAAGGCAACTGACTTACAAAGTCATTTTTGAGACAGAGCATGAAATAAAGTATGCCTTTATATATAAATAAAAATAGTTTAAAGAAAATTAAAGTGGTTCTATAAAGACTGTAAGAGGGGGGTGCAGAAAGAGGAACATTTAAACTTAATGGCAAACCTTTTTAAAAATTTAATGATTACAAATAATTCATGTTTGTGTATAAAATGAGAACTCAGTAGATGCCCACAACCATAGTTTCTGGCACCAAAGGCTTTTGAAAATAATAAAACTAACATTGCATTACATTAAAACTATCATATAAATCAGACTTCTTACCAAATTGGATTGACCTTTCCCCTTGTTAGTCCAAATCAATGGGGTGTGACTAAATATCTGGAAATATATAGAAGAGACCAGATGTACAAAGTCAAGAAACTAGCAAAACTCTAAATTTCACATAACTCCTGAACCAATTGTGAAGACTCAAGGGGAGAAGCAGTCTGAAGTGTCTGAAAAATGAGCTTACTGAGAAGATGGGGTGTTTAGAAAAGACAGTGGCAGGCAGAAAGGAGAAAAGGCATGGTCAAGAGCTTCATATTGGAATAGTAGTTTGAATGACATCAGCATGTTACTCAGGTTATGATTTAAAAGTGTGTGCACTGTCCGTTTTTTTCTTCAACATTATCCATTGCCACTTTACTTCTTTTTCTTTTCAGCTCTTATTGAGGTCTCTAGTTAGAAATAGAGAGAAGTATTTCCCAGTTTATGTTCCATGGAACACTAACTTTGCAAGAAGTTAGTATGTGCTGAGAAGTAGAAGCACACAAGGAGCTCTGTGACCAAATAAGTTTGGGAAATTCTTTGTTAAATTGAAACAAATTTGCTTACTGCAAAACCTCTCAGAATCTTTAGTATGCTAATGTGGACTATGAATATATGAAGCGAGCACAGTGTATGTGTTGTTTCCTGAGCATACTGGGCCCTGAATGTTTTTGCATAACAACTTTTAGGGACTAGTGTTTCAATAAAGATACTTTATGCTATGCTGTTTTAATCACTCAGCTGTCAAGAAAGATAGAGATCCGAGATTAAAATGTGGAATGTGAGCCCAAATATTAAGATAAGTCTTCATCTACTTCAAGGATTGCTGTAGCATTTCAAGTAGGCCAATATTTCTCAAACTACCTGTGATAGGGGCCCAATTTGCTTTGGTTTGTTTTGTTTTGTTTAAATTACTAATTCATCTCTAATCAAACTTTTATAAAATCCAATAAAAACATATTACTCAGAAAATGAAAAAAGAACACACAAAATCCACTTTTAAAAACTAGAGTCAACAGAATATCTGTTATAATAATAATAAATTTTAAAATGGGCAAACGATCTGCACAGACATTTCTCAAAAAAAAGACATACAATGTCCAACAGGTATATGAAAAATGTTCAACATCACTAATCATCAGGGAGATGAAAATCAAATCCCCTGACACCAAGTTCCTCCCACGACATGTGGGAATTGTGGGAGTTACAATTCAAAATGAGACTTGGGTGGGGACACAACTAAACCATAACAATATCTAAAATCGAAATCTCCTAAAATGTCATCAACCAGGAGATGAAAGACTGTAGGCTTATTACCCATCTAATGAACCATGCACAACTTCCTTTAAGAAAAAAAAAATAGCACTTTACCATCAACAAAACCACACCAGTTGGACTTCTCTGTCACAATAAGGTTGATAATCAGTGCTCTTTGCTTAGCAAGGCATGGTAAATAAACAGACCTGACACAGTATCAGATACTGGTTCTGTATAATTGTTTGCTACTACTTTTGCACAGAGTGCCAAAACAGTAATGGATAAAAGAATGTTAAGATCTAGCGAAGCTATATATTTTAAATAGGGGACACCCTGCATCTTGGGGTTTTTGTAGCTACTGTATTTCCCTCTGCCTAAATAACAAATGAAAGTCCTGTACTAATCCAGAAAAAAAAAAAAAAAAAAAGAGTGGGGCTGGGTGCAGTGGCTTACACCTGTAATCCCAGCACTTGGGGAGGCTGAGGCAGGCAGATCATGAGGTCAGGAGTTTGAGACCAGCCTGCCCAGCATGGTGAAACTCCATCTCTACTAAAAATACAAAAAATTAGCCAGGCATGGTGGCGCACGATTGTAGTCCCACCTACTTGGGAGGTTGAACCAGGAGAATTGCTGGAACCTGGCAGGTGGAGGTTGCAGTGCCACTGCACTCCAGCCTGGGAAACAGAGTGAGACTCCAACTCAAAAAAAAAAAAAAAAAAAAAAAAAGAGTGTGATAGGTGGTAGTAGCTGGTACTTGGCTAATCCCTGGCTTAGCCCAGATATTTCATGACTGAGATGTGTTAATTCACATTATAACTGCAGTAAAATCAGTGAGACCCGCACTCCATACTCAAGGACAAGGTCCCAGAAGCAAATCGGTACTTGAGTACTGCTCAATGACTAACAGTACTCTATTTGTGTGTGCTTGAAGTGGTGTGGGGGGCAAATACTGGGGTTTCCAGGTTGGTTTGTGTTTCTCTGTGAATTGGGGCCAGCTACCCAGTGGTCTGACCAACTAATGTGCATCTCATTTAATGTAACAATATACATTAAGACCTGTCAGGCCCCATTGTGGAAAATGAAGAACTGCACATTGTACCACTTCATATGGAAGTCTGCATATGGAACACTTTAAGGGTTCTTAAAAGACCCATTGGGGTTTCTAATTATTGTGGAACATCTCCTGGAATCCAGGGAGAGAAAGTTCTTGGCAGAATTACTTCTTCCATTTCAAATGTTCACTATGAAAATAATCGGATGATGAGATTTAGACAGAAACCGCTAACGAATTTTTTTTAAGTCTCTTTTGCTTTTTAACGTACAGAAAATGAACATCTAAAATCGGCAAGCACGAAAGGAAAACAATATGGTACAGTTCATTCTGAGGGTGGGATTGGAGGGGTTTCTTTTTTCTGACTTAAATGCTTGGCTTCCTGTGGTTACAAGTGGGGGGGATTTTTTTCATTTTTTGGACATTATACAATCCTCTTGAAAATTGGACCAAGGGTTGTTTTTTTAAACTTCTGTTCTAACTTTCTTAACTCAAGCGAGCCTCCATTGTTCCTCCAGGATTATAGTTGTTTCTTCAGAAGGAAATCTGACATTAAACTTGCTTTAATCAAGCTTTAAAGTTATCTCCCCTTCCACATGCCCCACCAGAACCAGAGAAACCCCATCCTCTGAAACTACGAGCTGAGCTAGCATGCAATCAATTAGGAGCCATCACTTGGACCCAAGGCACAGAACATATTTGTTCAATTAAAACAAACAAATATGATTAGGAGTTTACAAAATTGTACTTAGGAAAAGATGGGTATCTCAAAAGAAACAATGGGTTAAGAAATCATGGCTGTGATAAAAGTAAGTTGCATGAAATCAGACAGGTGAACTTAGCAAATGGGCACACAGGAGTCAAACTCTGTGCAGAGCAATCAGGGTTTCGGGACTGAACGCGTCAAGCTTGCACTCTGCTGCCTGGAACTCGTAAGCTTCATGCCAATACCCCCTATGGAGGCGATGTTCCAGCTCAGAGGCTTCATCTTTCTCTTCACTTCTCCATGACATCTTAATTCACAGGAGTCAAGGAGGAGCTGATTTGATGCCATTCTTTCCTATTTTGAGCTCCGCAAGTCTGAGGGTCTTGTGCTTTCTCTACTGTACTCTAGGTTAAGGCAGCCCTCCATCAGCAGTGGACTGGGAAGTAGATACTACTGTGTGCCACTGACCCATGAGCATTCTCTTCGGTTGCCTCCAGTTTGGGACTGGTCATCAAATACTGGACAGACTCTCTTCACTCTAACACAATCAAAGCTCATGGTGGTGTTTGCTTGATCAAACATTGGTCAAAATATTCCTCTTTACCTGTTTTTTTTTATTAGGTATAAACCTAATGCAGTTTATATTTCTAAATCTCTTTTGTCTATATGTGGATTTCTACCAAATCTTCAACCATCGGCCAGTAAGACTTTTACCAGATGTCCAACTAGCAGTGTTTAGATGTGGCATTTAAGTCAGAAAAAAAGATATGATATAATTCCTGCCCAGAAAAAACTGATTGTCTATTTTGAGGGGTGGTGGAGAAGATTTATGCAAATATTAACACACATTTATCAAATGCCTACAATCTGCACACTGATCACACAGCTCTTGAGAAATTACAATATTCAAATGGTCATACAGGTATTTAATGTTTATTCTACTGAAGTGCCATTTTGTTGTTGTTCGTTTATTACTCAAAACATATGGGATGTATGAAAATGGTACATTTCAGCTGGCCAGCCACCAGTGTCCTTCCTGTTTCTGTTCTACATGCCAGTGCAAGGGCCATATCCTCAGGATGGAATGCATCATGCTTTTTTCTCACCCCACATTTCCTGACCAGGTGTATTCAGTAAGTTGCCATATCTAATAGATGTAGTTGCTGGAACTGTCAGGAGATCAACAAACATGTATTGCATACTTACTACATCCCAGGTTCTGTTACGTGTTCTAGGAAAAAGTTGTAAATAAAATAGCATTCTTGCCTTCCTGAAGATTACACATAAGCGCGCACACACACACACAGTGGAAGAGACAAGATGGCTGACTAGCCACAGCCAGGAAGAGCTTCAGAGAGAACAGAACATCAAGTATACTGGTACCCTCTGAACAGATATTCTGAGAGAAAGGCGTTGAGAATGGAAAGAGAGAAAACACAGAGCCCAGGGCTGAAGGGGAGGAAGCTGGGAACCCTGCATGGGGTTGCCAAGCACCAGGACGCATTTCTGCCCCCAAGTGTTTTCTAGGGAAGGGTTGAGTGAAATAGCTGTGAGGCAACCTATTCTTACCATAGACCTCCAGGATACTAAGTGTAAGGAACCCCCAAAACCCCCATGGACGTTTGAATTTGTAGGGAGAACTGCCTGGAGAGCGGTGGAGACAGGACTCCAGACCACATGCAGCCTAGAGGGCTTGGCATGGGGATGGCTACAGTGGAGCATAGCCATGGGTGCTTATTCCCTGAGGTTTACTATACTTCTCTAGGTGGCTTTAGCCTTTGTTATTTGCTAGACCTGGAGACAGCAGGGCTCTCTTGCCCATGGAATAGGGCCAGTCTGATGTGAATTCCCTCCTGTCTACTGGTCTCTCCCAGGGTCCCTGCTTTTCCATACCTGCTTGCAAAACAGCCTCAGCTTCCGTGCCAAAGTGCTTGCCTACAGCCACCACCTTAACTCTCACTGGCAGCCTATGCCCACCCATCAGAGCACTTTTGTAGACAGACCACCACTGAAGTGCACTTGCCCACAGCCTAACCCCACCAACCCACCATTGTAAACACTCATGGGAACCCACTACCACTCCACTGTTGTGTGCATGCCTGCAGCTGCTCCACCACTACACACTTGCCCATGGTCCCCCTGCCACACTGTCGGTACACACTTGGCCACAGCCCCACCACCCCATTGGTGCACAGTTGCCTGCAGCCCACATCCCTCACCACCCTGCCAGAACACAATCACTTGCAGTGCTCCTGCTGCAGCACACCATCCCATGGCCCGCCAGCTGCCCCACCAGAGCACTTTTGCTGGAAAACCTGTCAGAGCATTGTTGCCATCGAACTGTGAACACAACAGCCCCTCCAGTGCAGCAGGTGGTTCATTTTGAGGAGACTGACAACAAAGTTGTGGGCCTGGCCCCAGCCTCCCATGGTTACAGCATGCGTTCTAGGAGTCCTGAGCCGAAAAGCAAAGAGCCCGATTCAAAGTACAACTTCAGAGATCAAAGGAACGTAAGCCCACACAGATGAGAAAGAAGTATCGCAAGAATTCTGGCAACTCCAAAAGCCATACTGTTTTCTTACTTCCAAATGACTGCACTAGTTCCCCAGCAATGGTTCTTAGCCAGATTGAAGTGCCTGAAATTATAGTTATAGAATTCAGAATCTGGATAGCAGGCAAGCTCAATGAGATACGGGAGAAGGTTGAAACCCAATCCAAAGAAAACAGCAAAATGATCCAAGAGTTGAAAGATGATACAGCCATCTTAAGAGAGAAACATACTGAACTTCTGGAAATGAAAATTTCGCTACAGGAATTTCATAATATAATTGGAAGCATTAGTAACAGAATAGATCAAGCTGAGGAGACAGTCTCAGAGCTCAAAGATCACTCCTTCAAATCCATACAAGCAGCCAAAATTTTTAAAAATGAACGAAACCTCCAAGATACATGGGATTATGTAAACAGGCCACACCTAAAACTCTATGCATTCCTAAAAGATGGAGAGAGCAAGCAACTTGGAAAACATATATGAAGATATTGCCCATGAAAATTTCCCCAACTTTGCTAGAGAGATTGACATGCAAGCTCAGGAAATTCAAAGAATTCCTGCAAGATACTATACCAGATGACTGTCCTCAAGACACATAATCATCAGACTTCCAAGGTCAACATAAAAGAAAATCTTAAAGGCAGCTAGGGATAAAGGGCAGGCAACATATAAAAGAAACTCCAACAGGCTAACGTGGACCTTTCAAAAAAAACTTTTCAAGACAGAAGAGATTAGGGGCCTATATTCAGTATACATAAAGAAGAGAAATTTCAACCAAGAATTCCATATCCAGCCAAACTAAGCTTCATAAGTAAAGGAGAAATAAAATATTTTTCAGACAAGCACATGTTATGGGAATCCCTTACCACTAGACATGCCATAAAAGAGGTTATTAAGGAAGTGCTAAACATGGAAATAAAAGACTGATATCTGTCACCATGAAACACACTTAAGTACCTAACCCGCTGACACTATAAAGCAACTATACAATCAAGGCTACATAACAACCAGCTAAAACACAATGACAGGATCATATCCTCACATATAAATATTTACAATGGGCTAAATGCCCCTATTTAAAAAGCACATTATGGCAAACTGAATAAAGATACAAGATCCAACCCTATGCTGTCTTCACAAGACCCATCTCACATGCAATGACACCTGTTGGCTCAAAGTAAAGAGATGAGGAAAGATCTATCAAGCAAATGGAAAACATAAAAAAGCAGAGGTTGTTATTCTTAAGACAAAACAGAGTTTAAACCAACAATGATCAAAACGGACAAAGAAGAGCATTACATAATGATAAAGCATTAGATTCAACAAAAAGCCTTAACTACTCTGAATACATATGCACCCAACATTGGAGCACCCAGATTCATAAAACAAGTTCTGAGCAACCTATGAACAGACTTACATAACTACACAATAATAATGGGAGATGTAAACACCCCACTCACAATGTTAGACAGATTAATGAGACAGAATATTAACAGAGATATTTAGAACCTAAACTTGACATTTGACTAAGTGAATCTAACAGAGATCTACAGAATAGTCCTCCCAACAACAACAGAAGATATATTGTTCTCATTTGCACGCAGCACATAATCTAAGGTCGACTACGTGCTTGGCCATAAAGCAAGTCTCAACAAATTCTAAAAGCTGAAATCATACCAACCATACTATTGGACCACCGCACAATATAAATAGAAAACAATACCAAGAAGATCTCTCAAAACCATAAAATTATATAGAAATTAAACAACCTACTCCTGAATGACTTTTGCCTTAAGAGTGAAATAAAAACAGAAATCAAGAAATTCCTTGAAACTAACGAGAACAAAGAAAAAACATACCAGAATCTCAGACACAGCTGAAGCGCGTTAGGAGGAAAGTTTATAATGCTAAAGGCCTACATCAAGAAGTTAGAAAGATCTCAAACTAACAACCTAACATCACACCTAGAGGAACTAGAAAAACAAATGCAAGCCAACCCCATGGTAGCAGAAGAAAAGAAATAATCAAAAGTAGAGCTGAACTGAATGAAATTCAGATGCGAAAATCCATACTAAAGATTAACAAAACAAAAAGTTGGTTATTAGAAAGAATAAGCAAGATTCATAGACTGCTAGCTAGGTTAATAAAGAAAAAAGAGACAGGATCTAAATAAATACCATCAGAAATGATGAAAGTGGCATTACCACTGATCCCAGAGAAATACAAATAACCCTCAGCAATCAGACAAGAGAAAGAAATACAAGCCATCAAAAGAGGAGGAAAGGAAATCAAATCATCTCTCTTCACAGATAATATGATTCTAAACCTAGAAAACCCCATAGTCTCTGCCCAAATGTGCCTAGAATGGATAAACTTCAGTAAAGCTTCAAAATACAAAATAAATGTACAAAAATAAGTAGCATTTTTATACACCTATAACATCCACAACGAGAGCCAAATCAAATGCAATCTCATTCACAATAACCACAAAAAAGAATAAAATACCTAGGAATACAGCAAGTCAGGGAGGTAGAATATCTCAACAACAAGAATTACAAAATACTGCTGAAGGAAATCAGAGATGACACCAACAAAGGGAAAACCATTCCATGTTCATAAATACGAGGAATAAATATTGTAAAATGGCCATACTGCCCAAAGAAATTTACAGATTCAATCAATGCTATTCCTATAAAACTATCAATGTCACTTTTTACAGATTTTTTTAAAAATCTGAAATTCATATTGAAACAAATAAGAACTGGAATAGCCAAGGTGATCCTAAACCAAAAGAACAAAACTGGAGGCATCACACTACTGATCTTCAAACTATAGTAAAAGGTTACAGTAACCAAAACAGCACGTAATGGTACAAAAATAGACACATAGACCAGTGGAACAGATTCAGTAAATGTTTCTGGGGTAACTGGCTAGCTATATGTAGAAGATTGAAACTGGACCCCAACTTTTCACTATATATAAAAATCAACTCAGGAGAGATTACAGACTTAAATTTAAGACATATATATATATATATATATATATATATATATATATATATATATAAAACCTACGAGCTTACAGTTAAGAGGAAAACCTAGGAAATACCATTCTCGACATAAGCCTTGGCAACAATTTTAGGACAAAATCTCACAAAGCAACTGCAAAAATACTTCCAAAATAGACAAGTAGGACCTAATTAAACTAAAGAGCTTCTGCATAGCAAAAGATACTATCAATAGAGTAAATAGACAACCTACAGAATGAGAGAAAATATTTTCAAACTATGCATCCAACAAAGGTCTAATATCCAGAATCTGCAAGGAACTTAAACAAATCAACAAGCAAAAAACAAACAACTCAATTAAAAAACGGGCAAAGACATGAACGGACACTTCTCCGAAGAACACATATGTGTAGCCAACAAGCATATTAAAAAAAAATGCTCAACATCACTAATCATTAGAGAAATGCAATTCAAAACCACAACAAAATACCATCTCACACCAGTCAGAATGGCTATTATTAATAACAGATGTTGATGAGTCTGTGGAGAAAAGACAATGCTTATACACTGCTGGTGGGAATGTAAATTAGTTCAGCCACTGCAGAAAGTAGTTTAGAGATTTCTCAAAGAACTTAAAACAGAACCACAATCTGATCTAGCAATCCCGTTGCTGGGTACACACCCAAAGGAATATAAATCACTATACCAAAAAGTCACATGTACTCCTATGTTTACTGCAGCGTTATTCACAATAGCAAAGACATGATACCAACCCAGATGTCTGTCAGTGGTGGACTGGATGTACATCAGTGGTGGATGAAGAAAATGTGACATATATACACCATGGAATACTATGCAGCCATAAAAATAATGAGATTATGTCCTTTGAAGCAACATGAATGCAGCTGGAGGCCATTATACTAAGCGCATTAACACAGAAGCAGAAAACCAAATACTTCATGTTCTCACTTATAAGTGAGCTAAACATTGCGTACACATGGAGGCAAAGAGGGGAGCAGAAGATGCAGGAGACTATTTGATGGCAGAGGGTAAGAGGAGAGTGAGTGTTGAAAAACTAGCTATTAGTTACCATGCTCAGCACCTGGGTGATGAAATCATTTGTACACCAAACCTCAGTAACACACAATCCACCCATGTAACAAATCTGCACATATACTCCTGAATCTAAAATAAATACTGAAAAAGAGGCAACAAAGCTAAGTTAAATACATATATGTAAGTATATATATACACATATGTAAGTATATATATACACACATATGTAAGTATATATATACACATATGTAAGTGTGTGTGTGTGTGTATATATATATATATACACACTGTGTGTGTGTGTGTCTGTGTGTATACACAGTGGTAAGTGGTATGGGGAAAAATTAAAGCAGAAAAGAGGTATAATGAGTGCATGGGAAGTTAACTACTTCAATTTTACATGACTATTGAGTACCTACTATATACTCTCTTATGCTCTGGTTATACAATACTGACTAAAGCAAACCAAAACAAAAAATCTCTTGTGAAAGTGCTTATGTTCTAGAAGAAGAAAACAGAATCTAGATAAATAAATAACTGAAATAGCACATTCAATGATAATGAGTGTTAAGGATAAAAATAAGGCAAAGCTATAGGGAGTATTACGGTGAGGGCATCTTGGGTACATCGTACTAAGAAGGTGCCATTTGTACAAAGACAAACAGAGGTGAGCTATATAACTGGTAGAAGCACACCAAGAACATCCCCAGATGGCTTCAGATGCCAGCCTCTGAATGGGGAAGTGACATCTGTTCATTTTCTGTTTCATACAGAGCTTGACTGTGTCAGAGTAGGAAATGGGGAGTAAGTATCTTGTCTTTTTGCATGTATTCTTTGTTTCACTACCCTGATGAAGGTTTTTTTTTTTTTTCCTTAATACTCTTTATGCCTTACTGTGGGTGGAGATTCCTTTCAAATTTTGACATTTTTGTCAAAATCTTTAATTTTTATCATTGTACATATTTTCGTATTATTTTATTAGGAAGTCAATAAAACACACATACACACACACACACACACACACACACACCCCAACAGGTGTTGTCACCAAACACTGCATTGAACTAGGAAATAATTTATTTAATCTTAAAAACAATCCTGCAAGATTTTCACCATAAGCTCCAATTTTATAGGTGAGAAAACCGAGAAGAACTGTGAGATGAATCACCCAAGGTTTGTCAAGTAATTTCACAAACTAGTTTGGTAAATGCGGGCATCTTTGGGACAGTGAAGTCTATGTTTTCCCTTCTGTCCCATAGAGCCTAGTGGCAGAGACAAATAAATGCATGCCCAATGTTCATTTTCCCTCTTCATTCTTAGTAGCAAAAGTTCTGTATTATTGGGTATAGCAATGTAACCAGCTATGGAACATTTCCCAGGCTTTCTTGCATCTAGGAGTAGCCAATGAGATATAGGGAGAAGTTTCTAGGTAGAGATTGCAGAAATGCTCTGCAATCTGTAAGGGGCCTGACCCAGTTGGGAGGTGTGTCATTTATTCACTTACTCTTCCTTTTTTTCTTCCTATAACATGGATGTGCCAGCAAGACTTCCAAGCTGCCACCTTGTGATCTTGAGGATGGATACCATGTGTTAAGGATAGTGCAGCAGAAACATGAAAGAAGTCCAGAACTTTGATGATAGCATGCATCAACCACACTCTCCCTGGACTGTCTCTTTCCTGATTTCTTTTACTCGAGAGAAAAGAAATCTCCTAATAGGCTTAAAACACTGTTATTTCACATCAATTTCATCAACAGTCAAACGCAATCTTTAATTCATATAGTCATCTCTATTGTATAATATGCTGTGATAGGAAGTGATATTTACTTTGCCAGGCCACATTTATGTAATAATTATTAAAAGCTCTTTGCTTCAAAAGCAAAGAAACGTTCATATGGAATGCAGTGCTTGGCACATGAAATGTGTGTGTGTGTGTGTGTGTGTGTGTATATATTTTTTTTTTTTTGAGATGGAGTCTCGCTCTGCCACTCAGGCTGGAATGCAATGGTGCGATTTCAGCTCACTGCAACCTCTGCCTCCCGGGTTCAAGCAATTCTCCTGCCTCAGTCTCCTGACTAGCTGTGATTACAGGCATGGGCCACCATGCCTGGCTAATTTTTGTATTTTTTTTAGTAGATATAGGGTTTCACTATGTTGGCCAGGTTGGTCGTAAACTGAAATGTGTTTTTAGAACACCATGTTGAATAAACAGAGTAGTAATATTTTACAGAAATAGATTTCCAAACCATCAGCTGTCGCATGAAAGCAGGGCCTCACTTGAGAGTTACTGAGTCCTAACTGGCAAGTACAACAAAGACAGCTTGCTTAGACATGACCAAGATTCTTTGGCTAGAGGTGAGGGTTGCCCATATTCTTCTGTGTTAGCCTCAGTCTCTCTACTACTTTGATCATCTTTAATTCTCTATTCATGCTACCTCTCTTCGAGCAAAAGGAGAATCGCCGTGATAAAAATGTGTCAGAAATTTCAGGATTATTGAAAGTTTTTGGAAGTAAAAAATTTCAAAAATAAATTCTTTTGTTTTAGTTTTGCTTATAAATGTCACAAAACCTTGATGATTATGGACCTATGTTCACATAAAGCAAACTAGCCCCCTAAGAGTTTCTTTGCTTTCTTTGTCATTTGGTTCCAAATCAATAATTAACTATTATTGGTCTATAGTTCCAACTGAATCTTTGTGAATGTCCTGGTGAATTTAACTCTGCTGATATGACCTCTGTGAATAAGGCAGAAGCCAGCATGGCGTCACATGCTGGGAGTGGAGGATCTTCTCAAGGACTTAAAAGGCAGAGATCCATTCAACCTCTGGATAGAAGGCATTCTCAGCAAAGGACTCTAGCTCAGCTCTATTTGACCAAAAGTAGGTGCTCTTATATTTTGCAAATCTGTCATTTGTATGCTTCAAATTAGTATTCAGTGAACACCAGATATTTGAGTGTATGCAGGTGGAAAACAAGTATGTTCCACTTAGACCCAAAGCCTGGGAGTACCTGGGGTTTGAACATCAGATAACACTTATGACCTCAGAATTGTAGGTGAGGAAGTAAGCGGAAAGGCAGTGGGATTATTTCCATTCTCTACCTATGAACTTTTACTTGTAATGGTTCCTTCGTGGGTTCCCCTTCTACTCAAATTAGATTCAATCCAACAAACACTACTGGAGGCTCATTATTGAAAAATATTGTTCTAGGCTAGGTGCTATGGTTGTTATGAAACTAAATCAGACCTAGACCCTATCCATTCCTCAAAATGCACTTTAAATCCTACATCTTCAGTGAAGCCTTTTAAATACTACAAATCAAATATAGCCATTCACTCCTCTAAACTACGATGCTCTAGTACTGTAATTCTAAAATTATAGAATCAACATGTTCTGCTCAAGGCACTTAATTTAATGCAATCCAATAGAACATTAGGCAACATTTATGTTCTAGGCCCTATGAAAAATTATATGATAGAAAGGAAAATAAGACACAGTTCCTGCCCTCCAGGATCTATTAGTCTATTAGAAAAGAAAAATACATAAGCAATTGATTATAATCTTATGAAGTATCTCTTCCACTACTTTAGACAAATGACCTAGAAGAACGCACAAAAATATGACATCCATTGGCATTGAGTGTACAACACCCATCTCCCCCTTATTCTTTAATAACAGATCTCCAAATTTTTTCAGAGCAGTGATGTGTCCAGCCTTAAGTGATGGGTTATAATCGATTTTGACCAATTACGATAATCCTGTTTCCTTGTTTCCTAGCCTGCCTTCAAAGCCTTGTTATACAATTCACATTCAGTCAGTAAGCCTAAAGGGAAAGTCCGTGATTTTCAAAGACTTGGTTGGCGCAAGTCCTTTGCTCTTTCATCCTCTTCCAGCCTGAAGCACAAATACGATGTTTGCAGGTGCAGCAGCCCTGATGGAGACCTGAGAGCTGTAGCACGTTGTCTGAAATTCAACATCCATCAGCAGATGGCATAGGAGGTCCCTTTAAGGGTGATTAATTTCACCATTCCTCAATTGACTGTTTGTCCAGCATCATCCCAGCAGAGGAGGGTCTTCTCAAAATCATGCACACTGTTTCTTGATTTCTTTTAAAATCAAGCCCCTAAGCCTTTGTCTTTGTGGGGGACAGGAAAATCATAAAGAACTTGACCCTTGCAAGATTAGAGCACTGAGCTAAAGCCAGTGGTTACTCACCTCAGGCTTCTTGATTTATTAGAAAAATAACCCCTTTTGGTGTAAACCATTGCTGCTTACAGACTCTGTTACTTGCAGGATAAAACATTTCTAACTCATATCATGTGCCTAAATTATACTCTCTGAGGTGATCTGGGAAGAGAAGACTTGTTCAGCATCATGTTCAACAATTATTTACCACCTTAGTTGTCAATTATACCAATACTTATGTGTATAAGCCTCAAGTGCATTCTGAAAATGAAGGAGAAATCATGCTTCTCTACATCCCTTGACACTGCCTAGGACAGTTCCCCCTTCATCATAAATTTATCGTCTATGCATATTTCAGATTAGAAAAAGGAAAGGCAAGTAACCCAGATCACTGAGATTTCCTGTCCAGGCTCCAAAAGCGTTAAAGTTTTGCTTTGCCTGCCTTCTCCTCAGAACCAAGTGAGAAGTCTTACATGTATATCCAGGCTGTGAGCCACCACAGTCCCCACATCCCAGTACCCTAAGGCTCCAGTGTGCAGAAAAGTATATGGCCAGCAGACAAGGAGAACCATGGCACTCAATATTTCCCACTAAGTTCATCAAGAATGAAAAATGGTCACTGCATTTAAAAATGTAGAGAATACAAAAAGCTGTGTTGAAGGATCCTGAACCTCATATTTCTCTCTAGTCATCGAATTTTGTCCCGTGGGCTCCCATTGTTGTTAAGACTAGCCATGTTCTAAGGAAATGGCACTTTGAGTTGAGCTTCAGTGAAGTCTGCACCAGCCTTCTGGTAGCTGGCAGGGATGCGTGCGGGAGTGTAGTTTGAAACATCTTTAAGAAGTTTGCCTTTGGTGGCAAGGCCATGCTTGGAAGTCCCCATTTGGCATATGTCAGTGTCTTGCTCTAACATGAACTTCAGGGAATCTGACAACGGTAAAAACAAAATTGGCCCCCAAGTCAAAGTTCATGATGTTGCACCCACTAGATACAGTAATTGTTGATTACCCAACCCAAATACGCTTTTATATTTTTATTTTGCCCTTGATACTATCATGTGCATTTTACTACTTAACTCTGGGTAGGAATCTGGGAACCTTTTTTCTTCACCAACTTCAGCTACTTACTACCCACATGGTTTGGGGTTTAAAGTCCTCTAAAGCGTTAAAACTCACTAACTCTACCATATACATATCTATTATTTTATTTCGTTAAAAAATTCAGATGATTTGAACATGTTTAGTCTGCAGAAATGAAGACTAGAATAGGCATGGCAGTGTTTTTATTTTGTGTCAAGCCCTCAGACTAAGAAATTAGTTAGTGATGACAGAGGGAGAAGCAAAAGCTTTACATTTCTAAGTAAGGTAATAGCTACGTATGAGAAAATGACTTAAAAGGTTGCTAAGAGCAATGATAATTATACAAAACCCTTATATGGCCAATTCCATGATACATATAATACCAAAGACCATGTTTTTACTTGTCTTGTTTGGAGACAAGTTGTGATAGCAACCATAAGCGTATTGTCTACCATTTATTTTACACTTATTGTCTGCCAGATACTGATCTCTATGTTTCATGTACATTATATCTCTCCTCTGTGAAAGTTACATACTTTTACCTTCATTTTAAGATTATAAAATTGAGACAACCTGCCTCCAGACCTCTAGATAGATGGATTTCAAAGCCAAGAATATTGGCCCCCAAACCCACCACTATGTGACACTGGCTTTCAAATAAAAAGGCACCGGGGAATAACAACCAGTTAAAGTACTCATTGAAGATGCACTCACCCTGCTTAGAAATTCAGGTCTTTAGGCACCAGAGGTGACTTTGTCAAAGACAGAGATGTGAGCTTCCTGAATATGTATGGAATCTGCTACCACAGGTCCCCATCTGGGCCCCAGAAGACATTTCTAACTTTCCTGCCTCATTCCCCTACCATCTTTATTGCCTTCTGTAAAAGAGTGAAACACATTTGTAAAGAAGAACTAGACCACTCAAATCATTTATCCTGTAAGCTCCAAGAGGGCAGGTACTTTATTTTATTCTTTACTGACTTTCCCATAATTGGATCAGTGCCAGGCTCAAACTAGGTATCCAAAAACTACAGCACTTCATGAATGAATCAATGAATGACTCTGACACAGGTTCTGCGGTCAGTACACCTGAGCAGTCACATAGATCCCCTCCGTGGTTTTATGTTAATACTAGATAAAGAAACCAGAGCCTCTTTCTTCAACAGAACATCTTTTACTTCTGCTTTACAAATGACAGGGCCACAGCTCCTGACTGCAAAGTGAAAACAGATGTAAGATCGAAAGCTTTACATTCATAAGTAAGGTAATGGCTAAAAAGTAGGAAATTACTTAAGGGATTTCTAAGAGCAATAATACTTACAAAAATGCTTATATGGTCAATTCTATGATACAAGAAATACCAAGAACAACATTTTCAAGATGACTAGGAGTATCAGGTCCTACACGTCCTTTCAGAAGAGAGAAAGGATAGTTTAGGAATTAAAAGCATGGAGTTTGAAGCCACAATGTGCAACCATATCCTGGGATTTCAAGTACATTTTGAGTTTGATCATATGATCACTGCCTCATTTAATAAAGTATGTATTGCTATCTTGGCCTGTTTCTCTTAGCTCTATTCAATTTACCTTTAGAGAGCATAGGGTGAGTCTTCAAGCAGACCTCAGTTAAATTCATATTCCATTACCTAATGGGAGGGTTTTCTCATGTTTAAGATGGAGACAATATTACCAACTTCATATGATTAGAGGATCAAATGAAAGAGCCTATAGAACATGTTCGGGGTAGACAAGACATTCAATAGTATTAAATAGAAACCTTGTTATCAAACGCACTGAGCTCTGGATGTTTATGTATACTTAAATATTTTCTCTTGCTCATAATATACAGGCTTGGATTACAAAAATTAATTTTTAAAAAAGTATTCTGAGTGATTTTAAATATTGTATAATGTCAACATGTACAAAATGTATATTATGTATACATATCTATATGAGTAAATATAGATATATGTAAATATGGGTGTGTATATACAGTTTTATATACATATATAGTGATTACATACAGCATATATAATGATTATATACACTATATACAGTGATTCTATACATATGGACATATGTATGTATGTATGTAATAATATACAGTTCTCTATATCCCCTTCCTCATTTCATAGTCCACTCTCTCCTAGGGATAACTACTTTCAAACCTTGGAAATATTTCTTCAGGCATTTACCTCATTTTTTGTTTTTTTTTTTATACTTTAAGTTCTAGGGTACATGTCACAACATGCAGGTTTGTTACATATGTATACATGTGCCATGTTGGTGTGCTGCACCCATTAACTCGTCATTTACATTAGGTATATCTCCTAATGCTATTCCTCCCTTCTCCCCCCTCCCCGCAATAGGACCCGGTGTGTGATGATCCCTTTCCTGTGTCCAAGTGATCTCATTGTTCAATTCCCACCTATGAGTGAGAACATGCGGTATTTGGTTTTCTGTTCTTGCGATAGTTTGCTGAGAATGATGGTTTCTAGCTGCATCCATGTCCCTACAAAGGACACAAACTCATCCTTTTTTATGGCTGCATAGTATTCCATGGTGTATATGTGCCACATTTTCTTAATCCACTCTGTCACTGATGGACATTTGGGTTGATTCCAAGTCTCTGCTATTGTGAATAGTGCCACAATAAACATATGTGTGCATGTGTCTTTATAGCAGCATGACTTATAATCCTTTGGGTATATCCCCACTAATGGGATGGCTGGGTCAAATGGTATTTCTAGTTCTAGATCCTTGAGGAATCGCCATACTGTTTTCCACAATGGTTGAACTAGTTGACAGTCCCACCAACAGTGTAAAAGTGTTCCTA
Source organism: Papio anubis (assembly GCF_008728515.1). Lineage (NCBI taxonomy): Eukaryota > Metazoa > Chordata > Mammalia > Primates > Cercopithecidae > Papio > Papio anubis. The sequence continues at coordinate 18,507,142 of NC_044989.1, read as the reverse complement.
TTTCTCCACATCCTCTCCAGCACCTGTTGTTTCCTGACTTTTTAATGATTGCCATTCTAACTGGTGTGAGATGGTATCTCATTGTGGTTTTTATTTGTATTTCTCTGATGGTGAGTGATGATGAGCATTTTTTCATGTGTCTGTTGGCTGTGTGAATGTCTTCTTTTGAGTAATGTCTGTTCATACCCTTTGCCCACTTTTTGATGGGATTGTTTGTTTTTTTCTTGTAAATTTGATTGAGTTCTTTATAGGTTCTGGATATTAGCCCTTTGTCAGATGAGTAGATTGCAAAAATTTTCTCCCATTCTGTAGGTTGCCTGTTCACTCTGATGGTAGTTTCTTTTGCTGTGCAGAAGCTCCTTAGTTTAATTAGATCTCATTTGTCGATTTTGGCTTTTGTTGCCATTGCTTTTGGTGTTTTAGACATGAAGTCCTTGCCCATACATATAACTGGTCTCTTGACTTATCTGTCTTAGATGTTATCCCCACATCCTTCTTTCGTGGTAGATGAGAATTTGCTCTCTCCTACCCCCACTTTCCCATCCTCATTTTCTTGTTAAATTGTAAACTTAAGGCTGTGCTTACAATCTTAAAGATTACCTCTTAAGTCCCTGGCTCACTCACTGTCTGTAAATTCTTGCAGGCCTTATATTTAGCTAGTTTTATTCTGATAATTAATTGTGTCAAGTTACTTTGAATTAATTTAATTTCACATTGTGCCTGGTCACAGAGGGTCTAAATGGCATCGTACTTTGTAAAAACTAAATAAAACAATAATAGCACGAAGATATTTATCAACACATATATACCAAGTTAGTTTTTAGAACTATTTAGGGCTATGTTCCAGATGGATAAAGTCATTCTTTACCTAGTGATTTTGGAAATGATTAAACTAACATATTTTCTTACCCATAACATCAAAAATCTAGCTAATAATAGAATGATTTTTTTTATCTCTTATTGTATCAATTATCCAGGTAAAGAAAATGTTCTAAGGTATTCACATAGATTTGAGTGTAGATTACTTGAAAAATGTTTTCACACAAGTTTTTTATTTAATAACACATCTTTTAATGTTAGTGTTGTCATATCTCCTTAGGAGAAGAAGAACTGAAGGCAAAGAATGGATAATTAATTTCCTAAGGGCACAGTAAATTTGAGACCTAGGATTTGGAAGGATTTCTGTTCCCAGGGCAAGCGCTTCATCTATACCATCACAGTGGACTTCTGTGGGTTCTGCTTAAAATCCCTAAGCTATTATGACAATATGACTCCAATGTGAGATAGTCCAGCTTACTCTATGGTGAGGGGGTGGGGTGAGTGTAGCAAGAAATGCTAACCAAAAGTGGTCATATTTTAGGGATCATGACAAGTCAATTTACCATATCTTCCCCAGTCACCACACAATTTTTTCTTATAGATAGATGGGACTCTACTGTCAAAATATTCTCCTAAAGTTATCACACTACCCACCCAACCTCACCATAAGTAAGTCCTTTTCATTTGGTTAAACCCATTTTGCTTCCCTTTCCTTAGGGGCAAAGGAAATGACAGGCCATATTATTTGTGTCAGAGCAGTACATTGACTATGTCATAAGCCTTCTACCTCTTCCAAGATAGGATGCTCATCCTTGTTCACATCATCTGGGAGTCCATGACTATAGCCGCTCCCAGGACTGAGAATCCTTCGTGGGTTTGCTCCCAAGTGATGTTTCTTTGTGTTTTCTCACTGCCTGGATTCCATCATTTTGTCTGCCTCGACATTCCACCAGCAGTTCAATAAAATTTTACTGAAGTGAACAATAAATTTTTACCAAGTTCCAAGCACTGTGCTAAACACTGAGAGGTAATATGATAGATGAGAAATAGATTTTTGATCTCAAGAAGCTTACAGTCAGATGATGGAGGAAAGTCTACAAATAGTCAATCCTAAGGTTTTATCCTGCGGTCTGGAACAGAAGTAAAGTGATGTCAAGTACTGCAGAGCAGGTGGGAACTGGCCATGCGGATAAGCAAGGGGTGAGGATAGCATCTGAGGACAGAGACACTGATCACCATGGTCCAGAAGGAACTGTGTTGGCGCTGCCTAAAATGAGAGGTAGGGGGTTAGGGCAAGACTGGGACATGACAGGACCCATTTGCCTAGTGACTTACCCTACAGGTCATGAGAAACCATTGAAATGTTTCATCAGGGGAGAGGATTAGATTTGCACTCTAGAATGGCCACAAAGGAGGAATATATAAAAGACTGACTGAGTTTAAAAAGACCGGAATGAAATACAGAGACCAGCCCAGACACTGTTGTAGGCTTTTAAAGATCTGGCCTGGACTAGTGCAATAGCAGCGCAGAGTAAGAGAAATGTTTGGATTTGGGAGAGATCTAGAACAGTCTCAACGTCTCTGAATTCTTATCCATCGTTTTGAGGGCTACTCATAGTCTAGGACCTCTGTCCATACCTGCTGGTCGCTGCTGACCATGCCTCGTCCAGGCTTTGGGTGAATGGTCAATGTGTTCCCTAAAGGTTCCTAACAGTGGGACTCCAGGCACCCAACCTTGCTACTGCCCAGGCCATTTGGAGTCTAAATTGATCCTGAAGTTATTCTAAATTATGTGCACTGTTAGGTTTTCCTTCATTTTTTGTGGCACCAAATCACTTATTTGCAATACAAAAAAAATTTAAAATGATCTTAAAACCTAAGTGTTTTATTATGTTTGACCAAACTGTTTTGTCCACAGAGTTAAACCTGAATTAATGTGAGATAGTAAAGACTAAAATGTTCTGTCATAGAGATATTAATGCATTTGATTACAAAGTGCTGGCTTAGACCCTTCTGGATGTAGATGCTTTGTATTACCATTCTGAAATCCAAACAATATGAGTCTGGCTTCCAGGGTTACTAATGGGTATTATTGGACTGTATCTAAATTTTCCTCATGTTTTTGATGCAGAATCAATGACTGTGACTTGTATTTTCAACATGTAATGATCTAATCGAGTCTCCCAGTTATTTTTATCAATCCAGTTATATATATATATACCATAGATCACCATTTTATGCACTTTTAAACTCATCAAGAAGCTCCATTGGGACAGCAGCTGCTCCATTTAAAATGCCCAGAAATACCTCTGCCAGTTGAAAAAAAAACTATGATTCAAAGACCTATTCAACCTTTTCACTGATATTTCAAAGCAGCAGTTTATTTAATTAAAAGGAAACATTTAAAAACTAATATTTTCTTGCAGTATCTTAGCAACAGGTGATTGAACCCATGCCTAGAACAAAGAGTTGAGATTTTTCCAAAAGGACCACATACTAGTGATATCTTCCTTTTAACAAATGGAATAAATCTAATATTGTTTTGGACAAGCTGTACTGGATTGCATCATAATATGAAATCCCGACAACAAAGCCACAATAGGGGCAGCACATGCAGAGAGTAAAGATTGGGTCCTATAGATTCTTACAGCTTTTCAGCGAAAAAAGCATATGCCATGAGCTCCTTCGTGCCCTGGCTTCAACTCAAGTGTCTGAAGTGACAGTGATCAGCAAAGTTTATTCCTACAGTCCCCGGACATTCAAAACTCAATTAATTGCACAGCAGAAAACTCCAAGGCAGTGAGCTCTGTCTCCACTCTTCTTAGCCTACCCTAAGCTGGAGGTTCACTTAGAATCAGTGATTCTTAATCTGTTTGAGAATTCAACATAAGCCTCACTGTAGAAAATTGCACCTTTAAGATGTACATGGAAAGTATTTTCATGATTTCTGAGGGATTTTAGTACTGAGTAAACCCAACGCTGATTTCCATAATTGTCCACAATTCCCTGATTATAAATCCCTCTGTTCTATATTAGCAGTCTCAGTGGAACCAGGAAGATGTGTGGTGACTGAGGTGCCTCGCTCTGAGGTTCTGTGCTCATGACAAACTGTAACTCATGCATTCATATGGGCAGAAAGTGGAGGGAGAATGTTAGAGTGTAAAGTCCCATTTATGTTAATTAAGGAGGAAGTGATTGTTTTCTTTTCTAATGTGGTTCTGCCATTGGGTATTTACAAACTGATTGGCAGATGAAGTGTTAACCACTAAAGAAAACCTCCTTTTAAAAACTATAAGCAAAACAACTTTTAATGTACTCTCAAGAATGTCTTCAGTAAAGGCCAGTTGTAACGCAGCTACATTTATAAGCAGTCCCAAGTATATGATAACAACCCATACATTTGCTGCAATAATGAGATTATGTATGTGAAATATCTAATGTAGCATGGTAATGCATCAGTGCCCAGCATGTTGTAGTAATCATTATTATAATTACTGGACAGTATTTATAATCTTACAGTGTGACACAATTGCTAGCATCATTCCTGACTCAATTTGGGTGAAGCCAAAAGAGACCACACAGTGAAATGGAGAACAATTTAAAATAGGTTTCAGGTCTGTTGGAATCTCTCCCTGACCAGAGGAAATCTAGCTCTTTTTAATTTTTATAATCATTCATCCGGCAAATATTTACCATTTTCAGAGTTCTAATTTATGCCAGGCACTGTGCTAGGTGCCAGAGATTTAAAACTTAGTAAAATGTGGTCTCTGACTTCAAGAGATATGCAATCCAGAGGGAGACAGAGCTACATAAATACATAATTGCAATAGTGTATGGAAAGTGAAAGAACACAAGGGGGATCAATCTAATCTGAGTTGGCAAGGGAGGTACCAGCTCAGTTTGCCCAGAAACAGAGACTGAGGCCATTGTGACCCCAGAGAACCAGGACAGAGGAGAAGTCAGGAGGAACAAATGCAAAGATGAGAGGGCTCACTACCAATGTGGCCAGTTTAGGGATAAATAGGAATGATTGTTCTTTTTCTCACATCATCTTGAGAGAAAATATTAACTACCTGTTCTCAGAATAATGAGCAGGATAAGGGAAGGCAGAATAATTTTTCCACTGGCTTTTTTCTGTCCTCTGTCTCTCACTGGTAAAAATCCATTAACTCATGGCTTCCTTGGACTAGAGACCCCGGGTCCAGTCAACCTCTCTCTGTTAGCTGGTGTCGTGCACAACACTCCTCAAATTATAGTGGAGACCAGCAGTGGCAAAACTGACACGATAACTGTGGAACCAGCTCAAACTCTTGCCCAGATCTTTAGTCTAGAAAGAACACATGGCCAAGATCCAGAGGGAAGGATAGGTATAGCTGCATGGATTCGGGGCAGTTCAGTAATTGCATCTAGGACAAAGAGGAAAGAAATTGCCTCTTAGAGACCATCAGAAGTTGCCAGGCATCAGGATTTGAGGTGGAACAGAGTATTTCATAGAAGAAAATTTCATGCTTTAACAAAGGTTGAGGTGAACAGAGCTCTAACCACAAGCACTGAGTGGACAGCATATGAATCTTAGAGGGAGGGAAGCTCATAACTGGAGAGAACAGGTTGCCCCCTCCAGCAACTGTATCTGCGGGAAAGGACAGGAACAACCAGAGGACCCACAGGCATATCCTCCTGTAGAAGCACTCTGCATCCAAAGTACATACTTTTCCTCTGGGGATGCAGAGAACCCTTCCTCCCCTTTCAATTCCACCCCTGCCTGTTCTTGCATGCGTGCATTCACTCCTCAGGCATCTATTCAGCTCTACCCACCAGGTGCCATCATAGGCATCTGGGACACAGAGTGAATAGGTCACCCCTGAGGTCCACACATCTAGACTGTGACAGGCGCATAACAGTGCCTGGTGGTCAAGAAGCCAGCAAAAATGTAAATGATGGGGGCACAGAAGAGGGGTAAATTATTCGTCTAAGGGGGTTAAAAATATGCTCGTCACATCAGAAAGGAGGTGCCCCATAATCTGAGCCTTGAGCACAAAGGCTCAGTTTATCCCGCAGGGAGAAAAAAGCAAAGTATCCCCATCAGTGAGGCAGCACGTGGAAAACAGAAATGGGAGAGGCCGGGCTCCATGCAGAGGTGGGTTTGGGGTAGTCAGTGTCACTGGAACTTGGGTCTCACCCCAAGTCAGAAGCGAGACAAGTGGCAGACCCAGCATGGTAATTCAGCATACCACACTTCCACCAGACTAGTCTTTCTACAAACTGCATGCTTCCTCGCCATGCCAATCAAATACCATTTCCAAAGCACTCCCTATTTCTAAGGTTAGGCGTGGTGGTGCTACCCAAAAGGAAGGGACAGACTTTGTTCTTAGAAGACTATCCCACATGAACCCCCGACTCAGACAGCCATCTGTTGGAGAACTCTTTCCCACCCCAGCTCACCTGGAGGTCAGCACATCAGAAATGTGCTTAGAGTCACAGCAGAGCCGGCAGCAGATAACACCTCCCTTTGCCTTTGATCTGCGGGCATGGGGATTGTCAGACTGTACATTTCCACAAGTGATGAAAACACTAACAATACCTCAACCCCAAACCTTAACCCTGAACCATGGGGTTGATAATGTGCTCCAGAGCAAGCAAGGGCACAGTCTGGAGCCTGAGTCCAGTTGTTTGGAGAAAACCATAAGTGCAGCCTGTCTGGTTTTTCACGTGCAAGCCACACTGGTGGTGCTGGGAATTTGCTCCTTTGCAGGCAGATGCCACATTTAAATGAAAGTTGTGTTACACACAGGGTTGGAAAAAATTTGAGAATGTTTGCTATTAAACTCAGGCTGACTGGCCCACCCCAAGCATGAAGACAATCTGCCTCTAAGCCGGGAAGGAATCTTGGAAGGACGTCTCTAGGTCTTGGCACAACACAGGCTTTCTGGGCCTTGGTGACTTATAGGTGCTTTGTAATGTAGCACATTTGCTATGCTGTTTAAATATGTATGTCGTGGGTACAGAAAGCTAATATCTGGAACAATAAGGTAATCCTATATGCTTTTCAATGGAAAACATGAGCAGAGGCTACTTGCTGCCAGGGTTCTGCCATTCTTGCTTAATTCTGTCTTTCAGTTATGTGATATCTTTGAAGGCACATTTGGTTAAAACTGCATGGAGAAAATGAGCTGCAAACAATATCCATTCTGCCTTTGAGAACCAGGAGGCCAATTAAGTGTTGTTTCATTTGCAACTCAAAGAAACATCCGAGGAGAAGTTGTAGTTCTCTCAGAGAAGCATCCCTCCCTGATGTCTAGTCCTCCCTGTGCCAAGCCTTGTGCATCCTCTCTGATAGATAAGAAGTATGGGGAGAAATGAGGAAAGATGTGAGAGTGGAGGGAAAAGCTGAACTTTCTCAAATATTTCAAAAAGTACTTCATGGGAGGGAGAGGCTGAAACTCTTCTGCATATTAGAGGCAGAAGTCTCTCTTGGATTAGGAGTGTAGCTTTCTGGGGACACAAATTTTGGAAGTATGTTTCAGTGAGGATGGAACAAGTAGCTCAGGAAAAAATGAAATGAGTTGGGGTGGTGTTACAGGGAGACTGGGGGGTGACTCTGAGGACAAGCAGGTGCCCAACGACTTCTGAAGATAAGAGACTCTTAGCATCAAGTGCTGGCTGGTGTGAGAGTGAGAGACACGCCAGCCCAGCCAGGCTCCATTAGGCAGTGCTTGCTTACTTACAAGTCCTCTGTTCCTTTGTGCTTTCTACTGCTCATAGAGGCAGCATGGATTAGTACAAAGAGCCCAGATACTGAACTTGGGGAATCCCTCTTTTATATTCTGGCTCTGTGTGTACATTGGGGTGAATTATTTATCCATCCTGTCAGGTTTTTTATGTATAAAATTTGAATAACGATCTTGAGCTTACAGGATTGTTATACGAAATCAAAACAACTTACATAAAATTGCCAAACACAGTATCTGATATAAACCTGTAATGCAACAAAGATGCAGCTGTGTCAAGATACATGATGACTCCTAAAGAAGTAATCTAAAATAACGCCAGATGAGGCCCTACGAGGTACCTGGCAGACAGTACTCCATTGACTTTTCTCCCACCCTCCAAACCTGCACTGCAGGTCAACTGCACTCTCCTCCTTGTCTGCTTGGAACAGGCTTCATCCTAAGTGGCCACATCAAGATCTGACTGGCTCAGGTTAGTTCTTCAGGTCTTACTTCCTACACCAATTCCTCTGAGAAGCCTTCACTGATTCGCTAGGATGAGATGCTATGTGACCATTTTCCATGTTCCTGACAGCATAGAATGTTTTATACTTCATTATGATTTTATGTAACTTGGTCAGTTTCCTCCACCAGCCCGGGAGCTTGCTAAGACTTTTGTCTTATTTACCTCTGTATCTCCCCTACCTTGGCTAATATAGAGTGATACAGAGTAAGCATTTCAAATATATCTGATGAGTGAATTAACAAACATATGAATTGATGAATAAATGAATAGTACTAAATGAATAACCATTTCCTCCATCTCCCAGCTAAAAGTTCAAACATTTGGTAGTTATGAACAGGCCTTCCAGTTTGTTGTTAACCATGAAAATACAGGCAAGGGAAGTCCTCTGTAAACCACATCCCAAAGAAATGACAGAAATTCCACCTCTCTAAATGAACATCTATGGAATCACAGTCACAGAAACCAGTCAGACTTAGAAAGGAGCCTCCTGCCTTAAGAGTAGTTGAGTTGAAGTTATGGCGCAGCCAGAACTTCCTTACAGGATGGAGGGACGAGGGCACAGGTGCCTTCTTCCTCTCTCTAAATGCTTATGGCATCAGTTAGTTAGGCTTTTCATGGGACACTTCTATCTCAGAACAAAGCCTGTTTCAGAAGCTGCTCTTGTGCTTGTTGGTCCAGCTACATTCTCAAGAAGATAAAGCATTCTCAGAAGAAACATCAAGGCCTATATACTGCGAGAACGCAAAAAAAAAAACAAAAAACAAACAAAAAAAAAACCACTCACCCAAATGACAATTGTGGTTAGTGTTTCCGCAGAGGCTTACGTAGTACCCTTTCCTTGGTCTCAGAAAAACTTGGCAACTGACTCAGCTGCCTTGTTCTCCTGTCCACATTCCATTAAAACATACCCCCAGTCTCTGAGGGAAGCCCGGATCTAAAGAAAATGGAAGCCTGGGAGGATAAACATCTATTGTCGAGATACAGATGAGAGTGGAAGGGTGGGGTAAGAACAGAGGACATGGAAAACCAGAGTCATTTCAATCACATAGTCCATTTTTGCCTTGTTAGAGAAATAAACATCCAGAAATGGAGAATCACAAGAAGTCTTCACACTTGTATTCAGTCTTTTATCTATCACATTCATTGAGCCCTGACATGGTTTAACTGTCCAATACATGGGTCTAGAACAGTCTGTCTTAGGCCCAGGAGAATTGGAACCCAAGCAGGCTCTGCTGGGGATTGACAGAGGCCCCATAAGTGACTAAATGCCCATTTTTTTCCTGAGTTAATTCACATGATACATACTCAGAGAGCATAACTTTAGATTTTCAACTAAATGGATTAAAAAATCTTTCACCTAATTTTTAGATAAATGTACTACCCAATAATTGGCGGTGCTGGGCAACTCCTCGAATTACTGAAAGGGAGAAATATTTGTTGTAAGATTTCTGTCTGAGCAGTGGAGAGTGAACCAGATGGTACTCTCTCTGCAAGCAGGCTGGCTTCCAAACAAGCAGATGAAGGACACTGAGTTGAATTTCTTTTCCCAACTCACCAGCAAGGTAAGTCCCTCCTCCTCCCAAGCAATAAGGGTAGAGAGCACAGAGTGTGGCAATAGCTAGAAGTCCTTCCATATGGAAATAGGCTTTCCTCTGTGATGTCACCTATGATCGTGCATGTGCCTTGGGCTGGGAATGGTCTACTGCTCCCCACAAAAGAGAATAGCTTGTCCCACTCTGTTAGTTAGACCTGAGCATGATCATGACGAAATAGCAATCAATGTAGATGACACTTGCTGTTGGAGTATATCTATAAAAGCCAAGCTAACCAGAATTCAGGCACACGTTCTTAGTCAGCAGTGGAATGCTGCTCCTCTTATTCCATTATGAGAGCAAAAAGTAATCACAACATAGTTAATTAATACCTGAAATTTACTTGGGATCATGGTAACTAGTTCTGGGCTGGTTCAACAAACATTTGTTTACTTTCTTAGAACCTCTGAAGCTAAAATCAAATGCCATGAGATTGAGGATTAAAATGACTGTACTCCAAGAATGGGTCGAATACAGACTTCATTGAAGATGTTTCTCACAGGCAACTTACTAAGACTGGACAATTAATAAATATTTCAGATATATGTCCACAGTTTAAGATAGAATTGATGAAATGTATTATTTGTCACAAGGTTAACAAATTACTCAAAATTGTCTGGCATTAACTGCATTGTAATTTAAAACGAAGAAAATTGAGTCATGATTTCTGTCAATTACATAAGCATATTATGTTCAAGCTTAAATGATCATCTGTCTTAGCAAAGGGGTAATATATTAGTAGTCAGTGATTGATTAATTATTTATTCTTCTAAAGGGTAAGGGAAGGAGATTAATATTCTGATCAGCTTGTTACTGATTTGTGGGAAGTGCCTCGTGTTCTTTCATCACGGGATGTGTCAGACATAAATGCCATTATAATTTACAATTAGTACTAATGCCTTCCAAATTATATTTAATGGAAAAGCCATTATGTTAGCTACAAATAATTTCTTTTTTAAAAGTGTTAAATGGATTTCAGCAAAGAAATGCATAGTTAAATTAATGGTGAGGACAAAGCAATAAGTAAATCAACAGAACATGGGCGGGTGGCAAAAGACAGTATATTTTGCTTATTTTTCCAAATGGGTTACTTTTTTTATTCACATTCTACCTGTACTGGTTATTAGGTGATAGTGGTGTGGGGTGGCACATGGAGGGAATGAAGAGAGGATAAAAGGGACAAGACCTCGTGCTAGATGGACACCTTGCAAAATGCTTTAACAATTATTTATTTTAATTCTTACAATAACCTTATGAAGTAGATCTGTTTCCCGCTTTACAAAATAGTGAAATGAGTATCATCGAGACTAAATCTGTTAAGCAATTTATACCACCAGGGATGTAAGGAAGTGAAAATTAAACCTAGGCCCATTCAGCTTCAAACTGCCCGCTGTCTCAGCAATGTTGTTGCTTCTCATTCTTCTGTGGAAGGACAGCTGCTAGCATTGGACATTGAGCCTTTCAGAGCTTCATGGGAACCCCCTGTGGATGACCTAATACAGTGGTTCTGTGCTGAGGCCCAATAATTTACATTTCTAACAAGTTCCTACTTTGATAATCACTGACATAAGTCAGTCTTCATGTTTATAGATGAGGAAATTGAGGCTCAGATTGGAGAAGTGACTTGTCCAAAGTCAGACAACCCAACAGAGCCATTCAGTGTGTTCTTATTTCTAAATAGTTTATCAAAGTAAAGTCAATCTCATATGGGGTTGTGTGTGTGTCTGTGTGCTTGAAGTGTATCGTCAATAGGTCTTTTTGTTTGTTTTTAATTCATGTCTAACGTCTTTAGGCTTCAAACCTGGGGCTTTCAATTTTAAATTTCACAGCATGGTCATTTTACAATGTGCTGTTTTCATGTTAAAAAGCACTGTTGTCATGCTGCCAAGATGCTAGCTCAGGTTTTGTCTTTATTTGTCCCTTATAGGTGCGCTCTCAGAGCGCCTATATATAGAGAGAGAAAGAAAGATACACACACACATATATGTGTGTATACACACACACACACACACACACACATATATATAGATAAATTGATGCTTTTGGAAATGTGAGAAGAAATACAAATGGGAACCCAGATCACAAGATTTTCAGGGAGAGACTCTGAGTATCACAGAGCAGACTTGGTCTCTCCATCACTGAACTCAATGCTAATCTAGATACAGTCTTTCCCTACCCACACTGTGGGACTGTGGAGCTTTGCCAGCAGCTGTCCTTATGCAGAAGAATGAGAAGCAACATTGCTGAGACAGTGGGCAGTTTGAAGCTGAACAGGCATACGCCCTGTGTCTTGAGTTTGTTATCTATTTGGAAGCGAAAGGCAAGTCAAGAAAAAAAATCAGTTCAGACATGATAAGTGCCGTATTCGTGGTAATCCCAGGGCCTATTGGAGCAGAGAGGAGGGAGATTTAACCCAGGAGCTAGAGGAAGGGAATAACTCTGGTTATAAAAGAAGCCTGTCTGGGAGAGTAGACTGTTGAAATCTTCATATTAAGTCCAATGAGGAAAGTATTCATTCTCCTATTTTACACAAGAAGCTACGTCCACAGCAAAATGTCCAAATTCATACACACACACACACACACACACACACACACGGCTTTTGAAATTTAAAGACAGATATTTTCAGACTTAGAAACTCCTATTTTATTTGATTTTGTGTTTCTGAAGTTCTTCATAATAAAGTGACTGTTAAGGGACAATGGAGTCCTCCCCATGCCCCGCCAAGGAGTAAAATTCAATCCTTATAGGTGAGGCAGTGGCGGGGGGTGGAGGCTCCAGTAGTCAATGAGGCAGTGGTGGCAGAAAGCTGAGGCCCAGGCATTCTCCAGCAAGCTTATTAAACGTATCAGATGTCATCGGTACCTCCTTTATCCTTCTCACTTTGGACCACACAGGCTGATAAGAAGGGGAAAGCGTTAGAACCCAGAAGTAAAACTGTGGCATGATTATAACCCTGACAGCCTCCCTCTAATGAGCTTCCCTGCAGATAGGGAAAGGGGAGAGTGCTTTGATCTCTAGGAGCAGCAGGCTGAAAAGACCACTGTTTGGAGCAAAGCCATCTGATGGGGTCCAGTCTTCTAGTAATCAAAGTCACAAGCTACCATCTGAGCCATTTGTGAACCGCAGATAAGATTAGCTGCTCATTTGATATATCAACCACCACCATCAATGGAGGCTAATTGTATCTGAAATATGACCAGGGAAGTGTCAGCTCCTGGAGACAAGCATTTCCTTTATCCTGTGTTTGAAGCTGAGACAACATTTTTTGTTTGAAAACTTGAGCAAAACCTAACACATGCAGCATTTTTCTCCTTTTTTTCCACGGACATAAGATATGAGGAAATGTGGGGTTCTTTGAAATAGACATGAATCTGCATTTACATTTTTACAAAGATTATGCATTATAGTGTGACAGAATAGGCATCTTTTGGGTGGAAGACTGTAAGTTCCAGGAATAATTGCACCATGGAATTACTTCATAGCATCATAGTTAAAAAAGGAAAATGTCCCAGCTTTGGAAAATTGTATTCAGGAAGACCTGCTTTGAAATTCTAGAGTGTTGTGTACTGTAGGAAAAGAAAAGATGACTGGTCATTTGGAATCTAAAGGCACTTACAAGGGCTGCATTTTGCCTCAGAAGCTGGTGCAGCTGACAGTTTTACTTTCTTAGAATTTATTTCTATGTCAATAGAACTTGAGCTCAAAATGAATCATGGTCAGGCAACCTGCACAGCCCCTCTGCTCTGGCAAATGAAGAAAGCCCACTGTTAACTCCATGTCCACTGAAGATGGCTGTTTGCTCCTTAAAAGATTATCCATTCTTCTGTATTTTCCAGACACACTATGGTGCAAGAGTCAGAAAATCTGGTTTCTTGTCTTCTGGGAATGGTTATGTGTGTGATTTTTTAGCCATTTTAGCCTTCCTCTTTTATGAAGGAGGGAACAGAATTCCCCACTCTTACTTCACCCTGCTGCAGCTCGGGCTTCTCTATTTCCAGCCTCATCCACTATAGCTCTTAAATTGCTAGGTTGTCCTGGTATCCAGGCGGCTAGTCAAAGCTGCCTGAAAATGGCAAGGTATGAGAGGCACCTCATTAGGACTCCTGAAATACATAGACCTAGAATAGCCCTGTGCAGTTGGGGTAAGAAAAGGAGGAGGGGAGCAAGAACCTTGAAAGGAGTAAGGAAATGTGTTATTGCCTCCTCCCAAACTCTCAAGCTATGATGACCTTGGGGGAACTGCCTTTATTGACTTTCTTCTGCTTCTCAGGATGAGCTGACACTCTGCCCTGCCAGCATCTGACAGCTCAGGTGTAGAAACTACCTTTACAGTGCTAAAGATGGCAACCATAGTAGCAATGCTCCAGTAGCTCCTCCCCAGGTCCAGCGCTTACAACCACAGAATACTACAGGTGGAAGGACCTTTATAGATAATAAAATGTACCATGTGCTGTGAAAAGCATATTTTATTTCATAGCACATTTAATTCTCAAGCATCACCTCACACGAAGTTATAGTTATTATTTCTGCTTTAAAGATGAAGAAATTAAGATTCAAAAATGTTAATCAACTTGCTTCAGGAATACACCTAGTAAGTTCCTGAGCTGGTACATAAAACCAGTTTCATTTGACTAATGGCAAAATCGTCACTTTTTAATACAATGCAGTAGATCACTTGGACCATTGTTCTAACTTTTAAAAAAGGTTCTGCAGCAAAAGATTTAACTGACCCTCTTCAATAACCCAATCTCAACCAGGCCCTGAAGTTCCATCTTAGTATCTAGTTTAAATGCCACCAATCTAGTTGAACTTAATAAGAGCACAGCTGTGAGATACCATGAAATGGAGATGTTAAGCTACTTTTCTTAAGTCCCATAATCAGTGGGACAGCTGGAGCTGGAACCCAGGACTCTTAATTCCCAGGCCAGTCCCCTGTGTGCTCTGCATTTGCTCCAAAGCACAAGGCAAATGTACTCTGTACCTGACACACATTGAGAAGATGCCAAAAGAGGGTGCCAAGAGAAAAACCTTTCTATATCCAAGAGGATGACACAAAATATTGAGAACCAAGTGTAAATTTCCAATCATGAATGATGAATCATGAGCTTGCTTTCTGGAACACTCTATGATTCAGAATTACACATTCCCCAAGGACCCTTGATGGCTCAGGATTGCACTGTGTGACCTAATTATTAATTCTGTATACTACACCCTGAGGTCTGAGGTCAACAGTGCTTTGTTAGGTCCTGCCTGGTCTGTGAAGTCAGGGAGACTGATTGTAGACAGAGCCAGCAAGAAATCATGGGTGCCACACTCTGTGTCCTCAGGTCTCAAGCATTGAGATGGGCAGAAAGTGCTCTAGGATCAGGGGACCATATAGATCCTTCTCTGTAGGATTGTGGGTGACAAAAAAGATTTGCCTCAGTCTGGGAAGCATTGCCCACTGCTCAAGAAGCAATCCGAGGCCTCTTGCCCAAAAGCTATGGCTCTGCCAGTGGCATTTTAGGTTGCTGCAGGCAATACGGCCATTGGTTTCTCGACCTCACTCAGACCTTCAGTTCTTAACTCTCCCAGCAGTGTTAGCTCTTATCTAAAAGAAACCTGTTTAGCCATTCCCAGCATTTTGATTCTCTGAAGTAGAATTTAATTCAGTTCCATAAGTGCTTGCAACACAGACTCCGTGCTGTGGGCTCCAGGAAGCACATGGGGCCTGTCTCTGGGCATCATAGGAGCACACTCTGGAGGTCAGACTCTCCTCAGAATTAAATTACTATGGACCACAAATAAGAAAGAGACATAATTCCAATACTGCCTTGAAAGTCAGAAGGCCTGAATTCTAATTCTAGCTCAGGTCAACTGTCCCACTCTGGGCAAGATTTTTTTTTTTTTTTTTAATTCTCTGGATCTCATTTTCTACCTTTTAAAAATGAGGTGATACTTTAGCTTTTACTCTAAATCTATATGATTCTAAGTCTTTGCACTTTGTCTTCAGACAGCATTCTGAAAGAGGCTGATTCACAGTAGGCAGTGACAGGACGACTATAGAGAGGCATTCTACAAAACGCCTGACTGCTACCCTTTAAACATGCCAAGGTCGTGGATGACAAGAAAGGAACAAGGAATGGTTATAGATTGGAGGGGATGAAGGAGATATGATGCCTTAATGCAATGTGGGATCCTGATTGGGTCCTGGAACAGAAATTGCATATTTGCAGAAAAACTTGGTGTCTTAGTCCGTTTGGGCTGCTATAACAAGACGCCATAGACTGGGTGATTTATAAACAGCATAAATTGATTGCTTACAGTTCTGAAGGCTGGGAAGTTCAAGATCAAGGTGCCAGCAGATTGGGTGTCTTGGGAGAGCTATACCCCATAGATGGCACCTTCTATGTGTCCTCACATGGCAAAAGAACATCAGGGGTAGGCAGCTCCCTTAGGCTTCTTTCGGAAGGACACTAATCCCACCTGTGAGGGAAGAACCGTCATGACCTAGTCACCTCCAAAGGCCCCACCTCTTAATACTATCACCTTCGGGGTTGGGTTTCAAAATATGAATTTTGAGGGGACACAAACATTCAGACCATAGCACTCTTAAAGTCTGTAAGCTTCTAGTTTAGTTAGTAGTATTGTGTTGATGTTAATTTATTTGTGTTGATATCATGGTTGTATAACAACATTATATGTTAATATCAGAGGAAGCCAGGTGAAGGGTATATGGGAGCATTGTGTAGTATCTTTGCACTCTTCTTTAAATAAAAAATATTTTCAAACACATTTAAAATAACAAAAATGTGGTTATATATTTTCCCAGAAAGTAGGACTGTAAATTTCTCAAGAGCAGGGACCTTCTTTTCTCTTTCCGTATATTCCTTAGTACTGCGCATAGGGGCATCTTGCAGTAAGTTCTCAAAGAAATCTGTATTAGAATTAAGTCGACCAAAAATGATTCACAACCAAAATTTTAACCTGGGACAAAGCAGTGTGAAACCTTGTCTCTGTTATAAGCAGTTAATATTGCAATTTTGGTATTTTTACAACTAAAATACAAAACAGTCCAGAAAAATACCATCATTTCCTGGCACCAAGGAAAAGGAATCTCTCCATGTTCAAGTCAGATAGCCAGACTAATTTAGGGAAACAAAAAGAAAAGAAAAAAAAATAACAAAAGATCAAATGGCTTTAAAAAATCATTGTTGCTATTTGGACTGAGCCAGAAGCTCCAGATAACAGTAACCACTAAAGGAAAAAAAAAAGACCAAAAACCTTGGAGCTCTCAATTTGTTTTTCATAAAAAATGAAGTGCCCCCACCAAAATGCGCCTTGAAGAGTTAATTAAACAGCTGCCCTCATGGCTGATTCTGAGATGTTAGGAGCCCCCTGACAGGCTGCTGAACAAATGGGGCAATAAAGGTGTGGGTTGTTTGGCTTGATTGAAGAGCTTGAGTTTTTCACCCCTTAGTCTCCAAACCATCTGGAAGTGAGTTTGTGGAATGTGGGATGGCAGCCTCTCTGCCCTTATCTGCTGATAAGATTCTCAGCCTCAAACACGTGTACTAGAAAGGCAGGGAGCAAATATTTTAGACCTTAAACAACTTGCAAATCCTCCCTCTAAAGTTCATGCTGTGCTATAGCACAGAAGGAAGAAAAAACCATCTTGCATTTTTTCCCCTCTGTACCCAGGGCTTTTGACGTCAAAATGAGCAAACACTAAAGTTTTCCTTTGGTCTTGACGGTTGAGTTTTACTGACCTTCACTGAGTCTCCAAAACTCATAGGCTTTAAAGACAAAGCTCCTGAGAGTTGCCCAAGAATGAAACCGCCATGTAAAGAAGGTGTAATTGAGCGAAGAATTTGAGACTAAGGAACAATGTTTATGTTCTCAAGCTGAATCTTAAAAAACAAAAAATCTAAAGATGGCCTGCAGGTTACAACTTCACTGACAGAGAGTTCAGGTGTCTGATACCAGAAAGGTTTGACTGCTGAGAAAGAAGAGTCTGGAAGTTGTTAGTTTTGCTTTTAAAGCCTAAAAATCAGACAGTATATATGCTGTGCATAGCTGTTGTGGTATGTGTATATGAGGTACAAGTTGTGTGTGTGTGTGTGTGTGTGTGCGCGTGTGTGTGTGTGTGTAGGTGGGTGTGTGTCAATGCCAAACTAAATTTAAACTAGACATAATAAAGAAAAAAACACAATTAGATGAGGTAACATCTTGGGTGAGATACACACCACACACACAAGGACCGAAGGGATGCCATAGTTCAAAAGCACTTTGAGAATTCTGTTATTTAATCTTTCATACAGTCTTCTATTTTTGAGCTCCTAGTATGCTCCAGGCACTAAGTGGACCCTGGGAATATAGAGCCAGGTGATACAGTTAAGCCTTGCTCTCAAGGCATGCACAGTCTAGAAGCACAGCCAAAGTAACCCAGTGATTACAGGACAAAGTGATAAGGGCCATGATAAGAGGAAGCTCAGATTGCCCTGTGAGGCCAGATGTGGGGTGGCAGTGAACAGGGAAAATAGCTAATGCATTGTTTATTTTTCAAAACAGAAGATGTTTCTTCCCCTCTGGGCTCATCTTACCTCAGACTGATCTTTAAACTCAAATAAATAGGAAGGCTTTCATATTTGTGGAGTCAGAAAAATACAATGACAAACTTAATCAAAATGTTCCTTCTCTCTAGTCTCAAAAATCTGAAGTTTATGCTGTTTGAATGACTAACAAAATTACTTTTTAACACAACAGAAAATCACCATTTAACTTCCTTTACTCACTCGAATATTTTTTAAAGTATATACAGTTGGCCCTCTGTATCAGTGAGTTCCACATCATATTCAACTGACCTCAAATCAAAAATATTTGAAAAAAATGAAAGGATGCAAGCATCTTTACTGAACAGGTACAGATTTTTCTCTTATCATTATTCCCTAAATGCAGTATAACAACTATTTACATAGCATTTCATTGTATTTAGGTATTATAAGTAACTTAGAGATGACTGAAATAATATAGGAGGATGTGCATAGGTTATAGCAAATATGATGCCATTTCATGTCAGGGACTTGAGCATTCACAGATTTTGGTATCTAAGAATCCTGGAACCAAATCCCCATGGACACCAAGGGATGACTTTATTCTGTGCAAAGTGTCAGACAGTGCTAAAGAACACTGTCCCTTTGATCCTAACTCTTGAAAAAGGGCCCACTATGGCCTTCTACATTCTATAAAACTTAATTGGTTTCATAAAAGAAAAGTTATCCTATTCCCACTTGTTGACA
This sequence comes from Papio anubis, assembly GCF_008728515.1. Taxonomy (NCBI): domain Eukaryota; kingdom Metazoa; phylum Chordata; class Mammalia; order Primates; family Cercopithecidae; genus Papio; species Papio anubis. Next base: position 18,488,217 of record NC_044989.1, on the reverse strand, counting down.
AAAACCAAAGTCATCATTTTTATCTACATCACCCTGCTAGAGTCAGAAGAGTTGTCTAAAGGCCTTATAACTAATTGCAAAGTAACACAATGATAATGATAGTCCCTTGGGCAAATTAATCTCACAAATATTTTGGCTCTGGCCAAACCAAACCAATGGAATTTCTTTGTACATAGCTGTGATATTAATATAATGCCTTACTTGGCAAATAAACATTCAAACACAGCAGCCATGAAAGATCGACTTTGATAAGTTTATGTTGAAAGAAATGATTTTCTAGAAAATATGACAGTGCTTTAAGGACTCTGTCAGTACTCGCACACAACTGCCCAACTAACTTTCTCCTCCAAGTTTATAACTTTTTATATTATACTCTCAAAATACCCTTAAATGCCCAAAATAGATGTTCTAAATTCCCTCTCTAGTTCTTCATATATGAACTCTGCTGATTTTACCAATTGTACTCCTAGATTTGGTTTCTCTGGTTAAGTAAGGAAAAGGCTTCTGCTTCCAGAGGTCAAACATTATCTTGATTTAGCAGGTTGGGCCTCTGAACCACTCCTATGCTCAGTAGCAAAGAATGCAGGCTGGGAAGGATTAATTACCAAAGCCAGTAATCCTGACTCCAACCTCCAAAAATATGAGGAAGTCCAAAAAAAATCTTGAAAGTGATTTGCAACATTCTGTTCAAATCAGTCTCAAGAGTAATGTCACTTTGACACCTCTTACCCATGTAAACATAATTATCGCAGACACATCAGCTATTCTGAACCTTCTTCTTTTCACCCTGAGGCTCAATTTTCCCTCCTCTGAAAGAAGATCAACATAGTTCTACTAATAGCTTCTTCTTCAGTTTTCCTAGTGAAACACGTACCCTCAAAGTATAAGAATGCCAGTAGCTTGTTTTATGACAAGTTGTGTGTACTCCCACAGGCCTGGGAAAAGAATTAATTATGTATTTTGGTCTCAAGCCCAGGGGACATAGACAATCTTGGCAAGATCTCCTAAGTGGGATAAAACCCTGAAATTCCTGTCACTTCACATAAGTGAAATCTCAGTTTGTTAGGAGGTAACAGAGTGGAAATTCCTAGTTTACCATTAAAACTCCTAAATAGGTATGACTTTCTTTAATTTACTTTGATCTGGACTCAGTCAGCTAAAAGTTTGCTACAAGACCACATGTCTTCTGTATCACATGAGTAATCCTATGAATGAAATATTTATAGCTGAAGTCATTCACCCACTGAACTTAAATAAAAGCCATTAGTGACTTTTATAAACACACACACACACTTACATACACACACATATGTAAACATACAATATCAAACTCTGGCAGGTGACATGGTTTTGTATGTGTTAGACACTGGCCTTGCCTAAGCAAGAATCCAAGGTTCATAATGCTAAAGGTATCTTAATATATCCCCCCAGTAATAAAAGTTCCATAAAATTATTGGAAAAATAGTAGGAAAGGAGAAGAAAAACAGCATCTCACAATAAATGATATAAATAAATTTTATTCAAAATTTGGAGCCTAATACCATATGCCAGTGTCTAGGCATAAGTACAATTAAAATCCAAATAACTGAGAAGAAAATGTGTTAAAACAGCTGATATAGCAAGAAATGTAATTGCTAAGGGGTGCTAAAACCCTGAAGTTTATTACACACATGTACCCAATATGTGTCACATAGGGAATTTCTTTTTTCCTCACAACAAACCATCAGGGATTTAAAAAAAAAAATATTATAACAAAGGAAGGACTTAATGAACTGCAGATTTGGAAACTTACATCCACATCCACAGTGTCCAGCTTGAGGTCTGGAAGGAGGCACACCCTGAGGCTTGATAGGAAGGAAGGCAAGCGTGACTTTGTGCGTGCTTTGCCGTTCCCTTACACGGATCTGGAAACTAAACTTGAATGATTGTTACTGCAAGTACATTTGTTTTCTCCTTTAAGCTAGCATCGTACACATCTAAGGTGATCTTTTCAACCTTCATTCCTCTGGACAAGATAGAGTAGGAAAGCAGATTCGTTTTATAACCCCTTGGAAATCAGGGAGGCAGAGTGGGGATGTGGTAGGTGCTCTAGGTCACCCCATCCTAAGTGATAGAGAGTTCCCCATCCTGCCTAACCCGGTGAAACCCCGTCTCTACTAAAAAATACAAAAAATTAGCCGGGCGAGGTGGCGGGTGCCTGTAGTCCCAGCTACTCGGGAGGCTGAGGCAGGAGAATGGCATAAACCTGGGAGGTGGAGCTTGCAGTGAGCTGAGATTCCCCAGGCTGGAGTGCCACCGCATTCCAGCCTGGGGGACAGAGCAAGACTCCGTCTCAAAAAAAAAAAAAAAGGAGAGTTCCATAGGCTCAAGGCTCAGTGTTCCCCAAACATAGGGAGCTGTGCTGCAGGGTCACCTGCAGCTGGAGCTCTCTTGTGCTACTCTCATGTTATCCAGCACTTTAAGAGTCACCAAGAGAGACCCACTGCCCTCAGCATTGCATTCAAGTTCTTAACCAGTCACTCAAAACTTTAGCTACAGCTAAAATACTGCATCTGCCTCCTGCTCAAGGCACTTCTATGCCTCTTCTAACCTAAGCTGGTGTCCTTGCTTTCTGCAGAACATGTATGCATTTGTGGGGTCAAACTGCAGCTCGTGCCAGCACTGACCAAGGCACTGGGGATGCAATGATGAACAAGACAAGTCCTTTCTCTCAGGTGCATGTGTGGAGAGGAGTTAAGGGAAAGACAATTAACACAGAAACTAGTAAGTGAGTAAAAGTCACCTAGCAGCTAGTGCTGGGAAACTCACTACACAAATGAATTTCCAGGAGATGGCAGAGGGGAGCTCCGTAAATAAAATTGTTAGAAAGGTCTCATTGTGGAGGCTTTCTCAGCAAAAAACTTTATCTGAACAGAAGGAATAGCCAATGCAAAGGTCCTGAGGTAGAAATCAGGTTGTCTTTTACAAGGCGCAGGAAGAAGCCCCATTTGGCTGATGTAGTGAATGAAAAATTCAGAAGACATTTGAAACATGACAGGTAGGTAGAATTATAAGATTTTTACTCCCTCTGCCTATGTACACACCCTGTATGTAATCCCAGAAACTATAAATATAAGCATTTTATTCCCATGATTAGGCTATATTCTATGAAACAGCTGACTTTTAACAAGACAGATGATCTGGATGGGCCTGACCGAATCATGGGAGCCCTTTGAAGTGGAGCATTTTCTTCAGCTGGTGGCAGAAGAGAAAGTCAGAGACTCAGAGCATGAGGAGTCAGTGCACCACTGCTGACCTGAAGATGGAGGAGGCCACACAGCGAGGAGCTGAGAGTGACCCTTTGGCTGGCAGCCAGCAAGGAAACAAAAGTCTCAGTTCGACAACTTCCAGGAACTGATTTTTGCCAATAATAAGAATGAGCTAGGACTATTTATAATAGCAAAGACATGGAACCCACCCAAATGCCCATCAATGATAGACTGGTTAAAGAAAATGTGGTACATATACACCATGGAATACTATGCAGCCATAAAAAGGAATGAGATCATGTCCTTTGCAGGGACACGGATGAAGCTGGAAGCCATCATCCTCAACAAACTAACATAGGAACAGAAAACAAAACACCACCTGTTCTCACTCATAAGTGGGAGTTGAATGATGAGAATGCACAGACACAGGGAGGGGAACATCACACACCAGGACTAGTCAGGCGGTGGGTTCAGGAGGAGGGAGAGCATTAAGACAAATAGCTAAAACATGTGGGGCTTAAAACGTAGACAGATTAATAGGTGCAATAAACCACCACGGCCCAAGCAAACCTGCACGTTTTGTGCCTGTATCCTGGAACTTAATGTAAAAAAAAATAAATTAATTTTTTTAAAAAGGATGGCATAGGAAGTGGATTTTTCCCCAGAGGCTCCAGAAGAGAACTCAGCCCCACCAAGACCTGGATTTCAAGCTCATGATGACTGTATTAGTCCCTTCTTGCACTGCTAGAAGGAAATACCTGAGACTGGGTAATTTGTAAAGAAAAGAGGTTTTATTGGCTCACAGCTCCGCTGGCTGTACAGGAAGCATCATGCCTTCTGCTTAGCTTCTGGGGAAGCCTCAGGGAGCTTTTAATTATGGCAGAAGGCAAAGGGGGAACAAGCACTTCATGTGGCTGTAGCAGGAAGAAAAGGGGCGAGAGGTGCCACAAGAACGGCACCAAAGAGGATGGTGTTCAACCATTCATGAGAAATGGCCCCCATGATCCAATCACTTCCCAATGGGCCCCACCTCCAACATTGGGGATTAAACCTGAACATGAGATTTGGGTGGGGACACAGACCCAAACCATAGCAATGCCCTACAGAGAACCCAGCCATGCCGTGCTGTACCTCTGACATACTGAGCTGTGAGTTAATAAATGGCAGTTGCTTCACACTGCTCTGCTTGTGATCATTTGTTACACCATAAGAGAAAAGAGTAATAAAGTTGGAGGGGCAGATGGGGCCAGATGGTGCAAGGCCTCGACAGGACAAGAAAAGAGTCTGGATTTTGTTTTCGTGGTAAAGAACTTATTTGAGAGCTTTAAACAGGAATCTGTAAAGTAGAAAGCGTGTAACCAGGTTGTGCTTTGCAGAGAGCACCCAGGCCTCTGGTGCAGAATAGGCAGAGGGCTGGAAAAGCAGCCACGGGAGAGAACAGTCCAGGGTAGAGTTGTCTAAGTGAGGGATGGCAGTGTTGAGATCTAGGGCTGTGGCGGAAGAGATGATATCTCAGATCTATTTGGAGGGAGAACTAGCAAAGCTTCCAAATGGATTAATGTGTACATGGAGTGCAGTAGGGGAAGACAAAAAAGAGAGGATTTGGAAATGATTCTGAGGTTTTTGGCTGAGATCTCAATGAATGCTTGTGCCATCGGCTGAAATGGGCAACAATGGAGAATGGTCAGAGTGTGTACGTGTGTGTGTGCGTGTGCCCACGTGCACAGGCCCACATGTGCAATCCAAGTGCCTGTGGATGCTTTGTGCTTTCCCCTCTCTGCAGTTTTGCTCAAGCTTTCCTCTGTCCTGAGCATCTTAATGCTGACCCTCTGTCTGTTCCAAATACAGACACCTATCAATAAGTCTTTCTAGTCACCCACCCTAATGTGGCTATTCTTTACTCTAGGCTCTTAGAATCTTACTTTGACTACCACGTAGTTAGTGCCTAACAATCTCAGAAAATTAGAAACATCATATTCCATGAGGTATTCATGACATCGTTAAGGTAACCATTGCCTTCATCTGCCTGATTTTAACACTGGAAGTCTCATGTTCTGGGAAACCCCTCAGTCCCAGGCAAACAGGGACAGCCAGGCACCATAGATATCCCAAGGACCTTTCTTCTTCTCTCCAAGTACCACATCACCTGTCCCTGGCTGCTCAGTGAAAACAGCACATTAAATATAGCAGGTGCTTAGTAGTAACTAGCATATTTTAAAATGATACTTTGTTCCTTCTGAAACTAATCAAGGCCAGAGGAGTGAGGTGGACGCTTTTTGCCGTCATCCATCATCTTCTCTCCTTTTCTAATGTGGGACATAGCGGCAGAAAGGTGACTTGGAATTGTTTTGCATATCCAAATCTGTTTTGTTTCTTTCTGATTTTTTGTTGTTTTTTGATTTTTACTTAAAAAAAAAATTACACACGTTTGAGCTTCTTTGAATGAGATTTAGTTCGTCCCTCCCTTTTCCTATTTACTAAGTGGGCAATAATTCACAGGCTGAGTCTGAGAATGGGTTAATCCCTCTGCAGTCTGAGTATAGCTGAGTTTCCGCTCTTGGTTCAAATGCTAAGTGAACCTGCATAACCAGCTTCAGGTGCAGTTTAATATCTAGGCCACTGTTTATTTGTCAAAGGCCTTGCTGTGCACTCCTGTAGGTCAAAAGGTACAGAAATGAAAGGTGGCAGAAAGGTCAGCCCCCAGGGAACTGTGAAACAGCCAGGACTTCAGTAGGCTCAGCCATTAGCTCCCTGTGTGGCCTGGACGAGGCCTCATAGTTCCTTGAGCTTCGGCCCATGGCATCCCCAAACACGTCCCCCTCCCCACTCGCCTGATCTGACATAGGCGAATTGAGCTCTGGGGAGAGGGGAAGGCCAGATTTCACTTGCACAAACAGTCACTCCTGGCTTGATCTCACTCAGCTTGTTCTGAAGAGCAAACCCCAATATTTGTTGAGGATTTACTAGGTGGCGCTCTTTGTTAATTACCTCAATGCATATCACATTTAACCTTCACATAACTCTACAGAATACTTATTATTCTGCTAATTTTTGGATGCTAAAAATAAGATGGATAGTTTAAGGAATTTCCTCAAGCCACACAATGAGAAAGCACAAAGCTGGATGACCTCAAATTTCATACACATCATGTTTTACTGTTTTAGCTCTATTCTAGCTAATATGAATTAAAAGACAATGTCCAAGTACACTGAGACCTTAAAATAATATAAAATGGCACATATGTGATGGCAGCCATGCACCAATACTATACTAGACATCTTACATACATCATATTTGATTTATGTCATTCTCATATCTGATATTTGCAATATCAAAGAGAACATTTCTATCCTCATTTTTTATTAAAGAAACTAGCACTCAGGGAGTCTGAGTAATTAGCCCAAAGCCCCACATTCAAAACGTGATGAAGGAGAGCTGTGGTTTCTGTCTGAAACAAAGCTCATTTTCTTTCAGTGCATCCTGTGGTCCCTACAGCACAGAGACCACAAGTGAATGGGATCATGTGTGCTATAGTGTGGCAAGGAAACATGGCCAGTAGGGAACAGCATGAAGGACACAGAGCCTATGGGAGAGCAAAGTGTAAACCAATGGCATGTGAGAAGAATGAGCTCATGACAAGTGGTATCAGCAGGAAGAGTGGAAAGACATGGGGTGTAGGTGAGCACAGTGGGCTTTCCAGGCAGAGAAGAATCAGGAGCTTGTATTGCAGTCAGCTCAATGCATGGCTCTCTCCCACTGTCATGCCCAAAGCAATTGTCTCCCCATCTCTTTCCATATATCCAGGATGAGATACCAGCTTCTGAGAAAGGAAAATGAAACAAAGAAAGGGGTGCTATCTTGCTGCCCTTTCTGATGACTAATCTTTTAAACACCTGACCCAGCACGAGCAGAAATGCAGGTCCAACCATGAAATCAGAGGTGGTCCCAGACCTCTCCCCAGAAAAGCCTTGGTCCTTGTCCAGTGCAGAGCTAGTAACTCCACAGAGAATAAAAAGACAAACTACAAACAGAGTGCACAGGCAACCTACAGAATGGGAGAAAATTTTTATAATCTACCCATTTGACAAAGGGCTAATATCCAGAATCTACAAAGAACTTAAACAAATTTACAAGAAAAAAAACAAACAACCCCATCAAAAAGTGGGCAAAGGATATGAGCAGATACTTCCCAAAAGAAGACATCTATGCAGCCAATAGACACATGAAAAAATGCTCATCATCACTGGCCATAAGAGAAATGCAAATCAAAACCACAATGAGATACCATCTCATACCAGTTAGAATTGCGATCATTAAAAAGTCAGGAAACAACAGGTGCTGGAGAGGATGTGGAGAAATAGGAACACTTTTACACTGTTGGTGGGACCTTAAACTAGTTCAACCATTGTGGAAGACAGTGTGGTGATTCCTCAAGCTTCTAGAACTAGAAATACCATTTGACCCAGCCGTCCCATTACTGGGTATTTGCCCATAGGATTATAAATCATGCTGCTATAAAGACACATGCACACATATGTTTACTGCAGCACTGTTCACAATAACAAAGCCTTGGAATCAACCCAAATGTCCATCAATGACAGACTGGATTAAGAAAATGTGGACACATACACCATGGAATACTATGCAGTCATAAAAAAGGATGAGTTCATGTCCTTTGCAGGGACATGGATGAAGCTGGAAACCATCATTCTGAGCAAACTATCACAAGGACAAAAAAACAAACACCGCATGTTCTCACTCATAGTGGGAATTGAACAGTGAGATCACTTGGACACAGGTTAGGGAACATCACACACCGGGGCCTGTCATGGGGTGGGAAGAGGGGGGAGGGATAGCATTAGGAGATATACCTAATGGAAATGATGAGTTAATGGGTGTATACATATGGCACATGTATACATATGTAACAAACCTGCACGTTGTGCACATGTACCCTAGAACTTAAAGTATAATAATAAAAAAAATGCACGTTCACAGGTTTTCTGCACCAAGGAGTTTGTTATAGGTCTTTGCTACGTGGCTTTTGTGACAGCAAAATTTTCCAGAATTCTTTAGAAAGAGTGGTTATTGTTTTATTCTTTAGAGGCCAGTCCTTTTGTAGGGAGTGGGGTAGGAAGTACATTTATACTAATGAGATCAAGGCAGCTCATTTAAATGAGAAGGCAGGTGTATTACCAAGACTTATGACCAACTATTTTTATAATTGATATGTCAGGAATGTGTCTCTATTCAATTAGGATGCTATCTCGTATTCTGGTCAACCACTGTACTCACTGGATGTACTATATTTATTTAGAAAAGTAATTTAGTATTTAAAAGAGTAAATGAATTCCATGTTTAAAAATAAAAATCACTCCAGCTTTCTCCACTCTGAAGCATTTTACTTAAGCCTGATATTACTACTGGGATTCTTGGCATTTGGTTTAAAGAAAAAAGTACAGTCAGGCGGTTTTGACCATTAATGTCCACTTGATTTGTACTAATATTCCTTGTTAAATGCCTTAAGAGACAGGACTGGTATGCCAACCTTCTTCTGAAATAGACCCTTTATCTTTCTCAGACATATGAACAGGATGCATCATTCACGACACATGTCATCTGGCATTTGGCACCAGGAAGACTAGGAACAAAAGCAGTAACTCCTGACAGACTGTACTGCACACTCCAAGTTCCTGCCATCTTGCCGAAGGCCCTCAGTGCAGACACACTCCTGGGCAATTGCCTCCCCTCCTTCCTTTGCTCCCCCCATCAGCTTTCTTCTCCTCCAAATATCGCTTTCCTTCTCTTCTTTCCTTCTAAAGGAAGGAGAAAGCTGGATGACCTCAAATTTCATACACACCATGTTTTACTGTTTTAGCTCTATTCTAGCTGCTATGGGATACGAAATGAATTAAAAGACAATGTTCAAGTACACAAAGACTTCAAAATAATATAATGACACATATGTGATACCAGCCACGCAGCAGTACCACACTAGATGTCTTATATACATCATCATATTTGATTTACGTCATTCTTAAAACCATACTATAAAGAAAATATTTCTATCTTCATTTTTTATTAAAGAAACTAGCGCTCAGGGAGTCTGAATAATTAGCCCAAAGCCCCACATTCTGGTTTCTGTCTCTTCCTTTGAGAATGAGCTGGGCATTCCAGCCTTGCCTGGCTGCCCACGCGGTCCTGGCAAGATTATCTAAAACAATAACAGTATACATATTTGGGTTTTTTGGGAAGTACACAGTCCACCCAAGTTTTGCTCCCTACCTGGGATTAATTAAAGATGCACATGCTCTATGATGCCAGTCAGCAATTTTACTGGACATCAATTTTAGATAAATTCTTACATACCAGTACATAAAAGCATGTGCATTACAGCACTAGTTATAATAATAATAATTAGATACAACATAAATATCTGTAAACATGACAATGGACCCATAAATTGTGGCATGTTTATACAGAATGCTATACACCATTTTAAATAATGAACTTTGTACACTGATAGGCAAGATTCTCAAAAACATAATATCAAAAATGCAGTGTTTAGAAACAGAATGTATAAAATTTAAAATTATTTACATAAAATTTTAAAACCTGCAAAATAGCACTCTATAAAGTATGTGAATACCTATAGACAAAAAAGTATAAGATCACTCATGGGAATAATGAATGCTGAATTTACAGTAATGGTTATCTCTGAGAAATGAGGGAGAGAATACGATTGGAGAAGGTACAGAGATTTTTTTACATTATTGCATATTTTTATCTTTATGTTGAAAATCTTTCATGATAGAAAAGAACAATTTAGGGAGGAAGAAGGCAATTTCTACCTGGAAAAAGAAAAGAAACAGAAGCAACTAAAAAAAAAAACATAAAATTAAGTATTTATAGAATTTGAGAAGTTACGATTTTTCAAGTAATGAAACTTTTTGGGTTACTTTTAAACTAATAATAATTATGTTTTTCCAACTGAAGGATGATCAAAATACTTCCTAGTTCTTGGCTCTTACTTTCATTTACTCCACTCCTTGTATGAAAGAATCAATACTGATTCAGGGAAATTTCTGTGAGTCAGAAGAGGCACGGTTGGTTCAAAATTTCTCCTGAGTTTACCACAGTTACAACCAATGTCAGCATTTTCTCTTTGGTCTATGTTGTCAGAAGTAAATACATATTAGCTATTTTTTTCATTAGGAAACAGATTCCATGCAGGTTGACAGCATGAATCTTGGACTGCAGTACAGTTACCTAGGAGCCATATCATGTTAAATGAGGTACTCAACTTCATTGAGCCCATGTGGAAATAATAGGTCAACGCATTATTATTAGGATTAAATAAGATATATAAAATAGTACTCTATTTAGCTCACAATAATGTTCTATCTGTGATGGCTAATGATAATGATGATAGTAATAATTAAGACTGTGACCAGTCTGTGCTCTATAAATTTTTCTTATATCCAGGACTGTAATATCCAAGGAGACATGTAGTCTATTTTGTAAGGAAAATAAACAAGAAACGCAAATGAAATACTGTAGAGATCTTGCTTTTGTTCAGATGTAAAGACATGACAAGGAAAACAAATGGTGCTTTCTAACTCACTCTCCCTTTTAACTTCGAATACCTTTTTTTTTCATACTGCACCCCAAATATAAGTTCACCTGGGTTCTAATGAAAGATTTTCGGATTGACCTACTATTAGTACTTAGGAAAAGTGATGAAAATACAAATTTTAAAACCAGGGTTTTTAAAGATTTGAGTTTTGATTGCTTTTTTAAAACACAAACTCTACGCAAATAACTTAGGAAGTAGCAAATTAGGTTTTTGCTCTGGGACACATTGCCCCAGGTGCAAAGTTCTAAATACATTTATGAGATCATGAACTTTGTTAACCAACATTCATCCCCCAACATTTACCCTCTACCCATAAACTCTTCTCAGCAACCATGAAATAAGCTTGGGCCGGGCGCGCTGGCTCATGCCTGTAATCCTAGCACTTTGGGAGGCCAAGGCAGGCGGTCACAAGGTCAGGAGATTGAGACCATCCTGGCCAACACGGTGAAACCCCGTCTCTACTAAAAATACAAAAAAAAATTAGCCAGGCTTGGTGTCGGGTGCTTGTAGTCCCAGCTACTTGGAAAGCTGAGGCAGGAGAATGGTTTGAATCCGGGATGCTGAGCTTGCAGTGGGCCAAGATAGTGCCACTGTACTCCAGCCTGGGCAACAGAGCAAGACTCCATCTCAAAAAAAAAAAAAAAAAGAAAAAAGAAAAGAAATAAGCCTGTCACTGGCCTGTGCCAGCCCCTTGACTACAAATGGAGCTGTCAGTATGAATAGAATTGAAACACCAAGGGCAACATGATGGTGCCAGCAGGCCTAGAACTTCTCTTTATAGGATTTGTATTTTCATTAGTTGTTCTAAATACTGAGAGCAGATCAATCATGAAAATCCTTTGTTAGAATCCAAGTAAATCTGTATTTGTGATAGAGCAAGAAGGAAAGGTATTCAAAGTCAAAAGTGGGGATGAGTGAGCACTATTCATCTTTTCTCGCAGGTCTTTCCATCAGAACAAAAGCCAGATCTACCTATAGGCTTGAGTGAGCCCTTTCCTCTATTTCTTCTCACATTCTCCTTTACTGATCAATGGCCACATAATATTTTGTTCCCCACTTTTTCTCCTGCCTCACCCCACAGTGGTAGCTTTATCTCTGAAATGAATGAGTGAGGCTTTTCCTACCCTTTTCCCAGAATAGAAGGAAACTCTACAGGTGACAGTATGATATAACAGCTCAGAGCTGCACTTTGAAAGGGCAAATCAGGACATTCCCTTTCTGAAACTAAATGGAGCATTGAAAACTAGAAAAAAATAACACCCTTAGAAGAACTAAGCTGATCTTCACACCCAAGTCGTGATACTTGCAAAGCCCCTCCCAACATGTAGCCAAAGGAGTTTGTGAAGATTCTGTAGTCTTAGGGTGTCGGACAGCTCAGAAATGCAAGAATAGTGTATGCCTACGAGAACAAGGGGCTCTCTCCAAGCAAAAGTGCTGTTGACATTGACTCCTCTCTACTGTCTTTGGCAAAACGGTTTTGAAAATGAAGGGCAAAACTGCCAAAAATTGTGGGTAATTGATGCTTTCCTGAGAAAATTACCATGAAAAAAGACCAAAACCCTCTTACAGCAAGGTTAGACATGGCTCACAGGACTCGGAGAGAAGAGAAACTAAATGGGAATGGGAGTCCAAAAGCCAAATCCTCATGACTTGCAACAGTGAGTTCAGTAGTGAGAACAGTGGTGCTTGGGGAGGAGGGAGGTGGAGATGGGGCAGGAGTGGGTATAAACCCCTGTCAGTTCTAGCTCTGAGACTGGTTATAGGAAAAGAATTGGAGAATGTGTCTAAAGCATAGACATAAGATATTTATTGAGAAATTAATGAATTCCCATACTGGAAAACATTTTATCCATTTTTGTTCTGCTAAAATGAAGTAAGCAGTTGTCAAGGATAAGGTGTCAAGCAGATTTCCTACAAATAAAGAGCTTTCCTAATAAATTATGTACTCAGTAAAAGGAATTGCATTTTACATGCTACGGCCTTATTTCACAGTTTTACAGATTTCTTTAATCCTAACTATATTTTCCCAGGTTTTATATGAGCTGCTGACACTGGGTACTAGTGATGGCTGGTGAAATTATACTTTTTCCAGGGTTTTAAATCTAGAAATGGTAGCTAGAGAGGAAGAAATGTAACTGCAAAGAGAATTGTGTCTACAGCTTTTATGATTCCAAGTAAAAATGAACATGCCTTGAAACTTTCAAAGTTCCCTTTTCTCCATAATTCTTCAGAATGATCTCATCAAGAAATGTGTTATCACTTCAAATTTTCAGAAGAAATGGAAGCAAATAATGATCACTTGAAAATTTTGGAGAAACTGGTAAAGCAAGTTTGAAGGAGTCTCTTCAACATACATTAGGCATTCTTTGATTGAATCCATCAGTATTACCTGGAGAGTGTTAGGTCTTTTCCAAGATTTCTTTAAATGCTTTTTGAAGGCATTTCTTAATTCCAAAATGTTTAATGAAATAAAATGTTTCCTAGGTTTGAGATACTGAATATGATGCTACAGTTAGGAGGTACATATAGAAAAAGCAGATTTGGAAAGTTAAATTAAGTACACCTTTGTGGTGGTGTAAGAGTATTTTCCAGCAAGGGCTACATGGTGGCTGGAAAGTGAGAACAAAAAAATGAGCACCTCAGGCTCAGGTTCAGGCTTGGGTAGTTCACTGGATAGTCCACCAATAAGCAGGAGATCAAGTTAGCTGATCTTGATAGCTTTTACAACAGCTGAGCATTTAAATCAAAACCCCACATTTAGTATGTGTGAATGCACTAGATTTTTGTGGGAAATTATTAGCACTTACTTCTAGGGGCACTCCTCTAGGCTGTCTTCCCTGGGATAAAGGAAAGCCAGTAGAATAAAGACAAGAAGCCCAAGTCCAAGTTCAGCTCTGGACTCAGTTGATGTATGGCTTTGAGCAGGTCATTTCCTTTCAGACCTCCTTTTCCATGTCTATAAAATAAGAGGATAAGCATGGATAATTTATAAGTTCCATCTAATTCTAAAGTTGCATGGCTGAAAAGAATGTCTTTATCTTGAAATTCAAATCAATACAGTTCCTTCTTCCCTAGGAATCAGAGTTAAAGAGTCTCTGAAAATTAAAGCTAGAAAGAACCTGAGAAATCATCTAACTCAAATCCCCTCATCCTACTCATAAAGAAACTGACCACATGTGTTCATTGGCTTTACTCCCAGATGCCAGTAAAACATTTGGTTGTTTCAAGTAAGTGCAGAATGGAACTCCTGAATCAGAGAAATCTAGTTTCATGTTTTCTCACTTAGAAGTCATGTCATTCTACTGTCAGAAAAAAAACACACATTCAAATTATAGTAGAAATAAGATATTCATGTAAAACTAAGATGAGGTTTTCAGCATCATAAAATTAAATATCCCTGCATATACCCCAAAGGCAGGACTTGGAAAGAAGGTAGGTAGTGTCTCAGCTATAAGGCTTATTGACATAGAGTCCTTCGGCCAGTTGGTGGACCATGGCTGAGAAGGAATATCAATAGTAAAAAAAAGAGTACCCTGAACCTACCTACATGGTAAAGAGAGTACCATGTACTCTCAAGGAGGAGATATAAAGATAGAAGGAAGAACGAAAAGCAAAGAGGAACAAAGAAGAGAGTGTAAGACTATTACGGGAAGGACCAAAGGGACCAAATTCCTGTTCCTTAGGAGCCAACCCCATGAGCCATTAGCAGATCGGCTGTAAAATTCAAGGTAAAGGTAGACAAAGGTGATGACAGCACATGGCTGTCCCCCAAAATCATTTTTTAAATCATGCTTTTAGAATGTAATTGCCAAAACTACTATTATGGTATGATATTGTCTTTAAAAATATTTTGGCGTCAAATAATGTGGCAAGTGCCTGGGTCTTCTCTTACTAGCTGAAATATGAGTACCTTCGGGATTTTATTTATTATTGTATCACCAAAGATAGAGGTCTATTATATAGTGTGTTCAATAAATGTTTGGTTCACTCTACAGCTGTCAAACACGGTTTAGTTGAAAGTAACAATATCATCAATCATTTCATTATATTATTGATGAAAGTTTACTTTTAAAAAAGGTGTGCGGGGGGGCGGAGCAAGATGGCCGAATAGGAACAGCTCCAGTCTCCAACTCCCAGCGCCAGCGACACAGAAGACCGGTGATTTCTGCATTTTCAACTGAGGTACTGGGTTCATCTCACTGGGGAGTGCCGGACGATTGGTGCTGGTCAGCTGCTGCAGCCCGAACAGCGAGAGCTGAAGCAGGGCGAGGCATCTCCTCACCTGGGAAGCGCAAAGGGGAAGGGAATCCCTTTTCCTAGCCAGGGGAACTGAGACACACAACACCTGGAAAATCGGGTAACTCCCACCCCAATATTGCGCTTTAAGCAAACAGGCACACCAGGAGATCATATCCCACACCTGGCCGGGAGGGTCCCACGCCCACAGAGCCTCCCTCATTGCTAGCACAGCAGTCTGTGATCTACCGGCAAGGCAGCAGCCAGGCTGGGGGAGGGGCGCCCGCCATTGCTGAGGCTTAAGTAGGTAAACAAAGCTGCTGGGAAGCTCCAACTGGGTGGAGCTCACAGCAGCTCAAGGAAACCTACCTGTCTCTGTAGACTCCACCTCTGGGGACAGGGCACAGCTACACAACAACAACAACAACAACAACAACAAAAAGCAGCAGAAACCTCTGCAGACGCAAACGACTCTGTCTGACAGCTTTGAAGAGAGCAGTGGATCTCCCAACACGGAGGTTGAGATCTGAGAAGGGACAGACTGCCTGCTCAAGTGGGTCCCTGACCCCTGAGTAGCCTAACTGGGAGACATCCCCCACTAGGGGCAGTCTGACACCCCACACCTCACAGGGTGGAGTACGCCCCTGAGAGGAAGCTTCCAAAGCAAGAATCAGACAGGTACACTCGCTGTTCAGAAATATTCTATCTTCTGCAGCCTCTGCTGCTGATACCCAGGCAAACAGGGTCTGGAGTGGACCTCAAGCAATCTCCAACAGACCTACAGCTGAGGGTCCTGACTGTTAGAAGAAAAACTATCAAACAGGAAGGACACCTACACCAAAACCCCATCAGTACATCACCATCATCAAAGACCAGAGGCAGATAAAACCACAAAGATGGGGAAAAAGCAGGGCAGAAAAGCTGGAAATTCAAAAAATAAGAGCACATCTCCCCCGGCAAAGGAGCGCAGCTCATCGCCAGCAACGGATCAAAGCTGGACAGAGAATGACTTTGACGAGATGAGAGAAGAAGGCTTCAGTCCATCAAATTTCTCAGAGCTAAAGGAGGAATTACGTACCCAGCGCAAAGAAACTAAAAATCTTGAAAAAAAAGTGGAAGAATTGACGGCTAGAGTAATTAATGCAGAGAAGGTCATAAACGAAATGAAAGAGATGAAAACCATGACACGAGAAACACGTGACAAATGCACAAGCTTCAGTAACCGACTCGATCAACTGGAAGAAAGAGTATCAGCAATTGAGGATCAAATGAATGAAATGAAGCGAGAAGAGAAACCAAAAGAAAAAAGAAGAAAAAGAAATGAACAAAGCCTGCAAGAAGTATGGGATTATGTAAAAAGACCAAATCTCCGTCTGATTGGGGTGCCTGAAAGTGAGGGGGAAAATGGAACCAAGTTGGAAAACACTCTTCAGGATATCATCCAGGAGAACTTCCCCAACCTAGTAGGGCAGGCCAACATTCAAATCCAGGAAATATAGAGAACACCACAAAGATACTCCTCAAGAAGAGCAACTCCAAGACACATAATTGCCAGATTCACCAAAGTTGAAATGAAGGAAAAAATGTTAAGGGCAGCCAGAGAAAAAGGTCGGGTTACCCACAAAGGGAAGCCCATCAGAATAACAGCAGATCTCTCGGCAGAAACTCTACAAGCCAGAAGAGAGTGGGGGCCAATATTCAACATTCTTAAAGAAAAGAATTTTCAACCCAGAATTTCATATCCAGCCAAACTAAGTTTCATAAGTGAAGGAGAAATAAAATCCTTTACAGATAAGCAAATGCTTAGAGATTTTGTCACCACTAGGCCTGCCTTACAAGAGACCCTGAAGGAAGCACTCAACATGGAAAGGAACAACCGGTACCAGCCATTGCAAAAACATGCCAAAATGTAAAGACCATCGAGGCTAGGAAGAAACTGCATCAACTAACGAGCAAAATAACCAGTTAATATCATAATGGCAGGATCAAGTTCACACATAACAATCTTAACCTTAAATGTAAATGGACTAAATGCTCCAATTAAGAGACACAGACTGGCAAACTGGATAAAGAGTCAAGACCCATCAGTCTGCTGTATTCAGGAGACCCATCTCACACGCAGAGACATACATAGGCTCAAAATAAAGGGATGGAGGAAGATTTACCAAGCAAATGGAGAACAAAAAAAAGCAGGGGTTGCAATCCTAGTCTCTGATAAAACAGACTTTAAACCATCAAAGATCAAAAGAGACAAAGAAGGCCATTACATAATGGTAAAGGGATCAATTCAACAGGAAGAGCTAACTATCCTAAATATATATGCACCCAGTACAGGAGCACCCAGATTCATAAAGCAAGTCCTTAGAGACTTACAAAGAGACTTAGACTCCCATACAATAATAATGGGAGACTTCAACACTCCACTGTCAACATTAGACAGATCAACGAGACAGAAAGTTAACAAGGATATCCAGGAATTGAACTCATCTCTGCAGCAAGCAGACCTAATAGACATCTATAGAACTCTCCACCCCAAATCAACAGAATATATATTCTTCTCAGCACCACATCGTACTTACTCCAAAATTGACCATATAATTGGAAGTAAAGCACTCCTCAGCAAATGTACAAGAACAGAAATTATAACAAACAGTCTCTCAGACCACAGTGCAATCAAACTAGAACTCAGGACTAAGAAACTCAATCAAAACCGCTCAACTACATGGAAACTGAACAACCTGCTCCTGAATGACTACTGGGTACATAACGAAATGAAGGCAGAAATAAAGATGTTCTTTGAAACCAATGAGAACAAAGATACAACATACCAGAATCTCTGGGACACATTTAAAGCAGTGTGTAGAGGGAAATTTATAGCACTAAATGCCCACAAGAGAAAGCAGGAAAGATCTAAAATTGACACTCTAACATCGCAATTAAAAGAACTAGAGAAGCAAGAGCAAACACATTCCAAAGCTAGCAGAAGGCAAGAAATAACTAAGATCAGAGCAGAACTGAAGGAGATAGAGACACAATAAACCCTCCAAAAAATCAATGAATCCAGGAGTTGATTTTTTGAAAAGATCAACAAAATTGACAGACCACTAGCAAGACTAATAAAGAAGAAAAGAGAGAAGAATCAAATCGATGCAATTAAAAATGATAAAGGGGATATCACCACCGACCCCACAGAAATACAAACTACCATCAGAGAATACTATAAACACCTCTACGCAAATAAACTGGAAAACCTAGAAGAAATGGATAATTTCCTGGACACTTACACTCTTCCAAGACTAAACCAGGAAGAAGTTGAATCCCTGAATAGACCAATAGCAGGCTCTGAAATTGAGGCAATAATTAATAGCCTACCAACCAAAAAAAGTCCAGGACCAGATGGATTCACAGCTGAATTCTACCAGAGGTATAAGGAGGAGTTGGTACCATTCCTTCTGAAACTATTCCAATCAATAGAAAAAGAGGGAATCCTCCCTAACTCATTTTATGAGGCCAACATCATCCTGATACCAAAGCCTGGCAGAGACACAACAAAGAAAGAGAATTTTAGACCAATATCCCTGATGAACATCGATGCAAAAATCCTCAATAAAATACTGGCAAACCGGATTCAACAACACATCAAAAAGCTTATCCACCATGATCAAGTGGGCTTCATCCCTGGGATGCAAGGCTGGTTCAACATTCGCAAATCAATAAACATAATCCAGCATATAAACAGAACCAAAGACAAGAACCACATGATTATCTCAATAGATGCAGAAAAGGCTTTTGACAAAATTCAACAGCCCTTCATGCTAAAAACGCTCAATAAATTCGGTATTGATGGAACATACCTCAAAATAATAAGAGCTATTTATGACAAACCCACAGCCAATATCATACTGAATGGGCAAAAACTGGAAAAATTCCCTTTGAAAACTGGCACAAGACAGGGATGCCCTCTCTCACCACTCCTATTCAACATAGTGTTGGAAGTTCTGGCTAGGGCAATCAGGCAAGAGAAAGAAATCAAGGGTATTCAGTTAGGAAAAGAAGAAGTCAAATTGTCCCTGTTTGCAGATGACATGATTGTATATTTAGAAAACCCCATTGTCTCAGCCCAAAATCTCCTTAAGCTGATAAGCAACTTCAGCAAAGTCTCAGGATACAAAATTAATGTGCAAAAATCACAAGCATTCTTATACACCAGTAACAGACAAACACAGAGCCAAATCATGAATGAACTTCCATTCACAATTGCTTCAAAGAGAATAAAATACCTAGGAATCCAACTTACAAGGGATGTAAAGGACCTCTTCAAGGAGAACTACAAACCACTGCTCAGTGAAATAAAAGAGGACACAAACAAATGGAAGAACATACCATGCTCATGGATAGGAAGAATCAATATCGTGAAAATGGCCATACTGCCCAAGGTAATTTATAGATTCAATGCCATCCCCATCAAGCTACCAATGAGTTTCTTCACAGAATTGGAAAAAACTGCTTTAAAGTTCATATGGAACCAAAAAAGAGCCCGCATCTCCAAGACAATCCTAAGTCAAAAGAACAAAGCTGGAGGCATCACGCTACCTGACTTCAAACTATACTACAAGGCTACAGTCACCAAAACAGCATGGTACTGGTACCAAAACAGAGATATAAACCAATGGAACAGAACAGAGTCCTCAGAAATAATACCACACATCTACAGCCATCGGATCTTTGACAAACCTGAGAGAAACAAGAAATGGGGAAAGGATTCCCTATTTAATAAATGGTGCTGGGAAAATTGGCTAGCCATAAGTAGAAAGCTGAAACTGGATCCTTTCCTTACTCCTTATACGAAAATTAATTCAAGATGGATTAGAGACTTAAATGTTAGACCTAATACCATAAAAATCCTAGAGGAAAACCTAGGTAGTACCATTCAGGACATAGGCATGGGCAAAGACTTCATGTCTAAAACACCAAAAGCAACGGCAGCAAAAGCTAAAATTGACAAATGGGATCTAATTAAACTAAAGAGCTTCTGCACAGCAAAAGAAACTACCATCAGAGTGAACAGGCAACCTACAGAATGGGAGAAAATTTTTGCAATCTACTCATCTGACAAAGGGCTAATATCCAGAACCTACAAAGAACTCAAACAAATTTACAAGAAAAAAACAAACAACCCCATCAAAAAGTGGGCAAAGGATATGAACAGACATTTCTCAAAAGAAGACATTCATACAGCCAACAGACATATGAAAAAATGCTCATCATCACTGGCCATAAGAGAAATGCAAATCAAAACCACAATGAGATACCATCTCACACCAGTTAGAATGGCGATCATTAAAAAGTCAGGAAACAACAGGTGCTGGAGAGGATGTGGAGAAATAGGAACACTTTTACACTGTTGGTGGGATTGTAAACTAGTTCAACCATTATGGAAAACAGTATGGCGATTCCTCAAGGATCTAGAACTAGATGTACCATATGACCCAGCCATCCCATTACTGGGGATATACCCAAAGGATTATAAATTATGCTGCTATAAAGACACATGCACACGTATGTTTATTGCAGCACTATTCACAATAGCAAAGACTTGGAATCAACCCAAATATCCATCAGTGACAGATTGGATTAAGAAAATGTGGCACATATACACCATGGAATACTATGCAGCCATAAAAAAGGATGAGTTTGCATCCTTTGTAGGGACATGGATGCAGCTGGAAACCATCATTCTTAGCAAACTATCACAAGAACAGAAAACCAAACACCGCATGTTCTCACTCATAGGTGGGAACTGAACAATGAGATCACTTGGACTCAGGAAGGGGAACATCACACACCGGGGCCTATCATGGGGAGGGGGGAGGGGGGAGGGATTGCATTGGGAGTTATACCTGATGTAAATGACGAGTTGATGGGTGCAGCAGACTAACATGGCACAAGTATACATATGTAACAAACCTGCACGTTATGCACATGTACCCTACAACTTAAAGTATAATAATAATAAATAAATTTAAAAAAATAAATAAAGAAGGTGTGCATTTTGTATAGTGTTCTAAATGCTCATAAATCCCTATGGAATGCTGTGGCAACTGGATACTTCCAGAGATCTCTGGGTACAGAATGTTCAGCAATCCAAACTTATCTGCATTTATTAATATAATATGTGGCTTAATAATGTTACATATTCAGTTGAATAAAAAACATTTCCATCTTTATTCATTACAATAATTTTGTAGAATTCAAGATTCATTTATGTATGGCCTTCTGAATGTTTCCTACTTTTGAAATATGACTGTTGAAATTATACAGATAACGCCAGATACACAAGACTAAGAATTTCATTTGTATCCTGAAACGTCTTCGTTGGATAAATATTCTGAGAAGAGACTCATATTTATTAACAAATCATTTTACTTTTCAGAATATGAAGGCCTTTGGAGAAATTGTTCATTCTATTCCTCAATGGGCACTCAATAATTATCTGTCTACTTAAAAGAGAAAGATACATTTTGTATTCTTTTAGAGATCAGGATCATTCTTCCATGTACCCATTCTCTCATGCTTACTAAAACAATTTACTTCTATTTGCTCATTCCCTCATCCTTCTAAAATCATTTACATACATGACAGATAAAAAAATTAATTAGGAAAAAAGGTAGAAAAAGGCCCCTGACTTCAAGGCATATTTATGTTATGAAAGTCAGAGAGATGAACAACATTCTCATATTTTCCTGAGTATTCTCCACAGTAACCAATACAAGCCTAAGTGCTAACAGTCACTTAGAAAACATTCACTATCTGAATGAATCAATAAATGCAATAATGAAGGGTTGGATGTAGCAGACATATTTGGTCAATTAGCCACTAGAGGCTACATCTTGAGTGTGAAGGAGCCATATTTCAGATAAAGTAAAACCCAGCCCTCACTCATGTGTTTTTAAATTATGAGGTTTGTTTTCTCAAGAATGGTTTCATATTCATGAAGAGGCAGTCCATGGGATGTATTAGGAAATCCCTAGCATCTGAAGATAATTGGAGAAACTAACCAGGAATGAATCACTTCCAAAAGGAGTCCTCAGGTACCTGTCAGAGCAGAATCCCAGGTGGGTGGAGAGCCCATGGGGTTTACACGGCTTACCATTACCCATTCATGTTGGCATGTGCTAGGCATCTCCCGTGATCTCTTTATAGCACTGCAGTCTGCCCACGTCTCCTCTGTGCCCTTTCCCCAGCACAAAGGGACACAGTAGCACAGAGATAAGAGTCAGTTGCTTTCCAACTACTCAAATCCTCCATCTACCCCTGTGTGGACCCTTCCTGGGATGGCTTATCCGGTCTTCACTTTCTGTGAGACTGTAAAAGAAAACCAAGCTTTGCTAAGGGTACCAACAATTCCTGAAATGGCCTGCATGAGCTGCTAATTTTATAACAATACCTGCTTTTCAGGGAAGGTGGTGAGACATGGACCACCTGCTCATATCATGTAGTGTAATATTCAGGAAGCCCACAGTTTCTTCCAATGGAAGAACAAGAGGACCAGCTGACAGAAGAGGTATAAACTGAGCTTCTCAGCCAGCACCAAGTCAAGAGGATTCTCCAGCTTATTTAGGCTTTAGAACATTCCAGGCTGAATGGAATACAGTTAATCTTTACATCAAATCCAGTTCTACATTTAAAGATAAAAGTGTCACTCTTAAGTCAGCAGGCACTGGTGTCTGGCAAGAAGCAAGATAACACACCAATGCAACACTGATTTTAAGTCCTGACAGCTACCCTCTCCCCTCCACTTTTCCAACCCAAGACTTGAGGTTTAAATAATTCATAACTGACTCAACTACAATTCATTCAGAGGCCACCTCCATGTTCCTTGACTTGATAATAACAAAGCCATGGAGGGGTAGACCTTGAAAATTAGTCTTTCATTGGAATAAACACTCTCCAGGTATTTCTTATTCTTGTCATTGCAGCAAAGACTATGACACTCTCTGGGAAACAACAAAAAAGACAATGGGTCCACAGTCCTTTCCACAGATGTTCTGTGCCACTTCCCTCAACAACTCCCAGGTTCCTGAGGCTCAAAACTGTCCTAGATTTTCTTCTATAATTCCATGAGATATCAACCATTGGGGCAAACATTGTTGAACTTACCACCCTGGGAAGATTATATGGGCGGTGAAGACACTGCAGATATTTGTTTATGAATACCTTTTGTTTATGAATGTATGACTTGACGCAGGCATCATCAAACATTGACTTTTTTCCCCCTAATATCTAAGATGCCATCCCCTTAAATATTATCCTTTTCTATCTTTTACAAATTCTAAAGCCATGCCTTAGTGTGAATATTTTTATCTTGTTCATTTGACTGTGTGTTATATACCAGGCATTGTCTATGTTACATATATATATGTGTGTGTATATATATGTATATATATATATGTGTGTGTGTGTGTGTGTGTGTATATATATATATCACCCAAAATAACTTACGGGGTTTTTTTTTTTTTTCTTTAACTGATGATTAAATTGATGGTCAGAAAGGGAAAAGCAGAGTCAGCCTGTGAGTCCAGGATTGTCCATTTACTAAACAGGCTGCTTTCCTTTTCCCATGAGGCAAGATAAAGAAAGGATGGGCCCCTTGACAGCTGTTGCCTGCAGAAAGAGACATAGTGAAAATATGGTAGAGAGATTCAGATCAGGGACATCTCAAGATAAATTTGGCCTAATGCTTAACTTTGGTACTATAGAGCAAATCTGTATTCCACACATTCTGGGAAAAATGGTTGTGTTTTCCACAAGATCAGTAGGGACCTAGACTCCAAGTGCGTTCTTAAAGAATTTTATTTCAGAAACAACCCCTAGTTATTCATCTAGTCTTATTGATATTTTAACAGTATTTCCAGAATCTGTTTCTATTTCTATTTCATTTCATTCACCTCAACAAATTTCCTAACTGATTTTCCATACGTATTTTATTCCTTTCAAACTCTTGGCAACACTAAAACCAAAGACGATTTTTTAAAACATAAATATTACCATGTGATGGCTCTGTTTGGAAACATTTGAAAGCTCTGGATAACCTGGAGGAAAACCACCGAACTCTTTAGCATGACATACTCTACTTTATGGAACACCACAAGCCCCACAGTTCTGTACTATCCCACAGGCTCTTCTACTTGCATACCTCCCACTCAATACCTGTCTCAGCTTAAATGCCACTTTCTCAGGAACCGCATGACTGTTGAAAAAATTGTGGATGACAACCATGTAGAACACCACTTTCCATTTGGAGGACTATGCTTTTAGAGGGGCACTGTCTGAGAGGTTAAAGAAACATTACACATGAAAATAGGTGAAGGAACTGAGGAGATTACGCAGGAGAAAATGAAACTCACAGACAAGAAAACTAACACACATCAGACAAAGACAATATCATGAGAAGCAGTTGACTACTGAGGAGGCTTATTGAGTGTAGCCCAGAATTCAGAAGCAGGATCTGTGGATGAAAGGAAGTACATAGGAGAGGTTCAGATTTAACATATTTTAGGAAAAGCCTTCTTGAGATTGAAGATTGTCACCACGGAAACAAATATCCATAGAGAAAATTGTGAGCTCCAGTTTTCATGCAAATGCTTGAGGATGCTGCAGAAGAGATTGTGTGTAGGGAGAAAATGCTCAGCTGTTCTGAAGGGCAGTGACCATTAGGGAATAACAAAGAAATGGGACAGCAACAGGCTGGAGAGGAAACTGGCCAAGCCCACCAGACTCCATAAACTCCCACTAACTCCTCCATGAATACAGAGTCAATAACAGAATTAACCGTACATTACTGCCTTCATGTGAGCCCAGAGGATATTACTTTCTCCAGTCTTACAACTATTTGAGAAATGTCTATTGTTAATAAGAATTCCATGCCCTCAGCTCTCTAGTATTGAGAGCTAAGGAATTTACAAGCAGTGTTATTGGGAATATGCATGAACATTTGGGTGTATGAACATAATCAAAAGAGAAATAATTTTATATAAAGGCATGTTTTAAAATCAATATATAAATATGTGCAATAATTTACGCTTTGGTGTTCAGTATGAGTGTTGTTATATTCATTCAGGCTAGAACACAGTGATAGTTCAAGATAGTTCAAGATAGTTCGACACGGTGATGGTTAAATTGTCCCTTTTAAAAAGAGTTGTTTTTATACTCCTGTATTATAATTATCCTTCACCCAGTTTACTGGCGAGATGGACCACAAGTAATTTGTTATTAATGGTAGGTAAAGTCTGAAATTTGTGAGTGGTTTAGTTTTAGAATGCTATAAATCAGTTCCAAGATAACCGCTACAATAACGTCACTGTCATTCACTTGCTTTACAATTTGCTTTGCAATATGCTTTCTTAAGTGAAAGAGAACAAAGGTAGAACTCAGGAACCCTTATATAACCTCAGGGGCATCCCATAGCAGTGTGTGATACATCTTCTGTTATGTTTGTAATGACCAAGAAGTTTCAAACTATTCCTCTAAAACACAGAGTATAAAGAAATAAAATGTTTAGCTATCATTCTGCATTCTACATTTGCATGATCTTAGAATTACATTATATGTAGGAACACATGCTAGAACATATTTTTAAGGAAAACCTCTCATTTCTCAATTTTTTCAATAAGGTCACCAAATATAAACAATGTTTATCAAAAATACAGAAATAATGCATTGACTTTTGGAAGAAAAATATGAAGACATTAACATTATAGATCATGTGCATGTGTCAATAACATGACAATATCTAAAAAAATTGTGTAAGCCTAAAAAGTTAGAACTTCATATATCATGTCAACTTGCCAAGTTTAAACTAGAAATAAGGAGGTAGATGTATTTTCATGTGTAGTAATCATAGGACATGTAACGCCCGTGTTCATTTGTGGATAAATAGGTAAAGCGTGCTAGTATTCTTCTGAACAAACAACCGTGAGAATTATCCTCCGAGAGAGCAAGGAATAGCGTGGCGCAGTGTTGTTAGGGAGTCAAGTAGGGGCTGATGTGGAAGAGTCTTGAAAGCCTTATTAAGATTTGTCTTTTTCCATGTGGCACATATACACCATGGAATACTATGCAGTCATAAAAAAGGATGAGTTTGTGTCCTTTGTAGGGACATGGATGCAGCTGGAAACCATCATTCTTAGCAAACTATTGCAAGAACAGAAAACCAAACACCGCATGTTCTCACTCATAGGTGGGAACTGAACAATGAGATCACCTGGACTCGGGAAGGGGAACATCACACACCGGGGCCTATCATGGGGAGGGGAGAGGAGGGAGGGATTGCACTGGGAGTTATACCTGATGTAAGTGACGAGTTGATGGGTGCTGACGAGTTGATGGGTGCAGCACAGCAACATGGCACAAGTATACATATGTAACAAACCTGCACGTTATGCACATGTACCCTAGAACTTAAAGTATAATAATAATAAAATAAAATAAAATAAAATAAAATAAAAAAAGATTTGTCTTTTTCCTAAACCCAATGTGAAGACATTGGAGCATTTTAAGCAAGGTTTAACATGCTACAATTTGTATTTCAAATATATACTCTGGAGCTAATTAAAAGTAGATGTAGGTTGTAGTTTAGGAAGCATTTATAAAAGTCTAGGCAGTAGATGTTATAACTGGGTGACAGAAATAGTAAAATGTGGATGAAGCCAAAGTATATTAGGAGTTAAAACTGGAAGTTCCCAGTAAAGAATCAGTAATGTGGAATATCAAAGACAGGGAGGGGTGGAGAATTACTCTTAAGTTTTTGGCCGGCACAACTCTAGGAATGATGAAAGGGGTAGGGAACAGAGAGTTTCAGATTTAGGGGAAAAAAATGGGTTGGGTTTCAGATATATAGAGCTTAGGATGTCTTAAAGACATCCAAGGAAAGATGTAAAACGAATAATTATTTCTAAAATCATGAGCTTAAGAGAGAGGTCTGAGTAGGGATGAGTATCAATTTCCATTGTTCTGCCTAACCTCATACTAGTCCCATTCTGTTCTGATAACTGTAGCTTGATAGTAAGTCCTGACATCAGTATCGCAATTTGTTCAACTTTGTTCATTGTTTTTATTTTTTTAACTATTCTAGATCCTTTTCATAGTCATACAAATTTTAGAATCACTTTTTCAATGTCTTCAGAAATAAAAAATCATCACCTTTGGAATTGGTTGGGATTACACTGAAATTATAGATGGACTTAGGGAAAATTTTAACACAATAGAATCTTTCATTTCAGGAAAATGATGTATTTTGCTATTTATTTAGAATGTTATATTTTTTTCAGAAATGATTTATAGTTTACAGGGTACAGATTTACACATATTTTGTTAAATCTATCCATAAGTATTTTATGTTTTTGATACTATTGCCAGTGATATTTTTAAATTTTCATTTCCAATTCTTAGTTGCTAGCATATGGAAATGAATTTTTAAAACATATATTGACTTTGTATTCAAAGTCTTTGCTTATCTGCGTAAGTACTTTTTGTAGATTATTTTAAAAATCATATAAATACTTGATCGTGTTATCTATGGAAGAAATACAGCTTAACTTTCTCTTTCCCTTATATTTGCGTTTTATTTCTCTCTCTTAATTGCACTAGCCAGGGTCTCCAGTTAAACGTTGAATAGAAATGGCCAAAAGATACACACTTGCCTTGTTCTTTAGGAAGAAATCAATGTTTCACCTTTCAATATAATATTAGCTATAGATTTCTCATAGATTTCCTTTGTAAGATTGAGAAGATTCCTTCTATTGATGGCTTATAGGGAGTTCCTAATCATGAATAGGAGTTAAGTTTATCAAATATTTCCATAGATTGAGATGACCATTTCTTCTTTACTTAGTTAATATTGTGTAACACTGAGTTTAAAATGTTGCATCAACATTGCATTGCTGGAATAGGCCCTCTTAATCATGGCATATTATCCTTTCTATATATAACTGTATTTTGTTACATTTTCATTAAAGATTTTTATATCTACATTTGTGAGGCACATTGTTCTGCATTTTATTTCTTTGTTTTGTTATCTGATTTTGGTATTAAGATAATTCTTTCTAAAAATATGTTAGTACATATCCCCTTTCTTCCATTTTTTTTCAAATAATTTGTGTAAAATATGTGTGATTCCTTCATGAAATGTTAGGTAGAATTTACTTGTGAAGTCATTCAGGCCTAGAGTTTTTATGAAAAGATTTTAATAATTAATTTTATGTATTTTACAATTACAGTGTAGAATATTCCATATTAATCCTCTTGATAGTGACAGTTTTTATTCTCTTTATTACTCCACATCTTTTTGGTGTCATTGATTTTTTCTATTGTTAGGCCTTAGTCTATTTAACTGATACCACTTTATCTTACTTCCTTATAATTAATTTGAGTTTAATTTGCTCTTATTTTTCAAATTCCTTGATGTAGATACTTAGATTACTAACATTATATTTTCTTTTCTAAGTATTTAAAGCTTTAAATCTCTCTCTAGATACTGTTTTATCTGTATCACATAAATTTTGTAGGATGTGTTTTCATTTCTATTATTTTAAATTTTCCTTGTGATTCTTTCACTTATGTATAATTAAGAAAGCGTTGTTCAATTACAAATATTTGGGCACTTTTCTATGACATTTTGTTGTTGATTTCTAGTTAAATTCTGTTGTGGCCAGAAAACACATTCTGTATGATTGTAATTCTTTTAAATGTAAGATAATTTGCTTATGATTAAAAGCATGATCTATCTTGGCAAAGGGTTCGTGTGTACTTGTAAACGTGTATCCTGGCATTATTGTGCAGAGTATTTTTAAATGTCAGTTAGGTCAAGTTGGTTGATAATGTCATTCAAATCTTCTTCTTCTGACTACTTGTTCAATTGATTTCTGAAAGAGGAGTGTTGAATTTCTAACTGTAATCTTGATGTCCAGTTTTCATTTCAGTTTGATTATATATATATATGTATATATCTAAGATTATTCTGTCTTCTTGATAAACTGACTCTGTTGTCATTATGAAATGTCCCCCTTTATGTCTGGTAATATTCGTTTTCATGCAGCCTACTTTGCCTGGTATTGATTTAGAAATCCCAGTCTTTTATTATCTTTTATCAGTACTTGCCTGCCATTTTTTCATACTTATAATCTACTCCTTTATATTTAAAATGTGTTTATTATAGAAAGCTTATAGTTTCATGTTATCCAATCTGACAATATCTGCCTTATAGTAGTCATCTTCATTTAAAAAAATGATTTTGCTTACAGATTTTTTGCTTACAGATTTTCTCCCCCCAGTACTTTAGAGAGGTTGTTTTGTTTTCTTCTCCCTTGATTGTTCCTGACAAGAAGTCAGCAATTATTTTTATTTCTGTTCTCTTGTATTTAATATGGTTTTCCTGCCACATTCTTATTTAAGATTTCTTATTTATTAATGGTCTTCAACAATTTAATTATTATGCCTTAATGTGGTTTTCTTGGTGGTTATTGTGTTTGGGATTGGTTGAGCTTCTTGGATCTATGTGTTTATACTTTTCATCAAATTTAGAAATGCAATATGGTTATTTTTTCTTCAAATATTCTGACACCTCCTTTCTTCTGGAATTCCAATTATACATATATTGGATTACGTATAATATAACCACAAGTCACCAGTTACTGAAAATATGTTAATTTTCATTTATGTTTTTCTTTTCATTCTTTTAGTTTGGTTAGTTTATATGGCTATGCCTTCAAGCTTACCAACTGTTTTTCCATTTGCAGTGTCTAATCTGCTAATTTCATCAAGAGCATTATTTTTATATATTATTACATTTTAAAATTTATTTTTCTACATCAACTATTTATCTCCTTGTTATATTCACGTCTTCCTTTAGCCTTTGAGTATACTTCTAATAATTCTAATGTTTTTGTCTGCTAACCTCTTTTTTTTCTGTGTTGATATCTAACGACTATTTTTTTTTTTTTTTGCTTGTTATTGGTCAAACTATTCTGTTTTACTGCATGTATAGTAATTTTATCAGATTCTGGGAATTATAATGTTATGTTGTTGAAAGTTTGGACTTAATTGTCTTATTTTAAAGAGTTTCAAACTTTGCTTTGGCAGAAAGCTAAGTACCTTGCAGGTCAGCTTGATTCTGTTAGGAATTTATAAACTGTTATTTGAATGAGTATAAAATAGCCTTTGCTCTAAGACTCCATTAGTTTTACCACTAATGTGTCTTTGTTAAACACTGGGTTTTAATCCACTGTTTCTTCACTTTGGCTCTTCATAACTTAAACTTGTCCCAGCCCTGTGTGAGCTCTGGAAATTATTCATGTTGTAGCTCCCCGGCTGTTCTTTACCCAACTTTTTGGGCATGTTACATTTTATGTACAGTTTAGTATTCAGCAAAGAGAATTAAGAGATCTTCAAAACAAGTTACTACAGCTCTTCATCTGTGTATTAGTCAGCTCAGGCTGCCATAACAAAATATCATAAGCTGGATGGCTTAATCAACAGACTTATTTTCTCAGTTCTGTAGGCTAGAAGTTCATGATCAGGATGCCAACATAATCAGGTTCTGTTGAGGGCTTTCTTCTTGGCTTGCAGATGGACACCTTCTTTCTGTGCACTGACATGACCTCTTGTTTGTGCATAAGTGGTGAAGGAAAGCCAGCAACTTCACTGTGCATAAGGGCACGAATGCCATTATGAGGATCCCATCCTCATGACTTCATCTAAACCTAATTACTTCCCAAAGGCCCCAACTCCATATTCCATTATATTGGGGATTAGAGCTTCCACATACAAATTTGGGGGGAAGTTCCTTCATTTTTGCTACTCTGTTTCACAAATTCCAATTGCCCCAGTCTCTTCAAGCTCTTCTATTTTCCTCTTTATTTCATTACAACCATCATGCTCTGCTTGGGTTTCCCCTTCCTGCACCATGTTCCAATAAATGCCTCCTGGCATCAAACTGGGATGATCATAATGCATCAACTCCTCTTTCCTTTCTGTCATGCATCACAATACTGCACTTCCTGTTATGCATTGTCTGAAATTTGTGTGTGTGTGTGTGTGTGTATGTATGTATATATATGTGTATATATATTATATATACTTTAGTTGTTATGGTATTTACAGCAGGAGCGCACATCCAGTGGCAATTGTTTGAATTAGCAAGAAACAGAAGGCTGAACTATGTATTTTTGAAAGGAAACTATAAAATAAACCGGTAGAACTAATGATTTTGAGGAAAAGTTATAATCAAAGTAACTTATTTGGGTAGAGTGGAAGAAAGATGGGTGTAAGAATTCATTATTTTGGAAATTGAGTATTTATTAGTAGTGGCTCAATGTCACAATGTGTCAAGGTAACTCCCTCTCTATCTTTACTTGACAGACAAATGGCATGAAAGTGGAAAAATACTGATCAGTTAATTGGTACTACTGTGAATATATATTTACATATTACTTCCTAAGCTACATATACATCCAATTATTTATTCATTCTGTTACCAAGCATTCACTGGATATCACCTATGCTTAAGACAAAAAGATATTACAACTCAAAATTATAAACTTTACCCTGTGGGTAGGATGAGGCTCTGGGAAGCAAATTAATCTCAGGAAAAGACATCAAAACTGAGCAGAATAGAACTTTGGGAGTGGAAGTTAGAAGTTATCCTACTTAATGCATTTGATGATTTTTAACAGAAATATTCTAGATAAAAATACTTTACTACATGTATAAACCTTTATATATTTAGACAGTTGTTAGATTGCATACTATTGAGGGAAATAAACCAGTCCATCCATCTATTTCTCTGTCAATGCCTCATAAAAAATAGCTGGTTTATGTTTCAGACATAAGGCAAAACAAGAGTCCATGGAGTATTTTCCTTTCCAAAGTGTTCCAGAAAATTACAAGTTATATTATTTGGAATTGATTTCCATATTATCAAAGGTTCCCTGTTATCCAAGCATAAGCCAGAAAGGTGATACAACTTAGTGAGTCAGGCAGAATGGACTACAATCCTGGCTCTGTATCTGAGTAGCTCTGCAACTTTGGGAAAGTTGCTAATGAGGAAAAAGAAACAGCATACAGATGTAAGAAACATGGAGCAAAAATGTACAGGAATAGTGGCTGAATGGCTAGATAGAGAAAAGAGTCACAAGTTGTTTCTTGTTTCCAAGCTGGAAGCATTTGAGAATATTGGCACTGTAAAATAAGATAGAAGAAGGAGGTCTTAACAAAAGTGAGAAAAAAATGCTTAAGAAAAAATTCAATTGGAGACATGCAGAATTTGAGATATAGGTAAATCTCAATGTTGGGCTGCCAGGTGGAGTTCTCAGGTAGACATTATATATTTGAAATTAAATACTGAAGCTGACAAGGGAAGCTAGTTATTATACAAACACTTATTTAACTAACAATAGTCAAATACTTTTCCCACAGACATGTGCCAAATGCTAGAGATTCAAAGTAAAACTCTCAGTCACTACCTTCAAGGAACTCACCTTAATGGAACCAGGGATTTAGTTAAGACAGATTATGCTATCCCAAGTACTCCATGATTGGCTAAGACAGAGGTAGGGACATAGCGCTGTGGAAATACCTATCTAAGAAATGAGAGGTAAGGAATCAAAATAGGCTTCAGAGGAACTGAACTAAGTCTTGAAGAAATAAGAGTTTGCCAAGCAGAGAAGCGGACGGAAGCCTTGCAGTATATATACAGAGGCAGGGTATATAAAAGTATAGCAGCTTCTGCCAGTATTACAGGCTCAGAAAATCTTAAGGAGTGTTGATATGATTTCTGGCAGCACAACATTCATCATTTTCCTCTTGCCTCACTGACCATTACATTTGTTACGCATTGCTGCCTTCCTCTCTGCTTTGCTCCTCTGTCCTCATCCTCGATTAGTACTGTTTCCTGGAGGGCTTCTCTCCTCTGTCCTCATCCTCGTCCTAAGGGATCACATCTATGGCTTCACATATTTTCAAGCTGACAACTTTTCACTGAGCTCTAGACCTTTACAATCCATTGATATATCCATCCAACAATGCCCTCATAGAATAAAGCAAAACAACAAAACACCTAATTTTCCTACATTTTCCAAACTTACTCAAAGCCTACTCTTCCCCATAAACAGCAAAATTATCCACCAATTATTCAAAACAAAAAATTAGGAGCCAGCCATTATCCTTTTCTTTCCCTTGCCTCTTGCGTCAAATCAATTAGTGCATCCTTATGACTTTTTCATATCTCCAAAATATCATAAAATACATTTATTCATCTCCATCTTTACTACAAATACTTGAGTCCTAGCTACCAACATCTCCCACTTGGACTGCAAATAGCAGCTTCCAAGCTGACTCCTCACAAACTCTCTTGCTCATATACTCAATTTTTCTACTCAGTTGTGACCACTGAGAGATTACTTTCTAGCCTAGTGGGACAAAAACCAGATCACAGAGAGTTCAGATATAAGTGCTTAATGAAGATTTTTATTAAGTAAGTGCTTAATGAAGACTTTTATTAAATACATGCTTAATGAAGAGTTCAGAAATAAGTGCTTAAGGAAGAATTAGTTAACTTATTGATTGACTGAATTTGAGAAAAATTTGAACATTCATTTAGGAAGACGTCAAAATATGAGTAGAAAGGGAAAAAAGGAATATGCAAGATGATCATCAATAGAACTCAAATTCTAATGCATTGAAGGGAGGTGCGATGGCACCAGGGATAGGAAGATAGGCTCTGGAACTAGGTGATTTTTGTTCATATATGAACAATATGACACCAGCAAATTATTAACCTTGCTAAGCCTCAATTTTCTCATAAGGTAAATGGAGTTGACTCATGGTTGTAAATGCGTATAGGGCTCTGCGTAAAGGGCTTCACACAGAGCCTGGCACAAAGTAAATGTAAGATTTTAACACTTTTTAAAAATTAATATACAGATATACAGAGATGTTTTGAGGTAAAAATACTGTAGATCTTCAATCTCCTTTGTAAAGTAAAAGTTGAGATCATCTGTGAGAAGCAAACGCAGGTCTCTGAGAGTGAATAATAATAAGCAACTCTTAATTGACTATGCTATGTAAAATGCAATACAATGTGAAACATCTCATACACATTTATGTTATGCTTCCAATAACTCCATGAGGTCAATACCAATATTACTCCCCTTTATAGATTTTGAAATTGAAGCCAAAAAAGGTCCAATAACTTCCCCAAAGTCACACAGATAATAAGTCAGGATTTGAACTTAAGTCTACAAAATTCTGTTCTCTAAATTGATGTATGGTACACCTAGCAATTCCCTAGGCTGCAGATATGAAGAGACATATCTCAAGCCATATTAACATCACCACCTTTTCAACAAAATCAGAATAAGACAAAGATATTTTTATATTGCATTTGTTGATACTCCTCCTTTATTGAAACATACTTTATACAACTAATAAAACAAAAACAATCAGAGTGTCCCTCAGAGTTCCTCTGTAACAGATTTAGCCTGCCACAGAGCAGAAACTCAAATTCCACAGAGAAGACAAAAGCATCCATCATCCTGAACTGTTACAATGCTGGTGGCTGAGAGAGAAATCTGTAGAGGACAAGGATCCCAAGCAGATGACGATAAAATTAACTTATTTTTATAGGAAATGCTAAAATAAAAATTTCTTTTGAGAAGTCTCTTTTATCCCTCAAACATGTTCTAAATATTTGCTCTTCAGGTTTCTGTAAGAACTACCATGTCTTTGTACACAATACACAAAAATAACCCTAGCCTGACCTGGAGCGTTGGGGCCCAGAGGGTGATAAATCTGTTGGCCCCAATTTGAAGAGCAAAGTATTTTCTAAAGATCACAGTGCTAGCCATGCACACAGGCCTACAAGTGCTTTCAGAGGTGCCCCCTAGTAAAATCGTGACCAGTGCTTTGATCTCAGGGTCTCTTTCTTCTTGTAACATGTCCGAATACCTGGGATTAGGAGGCAGGCTGGAGTCGGAGCAAAATTAAACAAACAGTAGAGAGTGACCAGCCAGGATGGCTTCAAGTGCTGAGGTCATGTGTTTGCCTCTCTACTTGCAGACCAAGGTGAAAAGTGCATCCCAAGCTCCGGCCAAATATGGTATATAAACAAACATGAAAGAAGGATTAGCTCTCTTCCCTGAGACTAATGGGGACCCCAAATATCAATAGCTGATTTGTGACAACAAGACTAAGTCAATATTGGAACAAAGGATACTGGCTGTATTCAACTTGCCCTTAATCTCAGGTAAACTTGTAGTAAGTTAAACAAGTATTCGTTCCCCTGGCTACAACTCTGTCTGACTCGGAAGAACTACTGATGTAGAAGATACACACAAAACTCACCACTTGTTTCTTCTAATCAGATCCCTTTTTTCTCCTTTTCACTCAGACTCATGACAGATTGCTGTTTGCAGACCCTTTTGTCCTAATTCTAGTTCAGCCAGCAAGAGCTCTGCATGGAGAAAGAACGCAGCCAGGGAGCTGCTCGCTGTTCCACCCATGTCCTACATTCCCAACACAAGCAGAGAAGCATCAAGAGCAGGGTCCTCTGCAAGGGAAAATATTGCTGATGCTGAAATTGGAACATGAAAATTTCCCTTCAGCTAACTGATGGAAGCTAGCAACTCCATGAGACACATGACCTCAAAGTTTACGAGTATTAGGGTTAATTCTGCCACAAAATGTCTTAAAGACTTTAAATTGTACTACAGATTCAAAACCTCCACATCAAAGTCTTTTATGAGTTAGTAGTGAGAAGTGACTAAATCCCATGGCCTATAGTCTCTGCTCCTGAGACAGAGTTCATAAGATGTAAGAGTCCTAGACCAGCCTCTCCAATACACATCTATTCAACATATTTTGGTTTATTGGACCAACTTTTCTGCACAGAGTTTTTCCAAAAACTGTTGAAGGGAAAAAAGAGTTAAACACTCAGGCATGTGCACTATTATCATCTACATTTTACATATGAGAAACATGCTGGAGACCAGAAGATGCATAAAAGATGACTCCAACACCCATGTTCATGACTCTGGCTCTAGCACTGGCAGCACGCTCAAGGTCTGCTGTGAGATCTCAGCACAAGTTTTCATTTCTCTGAACTTTAGCTCTTGCAGCAATAGAAGCTATGTTTAACATACATCTGGCAGTTCTGTAATGAGTAGTCAAGAGAAAATGTATGTTGGATACTTGGAAACTGTTCATAACATAGAGATGAGTAAGTGTCAAGTTCTTCTCTATTGTTTTCTTTGATAAGGAAAAAGGAGCTATATCCAGCACTGATTTTCTGTGCCACCTCTTGTAACTGTACCTTTGCCTCCTATAGTGTTCCACCTGCGTCCTTCTGAGATTTTATTTCATATTATAGCTGACAAGTTAAATCATTTTAGACAGATTACACTGTTCTTTGGGAATATATATATGTGCATATATATATACACACACATATATATCCATGTCACTATTTCATCAGGAAGGGGCTCGTTTTTCCTTTCATGGTCTTTTTTACTTACTCTAAGTTTGGGTCTTAGAGTTTTGATGAAGAATAAGGAGCTGATCCAGAAGAAACATGGGATGCTGCTCCCTGGGTCTGTACTGCATCCACAGCTGCTGAGGGAGGACCCACTGGGAGTATTCAGGGAGATTGGGAGAGTTAAGTTAGAAGAGTGGAGTCTAACCCTCCTCTCATTTCATGAATGGGCAAATCACAGCAGAGATGAAAATAAACTTGCAGGGGATCCAGGACAATCCAGTGAACAGCCTCCTGTATGCCCTGATGTCAGAGGCACTAGGGAAACTTCCCATCACCTTCACATCAATAATAATAAAATATTCATATACAGAGTACTTGCATTATTCCACTTTCACACTGCTATAAAGAACTACCTGAGACTGCATTAATTTATAAAGAAAAGAAGTTTAATTCACTCACAATTCCACATGGCTGGGACGGCCTGAGGAAACTTAAAATCATGGTGGAAGGCGAAGGGGAAGCAAGGCACATCTTACATAGTAGCAGGAGAGAGAGAGAGAGGGAGAGAGAGAGAGAGAGAGAGAGCGCGCCACACTTTTAAGCCATGAGATCTCATGAGAGCTCACTCACTATCATGAGAATAGCATGGGGAAATCTGTCCCCACAGTTCAATCACTTCCCACCAAGTCCCTCCCCTGACACATGGGGATTTTAGTTCCACATGAGATTTTGGTGGGGACACAGAGCCAAAATTATTACCAGTACTTATTTTTGGCAATTGACTAATTGCAACACATTCACTGAAAAGGACCATTTTGGCCTAGTGTTAAATGGCTGATTATTAACAGCAAAGTTTGGCTGGAAGCCAAGGCAGAAACCAAGTAACACTATTCATAGAGTGAACTTTTGAAATACTAGAATAAATCTGAAGTTTTATCAAAAAGAAAATATTATTGCAATTTTATCTTCAACATTTTATACTCAAATTTTAAAAGATTGATATAGTGTAGGAAAAAATATTTCACACTACCAGTTGCTGGATTTCTCTGGCATTCAGTATATTGCACGTTTGCAACAATGAGCAGATGCTCATTTTCAACTAAGGTGAATAGAGTGAGATAGTTTTGGTCTACTCTGCCAGTAAAAGGCACTGTTGAAGTTAGACTTGCTAGCAAGTTGTTAAGCTTTCCTTCCTCTCAGGTTATAACCGACTGAATGGAACACTGATTTCCTCTTCATCTTTCCTAAAGACATAGTCACTGAAGCCGTCTCATGAGACAAAAGCTCTGGACTTCTTTGAAGATGATGCTTCCTGAATATTTTGAGAAGCAGGCCTGAGGCTCTTGACCTTACTCAACATCATATGCATGTTAATTCCTTCCAACAATCCTTTGAGTGAGTCATTATTTCTATTTTACCATGAAGAAATTCAGAATTAGAAATGTTAAGTGGCTTAACTAAATCAGTAAACCGTCAGAATTTAAACCCAAGTGGTCTCAACTTTATGTACAATACTACACTGTACTCCAAACAATTTTTTAACCAAACAAGCAATTGTTTATTGAATGCCTGCCATGTGTCTGGATTTACGTATACATAAATTCATTAATTCTTACACAACAATTCAAAGTAACCATTCTTATGGCTACTTCACAAATGGCCTGAGAGCTAACCTAATGACTAGTCAGTGGCAAACCCAGGATTTGAAGCCAAATATGTAAGTCTTAAATATACTTAAATATACCCAGTATACTACCCTGTGTCTCACTCTTTTTCAACACACTGAAGAGTCTTTCAATAATATTCAGCAATTATTATTGAGCTCTGATCATAATACCACAGTCCCATAAGATGTCATGAGGTCTCATTCCACATGGAAACTTAGATTTGTATTGTCATTCAGGAGAAAAAACATATACAATAACGCAGCACATGAGCACACACACGATACAGCAAACAGTAGATTTAGATTAGCACAAAGGAACAAAAGAAAAACTGGGGAGCAAGAAACCAACTGCTTAGTTCTTTGCCATTTTGCTCATGGTCCCTTCAATAAGAGGTGGTGTGAGGTTAGAAGACAGAAGGGCCAACTTCATGGCAGTAGCCTCCAGCAGGCCAACCTCTTCTCTTCCATACACCTGGGATAGGCAAGGAGGCACCAAGGCAACCGAAGTTCACTGCTGGAAATAGGCTGTAGCTAATCTCTTCCTGGAGATATTTGTTTTTACTGAAATATCTTCCCCTACTTCCAGTTAGCCAGTTTTCCATTATGTGAGTCAATGTGACAGTTTAAACCAACAGAGATACTGCTTTGTTCTCCTGAAGTGTGGGTTAAATGCAATGTTTAACATAATGAGCCCAAAGGGGAAAAATGGTTCACAGTAAAGATAAATACTCCTCTTTTAAAAGATTGACCCAATTAATAACTAGATGGTAAAAGTTTGCAAACAAGGAAAGGGAAACAAGGTTTCTCTCTTTTTTTTCCATTAAAAAAATTAAATCACAAGGTCTATTGTTTTGTCTTAAAGCCTGAATACTGATGTATTTCATACATTATGGCTATTTTCTTAAAGGAAAAATATAAAACTATTTTATTAACCACTGTTCCCCCATATTTACTGTAAGGTAAATAGCAGCTCTAGGTAACAGCTCTTTTTCTCCTAAATTACAACTTCCCCTTGCTCCCCTGAGATCTCACTAACTCCAGTTTGACAAAGATTGATCCTCAGTCGAGACTGAAGAAGTTATGCCTCTCACAATGCACTCCTCACTTTGCAGTTCACAGTGGCTGAATTCCAAATCCTACCCGAACCGCTCAGGAGTCATACTTTCACTATTCCCAGCAAAATCTAAACTTGTTTCTTAAGAAGGTTCTTGCTAACATTGCTTATTACGATGAGTTCTTGAATATTGCCTTTCTCTTAGCTAACAGCAGGCTGCGGGTTTAATTCTAAATGAATCAGAAACATATGGCTTGCCTTTTTCTTAATAGTGCACTGGGTTTTTATAATTAAAGGAGAACAGTGCTACAGGCAAAGTACACTTTGAGAAGCTATTGGAAGGCAAACATTGAGTGGGATTGAGGATGGTCCATAAATGCAAAAGACAAACTCATTTGGCTTTGAGTTTTGCAATCCTGAGCTACCAGGGAGAACACCAAACCCTTCATGGAAATCACTAAGAGAACATTCATTCCACTTGCACTCTTTCATTATTAGTTTTGTTTCTCATATTCATCGCCCACTCCCCTTCTCCCAACCACACTTCTGGTTTCTTTATTAAGCTCTCCTTTCTTTTAAAAGTTAATATACTACATTTGTTTAGAAGTTTCTTTATCCTAAGACCCATATAATATGAACGAGATGCCCCGTATCATATTAAGGGTGTGACCAAAGACTGGTCCCAAGATGATGTTTAATTAACTTCATTATTAAGCAATCTTAATGTCAATCTCTTCAAATACTCATGGGGACTTTATGCTGTTCTCTTCATCTGTCTGACATCTTTATCAGGTGTGAGTGCTCAAGTGAAAGCAAGAGGAGGGGGATATCCTGCACAGCTGGGCTGCAATGTGTCAATTGCAGTCTGCCTTGGAGAAATCACTTCATTTTTCTGAATCTCAGTTTTTTGCATCCACAGTGTGGGAACAATCATAATGCTACATTAGAACGCTGTGGTAAAGATGAAATAAAATAATGAATTAACAGTTGTTTTTAAAGTTGTATTCAGATTAATTTGAATTTGAGTTAAACCCCAATTATCTTAGAGATGCTCCATATTTGAACATCTTTATGCTTTTCCTTAGATTTTGTTACATCATTTTGGAACATCGGTTTTCCTCATACAGAGAGAAGCTGGATAAACCAAGTGTCTACTTGGTATATTTATTACCCAAATCCCTTTAAGTGGAATTCCCTTAAGAACTCCACCTCTTTCAAACTTCAGCCCTTCTGCGAGTCTCTGAACCAACCAACCAGATGTTAGAGACAGGCAAATGAAGTGAACATGAGCACAAAACAGTCTTCTAAACTAGTTGGATATCCCTACCTTCCGTTTTTTAGTCTGTCACCTACAAATCTTCCCTGAGGAAGCACTCAGTCTGACATTCACCTGTGGCCTTCCATGTGCCCCATGCTGAACTAGGTCATTTTATATGTGCAGTCTTGTTTAACCATATCTTCACCCAGTGTATGTTAGGTAAGTAGGAGTTGAGTCACACATCCAACCTGAACCAGGGATTCTGAGGGAGTCCCCACATGCTCCCTAGAATTCTAAAGCCAGAAATAAATCAAGTACTACACTGATTACGACATAAGAACCACGTGGTAGGCTCCCACCTGCTGCCTGGGAACCTGGGGGCTGCTTCACTGCATGGCTCCCTGGACAGTCTGTCCCAACAGTGTCCCTCCCCACTCAGCCATTTGGGTAGTCTCTGGCCAGCACTCTGGGAAGGCCTGGCTCTGGAAAGGATTAAGCCTCTAAGATGTAAGCCTGTGTCAAGTACTTTAGGCCAAGGGAAGCAAAAAGAATGGCAGAGACCAACAATGGGGGTTCTACATCAAAAAGGTCTACAATACCACACAGTGGAGGGGCCATGGAAGAGGCACTGGAAGCCCAGGGCACCTCCACATACTCACTAAGTGACCATAGTGAAGAATCTGTGAAGTGAAGAATCATAACTGCCCCACCTTTATAACTGTGCCACCTGGCCCCAGTTCCCTTAATTCTGAGCTGAGCACAGTTCCCATAAGTCTGAGCTGGGCACAGTTATCAAGGTGGGGTAATGATGGAAACTGGGGCCAGATTCTTCCTTCTTGCACAAGTCACTATTCCGGGGTTCAGTTTCCTCATCCATGAAATGGGTATGACAATCAGCCCTTCCCATCTCATGTGGAAATGAGGGAGGTTAAATAACATTTTAAAAACACTAAATATTTGCTTATGTGCAGTGTCAAGGATTACGTAGATGCAATCTCTGACCATCTGTGAGGCAAAAGGACAGCAACAGGCCCTGGCTCTCCTTCCTGGAGTGGTAGATGAGGGACATCTCTAGATCAACCTCTGCACAGGCTTTCCTCTTCCTGATCTTTCCTAGGTCACGATGGTGAGAGCCAGTTGCCCTCACTACCTTCGTAACTAGACCCAGGGCCTCCTACCCTGGCCTCTGCTGAGAGTCTTCTCAGGGTGGAGCTGAGGGAGAGGCCAAAGGGCCTTCAGAAATTTCTCTCCAGAATGGGACAAGGCTCTCTCAGGATCAGGATAAATCACCACAGAAACAGGACTCATCAAATAAGGGCAAGGCAATCAGTTAGAGGGAATGCAAATCTGGAGGAATGGAAATAAAATGCAGCCAGGTGCAGTCACCCAAGAAATGATCAAAGGTATCCCATGAGAAGAAACACCGCTAACTGAAGAGAGGGACGGTCGGAAAACTCTTCCCTGCAGTGTTTATTAATCAGTGCCCTTGCATCCAGCATATGATTATAAAGATTTACTGTATCCATGTTCAGAACACACAGGATATTATTCCAGATGGGATACAGCAGACGACTTGAGAGCAGAGGGATTAAAAGAAAGAGAAGAAAATGAGAAGAAAGAACAAATGTGAGAGTAGGGAGAAACAAGGCCAAAGAGAATAGAGAGATACCAATCCCTAGGAGAATGAAGTCACATTTTTTTGTGCAGAATGAAAGTTAAGCTGTGTACATGGTTGACAGAAAACAAAATGCAGTAGCATAAACCATTTATTTTCTCACTTGCTTTCCCCACTAGAACCTCACCAATAAAGTTAAAGACTCCTGAGTTTTTTTTTAAAATATGCTTGTTGGACGCATATACGTCTTCTTTTTTTTATTATTATACTTTAAGTTCTAGCGTACATGTGCATAACGTGCAGGTTTGTTACATATGTATACTTGTGCCATGTTGGTGTGCTGCACCCATCAACTCGTCAGCACCCATCAACTCGTCATTTACATCAGGTATAACTCCCAGTGCAATCCCTCCCCTCTTCCCCCTCCCCATAATAGGCCCCTATGTGTGATGTTCCCCTTCCCAAGTCCAAGTGATCTCATTGTTCAGTTCCCACCTATAAGTGAGAACATGCGATATTTGGTTTTCTGTTCTTGTGATAGTTTGCTGAGAATGATGGTTTCCAGCTGTATCCATGTCCCTACAAAGGACATGAACTCATCCTTTTTTATGGCTGCATAGTATTCCATGGTGTATATGTGCCACATTTTCTTAATCCAGTCTGTCACTGATGGACATTTGGGTGGATTCCAAGTCTTTGCTATTGTGAATAGTGCCACAATGAACATACGTGTGCATGTGTCTTTATAGCAGCATGATTTATAATCCTTTGGGTATACACCCAGTAATGGGATGGCTGGGTCATATGGTACTTCAGTTCTAGATCCTTGAGGAATCGCCATACTGTTTTCCATAATGGTTGAAGTAGTTTACAATCCCACCAACAGTGTAAAAGTGTTCCTATTTCTCTACATCCTCTCCAGCACCTGTTGTTTCCTGACTTTTTAATGATTGCCATTCTAACTGGTGTGAGATGGTATCTCATTGTGGTTTTGATTTGCATTTCTCTGATGGCCAGTGATGATGAGCATTTTTTCATGTGTCTATTGTAAGCTCAATATCACTGATCATTAGAGAAATGTAAATTAAAACCACAGTGAGATACCATCTCACACCAGTCAGAATGGCTATTATTAAAAAGTCAAAAAATAACAGATGCTGGTGAGGTTGTGGAGAAAAGGGAACGCTTATACATTGTTAGTGGGAATATAAATTAGTTCAACTATTGTGGAAAGCAGTACAGTGATTCCTTAAAGACCTAAAAGCAGAACTACCATTCGACCCAGCAATCCCATTACTGGGTATATACCCAGAGGAACATAAAGCATTCTACCATAAAGACACATGCATGCAAATATTCATTGCAGCACTCTTCAAATAGCAAAGGCATGGATCAACCTAAATGCCCATCAATGACAGATACGGATAAAGAAAATGTGGCACATATGCACCACGGAATATTAAGCAACTGCAAAAAAAGAACAAGATATTGAGTTTTGGAGGAACATGGATAAAGCTGGAGGCTATCATCCTTGGCAAACAAACTCAGGAACAGAAAACCAAACACAGCATGTTCTCACTTTTAGTGAGAGCTAAATTATGAGAACTTATGAACAAAAAGAAGGAAACAGCAGACACTGGGGTCTACTTGAGGGAGAGAGTGAGAGGAAGGAGAGGAGCAGAAAAGACAACTATTGGGTACTGAGCTTAATACCTGGGTGATGTAATAATATGTACAACAACCCCCCTGACATGTGTTTATCTTTGTAACAAACCTTCACATGGACCCCCAAACCTAAAATAAAAGTTTTTTTAAAAGGAAAAAAAAAAAAGACTCCTGAGTTTAACCAAATCTCTGTGATCTCAAGCTATGCTTCTTTGAAAAATACTATAGAAAAAAAGCATGTGTGTGTGCATGTGTGCATATGTGTGTACATGTGTATGCATGTGTAGTGTGTGTATGTGTGCATGTGTGTGTGTACCTGCATGTGGGGGGTGTGTGTGTGTGTGTGTGCAGTGGGGCAGAGCAGCTCCCTTTCTAGGGTCTGGGCACACTTTGCTGCAGGAGTCTTTCCAGTAGGAAGACAGACAAGCAAGCCCAGCTCAGGTTTCACGAGGCTTCATCTTGTCTGAAGGCTGGTCACAGAGCAAAGTCGGGTACATTTCAGAGGCTGATTAAAGCTCTCACAAATGCCAGCTTCTATCATTTCAGTAACTATTAATTTAAAGAATATATTTGCCTGGAAAAAGAAAAAGAAAAAGAAAAACATTGCAAACCATTCTTGTTTTATCACCAAGAGGTCCTTCCTCTGCAGAGATCCTTTCCTTTGTCATGAAGTGAGCAGGTCTGAGCTGGACAGTTATCAAGGTGGGGCAATTATGGGAACTGGGGCCAGCTTCTTCCAATTAGGTAACTGTGCACAGACCTTTGCCATGGTGACAGCAAAAAAACTACCGTTCAATCCCCCATTCCCACTGTTCAAGTGATAAATGACCCTCAGGCTTCTCTCCCCAAAGCCAAGCAAGGCCTGTCTCTGGACAAAGGCCAGGGAAAACAAAAAAAGATTTATAAGAGCCAAAAGCAGGGTGAAGAAGAGCTGCAGGGCATAGGGGAAAGACCAATGAGAAAACA
This sequence comes from Papio anubis, assembly GCF_008728515.1. Taxonomy (NCBI): domain Eukaryota; kingdom Metazoa; phylum Chordata; class Mammalia; order Primates; family Cercopithecidae; genus Papio; species Papio anubis. The sequence goes on along the minus strand of NC_044989.1, from coordinate 18,443,347 downwards.
TGGTGCGTTTTAGTAGCTGCATGTTACTTTATGATGATTGGGTTAGGTCAGAGGGGGAGTTGGGGGTCTAGTGAAGAATAAGTGGCCACAGTTAAATAGCCAGGCTGGGAGAGCTCTGTTGGCCCTGCTCTTTGGAAAGAGGGAGCTCTGGACTGCAAATCTCAGCCTGGCTCTTTCCTTCACCCCAGTTCTTTCTAAACAGACACCACTAACGGAATGTATTTAAAACTAAGGAGACAAATGGAGACAGAGAAAGAGTGGTCATGTACCGCTGAGATTAAAAGGCATGATGGTACAATTAAAGATATTTACCAGAGAAATTTGAGCCCCATTACATGCTGGCGTACAGTATGTGAAGAAGAGCTGTTTTATATCATTAAAGACAAAAACCAGGTCTATAGGTAAGCTTTAAGAACAATAAACATCCTGAATTCAAGAATAAGTCTGTCAAATGAAGGGATATTGATTTTGGAACAAGGAATATTATGTCAAACAACATTAGTTTAATTGATCTGAATTTAGTTTAAGTACTAAAAGCATTTATATACAAACAGCAAATGAAAATTAACTGCAGCTGAGCCTTGCTGCTTGTTCTCAGGGGTGCGGCGCGGATGAGAACCTGGCACCGAGGAGGCCTGGTTGGAGTCTTGAGCACACGGAGGAGCTGGGGTTTCTTCCCAGCACGACAATAAGGAAGGCAATGTGCTTTCTCTCAGAGGTAGGAACATTTAACACCGGCCCTTGACTTCTCAAAATACACAAATACTGTTTCTTGCTCTGGAGGAATTCATAAGAGAACAGGGGTGAGACTAGGAATGAGTCAGTCCTTGAGTACGAGAGAGGCTTCTGGTCCGGAGGTGAGTGAATGAGACAGTCCCTCCTCCGCCTCTGATGGCTTGGCCCCATCTGAACCAACGTCTTAATAAAGCCTGCCTTTGCTCTGCACAGAGCTCTCCCTTTCAGCTGCTGCCAGGCTCTGGGAGCACCAGGTAGAAGTTCCAGGAAAGTCAGTGGGCATGCGGCCAGAGACAGGACAGGTTCTCAAGAAACAGAATCAGTTTCAGTCCCTCCATGAGGGTAAAATGGAGAAAGAATTCAAGAGTGCCCAAACCCACTCCTTTCTTGTGCTCTTGTTTTCTACTAAGAAAAAGGAAAGTAAAGAAAGACAGACATAGGTTAAAAAAAAAAAGAAGGAAGGAAGGAAGGAAGGAAAGGAGGGAGGGAGGGAGGGGAAGAAAGAAAGAGAGAGAGAGAGAGAGAGAGAGGAAGGAAGGAAGAAAGAAAGAGAAAGAAAGAAAGAAAGAAAGAAAGAAAGAAAGAAAGAAAGAAAGAAAGAAAGAAAGAAAGAAAGAAAAAGAAAGAAAGAAAGAAAGAAAGAATCACTTCTTTTTTTAATCTCTTCCCACATTGATCCCATAGAACTCACTCTGGGATGGATCTTGAGAATGCCCAGGAAAGGCTCAGCAATAAACCCAGGGCAGAGATGTACATTTTCTCTTTTGTTACTAAAGCCTCATGTGCACAAATAAGTGTGGTTTATGGTTAGGCAAGGGAAAAGCCAGTGAACCCTTTGGAAGGGCATCGCCTTGTCATAGGTCCACGTGAATGGCTGAGGGTGTGAAGACTTCACTATGTGTCAGACTCATTATTTAATGTCCAGTCAGCTCAGGAGCCAACCATGTTTCCACTTTGTTTTCCAAAGGCCTGATGAAGGCCCTGGGATGTTATTTTGTTTACATCTTGCCACCTGTGTACTCTCTCTGAAAGCCAAATCTCCACTCCAAGATCAAAGGGCAACTGAGTCTTAGACCATTAAGTGGAGCTGGAAGAAAGATCTCTCCACCTCCAGCCTTCAGCTTTCACTCAAACCACAGATGGTTCTATGTTGTAAGATTTATAGCTTTGCTTGCGAACATGGTCACAAAAACCAACAGAAATAGCCCAAAGTCATGGTTCTCTATTCATTCAGACCTTTGCCAAACACATCAAGTATGGTCTCAGGGTTTTCATTGTAAAAGGACCTTTAGGTGAGCTCTGGAGATACCAAAGTTTCCCATCTCTGTTTTGATTTCTTGAAATGCTTTTCTATTCATACTCATTTGAAATCTTTTCCATCAAATATTTTCCCCTCTGATGTTCTCAGCCATTACGGCCAGTGGAGGAGCAGAGTGACAGACGACCAGGATGGCAGCAACCTGAGAAGACAGATACCACTTGCTGAGGACAATGCAATAAGAAAGAGGACGCTGGTCAAGGTTGATGAAACATTCTGGGAACATTCACTCTGTGCAAGAAACTATGTAGTTAGCATTTTTTAGACTCTAAAGAACTAATATTCTTGGGATAATATTCATGTTACATTTTCTCATCAAAGATCTATTGAATACCTTTGATGTGCCAGGCCTTATGCAGAGCATGCATGAAGATTTGCACACACTCCCACCTTAGTCAAGAGGAGCAGGTGATTCTAGCATAGCCTAGCTTATACCTGCTGAAACAGAGGTACACACAAGCTTCTAAAAGAACCTTGAAGACAAAGCAATTTCTCTTCCAAGAAAGAAGAGAGGTTTGTCAAGTCTTAACCCAGGAACCATCAAGCTGGGATGCATGGGTGGGAAGAAAGGAGATGCCCTGAAGAGCAGCCAGCAAGAATAAAAGCACACAGAGGGTGCCGGCGATGTCTGCACCATGCTGAGGAATAAAGGATGTCAAATTGCAGGGACTGTAGTGAGCACCTGGCAAGAATCCTAGGCAGTCACACTCATGGCTTCCTAACCCAATTAAAATTGGTTTTCTTTCCCCTTGAGAGGCTGTAATGGACTGAGAGGCAGATGGTCTTTGGTTTAAGTCAGTGTCCTCCATTTCTTAGAGGATCTTGGGTGCATCACTTAACCTCTCTTAACTCCACCTTCCTCCTGTGACACATGCAGAAATGAACAGTTGTCCTAACTTTCCACGAAAGTAGAGATCTTGGGTGAGTAAGCCCTTACACATACAGGCTAGGCTACAAGGGCCCTCAGTCATAAGACCCAGAGGGGCTCACACAGAGAAATGAAGTGAGGAGGAGTGTCAGGCTTTCTCTGCCCTGAATTTAGGAAAAACTCCCACTAGTTCTCCCCATATGATGTTGAGTAAGTCACATCATTTCCCCAGGCTTTATTCTCCTCATCCACGAAAAAGGAGCGGAAGGCCAGGGTTCATTTTTAAGTTTTCTTCCAGTTTTAATGTCCAATGACAGAGTTTAAAGATTGTTGGGCAAAATTTTCAGATTCCTGAAGACTTTGTTTGAATCCACCTCCTGGAGTGTAACTGTTATATGTCTGAACATTACAAATTATGAAATATTAAATAAATATATGTGCATACACATAAACACATGTGAGTATATATAGACATGCATGTATATATGTAACTCAATTGTTCCAGCCAGGGACATCCGTCCAATGCCTGGAGTTTCTCTTTTTCTTTCAGGATTCAACATTTGGCCTAGTTCCAACATATTCCCGAGTTTCTGAATCTCGTTCCCACAAAGATCTGTCTTCTCTCTCTGGTTGAAAGAAATGCATGCTGGGCATCCTGCCAAGCACTTGGAGGCCTCCTGGAATTCTGCTGTGACCCCTGGGGTGTGCCCCTTTCCTGTGTCACAGCTCTGGAGTGGGGAGGGAGGCCTACGGTGCCCTTGCTGTAGTTAAGCTTTAAATATTGGGGCATAAAAGGTGTACTCAGGCTCAAGACTGAACTCTCCAGATCTGTGTCTCCAGAATCCCAGCCAATTGTGTCCTGAGGCATCCAGGGCCTATGGAGTAACCCACAGAAGGAAGAGGGGAACCCCTGAGCTCTTTCAGTCACCATCACTGATACTCTCTCTTACCCTGAAGCAGCCTTTCACGGTTTACAGAACACATGTATATCCTTGACCTGAAGTAAGTTAAAGCAGGTCTTTAGCATCCAAACAAGTACTTAATTCATATGCCTACGGTCCTAGGGGGTATAGTCTTTTGAGGAAATTTCCTCTACTGAACTCTAGCAATGCTGAAAGTTCCCGGTTACACCCTGATAGGAACATTTTATTCTCAGGCTTAAAGGACAGAAGGGACTAAAGTTGACCATTGGCAAAATGGGGAAAAACTAAAAGATGAGAGGACTGGATCCTCCTCTTTTCATGCCCTGTCCTCAGCAAGTTATCATTTCTACTTCTCTCATAGCCTTCTTCTGCCTCCTGGCAACAACTATTTTCAGAACACAATTTACTACCAATCTCTAAAGACTCTGGAAGCTCTGCCATTTTATGGTTTTATTTGAATTTCATCCAATTTCTTTTCAGGAGATGAGAAGCTTTGGTATTACGGAGTTTCAAAAATATTGGGGTCATTTTGGAGGAGAGATAAAGTTTTCCTTACCTGCACAGATTTTATGGGTGATATCTTTACAGGAACAGGCAGCAGCGTGCTGCCCAGAGGGGCCACCAAGGAGCCTGACTCATTCGCCTCATACATAATACAAGGTGGTACAGGCCACAGGGAAGTGCCAAGAAACTGAGCTGGTTTCTGGAGAGACACAACTTTTTTATTGATGAATGTCAGTTCACAAACCAAATACGTAATATGAACTTAAGGGTGAGAGGTATGAAGATAAATACGCTGTGGTTCCTGGATTTAAGGAGTTTATTGTCTACTGGAGGAAATATGCACATGAACAGATAATTTCAATAAAATATTATAAGTGATAAAACATATGTAAGTCAGGATATTATCAGAGCACAGAGAAGGACCATTTAATCAATCTAGGAATTCAGAAAATATTTCTTGGCAGGGATAAAACCTGTTCGTGTCACATTTTAAGGGTTTTTGTTTGTTACAGTGTGTTATTGTCCTTGGTCTTAGAATATCTTCACTCCATTCCTGTGAGGGAACCAGGGAAAGAACTGTTATCTCAACTGACAGATGGGCATATTAAGGCAGAGACAAAAATAGATAAATTTGCATAGCTATTTAATTGTGGCAAAAGAGCAAACTTAGGTGGTTTTTGTGCACTTGGGAAAAGTGTCAGTTGAATGGAGAATGGATTGGATAACGGTGAGATTTCTAGAGAATTTTGGGCTTTGTACAAAAAGCTTAGCACACAGAAAAAAAATACAGAATACAGTTTTCGATAGCCTCAAATATTATAGCAGCATAATATTTTCTTCAACCAAAGCTATCTTCCATAGAGATGTATATCCTATGATTGAGAAACATCATCTCACTTAAAATTTCAAAAGTTTGTGCTTGTTTCATGCTTTGTGCTTTGCATATTCTGTTCCCTTTGCTTATAATTCACTTCTAGGCCAGGCATGGTGGCTCATACCTGTAATCCCAGTACTTTGGGAGACTGAGGTGGGAGGATCCCTTGAGTCCAGGAGTTTGAGACCAACCTCAGCAACATGGAGAAACCCCATCTCTACAAAAATTAGCTGGGCATGGTGGTGTGCACCTGTAGTCCCAGCTACTCAGGAGGCTGAAGCAGGAAGATTGCTTGAGCCCAAGAAGTGGAGGCTGCAGTGAGCTGTGAATGTGCCACTGCATTCCAGCCTGGGTGTCAGAGCAAGACCCTATCTCAACTAAAAAGTAAAAATAAAAAATAAAAAAAAAATGTACTTCAACACTTTTGCCTTCCTGGCACATTCTTGATCATTTTGAAGAGCACCAACACTACCCTGCTCCCAATTCCACAAGCCCCCTCAGTGCACATTCATCGGATCTCATTCTAGGATAACTGCTTGCTCTTTAGGCTGTCTCTATTCCCCACAGACAGTGAGGTTCATGAGAAAACAGTCTTATTCCATTTGCATTTATGTTCCTAGAACAAGTGGTAGGGACATAAATACAAATAGAATAAAATTGCTTCATCAGTGTTTAAATACATGAATAGATGAAGAAATGAATAAAAGCTAATAATCTTAAAACATGGTGTCAGTGAATTGCAATTGCCTTCAACCTTAGCCCACGGGTACAGAGAGCTGGAAAAGCAGCATTGAAGCAATGAAAAAGGGCCATGTTAACTTCAAATTCATGGCATTTTCCAAACCCATCACATAGCAGAGATCTGACACAATATGTAAGGAGAGATGGTGCCTGCAGGGAGAGAGAAGGTGTGAACATGTACTCACCTGAGATAGATACAATCAAAAGTCAATAATAAGAGTTCAGCTAGAATAGCTGACAAGTTAGCATAGGCCGAGTGCAGGTTGGTGGGAAAGAGTAAACTCCTTGGTGTGGGGGTGGGGGGGTCCACAGAAATTAGGCAAGTTCACAATATTTTCAGACTGTTCTGCATGGATTACCCAGGTGCTCACTGAAAAGATCAAAAAGAACCCTAAGAAAGTTCTTGGTGTCATGGTGCAGACCTGAGGGACAGGAACAGTGGCCACATAGGAGGGATGCTTCCCCTATATCCCCACTATGAAATAGAAGCGTTATCTGAAGGAGAAGGACAATACTATGGCCTTACGGCACAGCCCTCAATGCAGCTGAAGGAAGAAAAAAAGTATGTCATGGGGATCCTGTCCCTGGGGTGGAATAGAGTTAATGTGCTGATCTCCAGCTGAACCAGGACAAGGGCAGAGGACAGAGAGGACTACAGTGCTAAGACCCAAGGACTTGGGACAAACCTAAGACCAAGCTTTAATTAGAACAATAGAAACCACACCTCATCACCACTAACCTAAGATGCTTGCAATAACAAGTAATGGAAGAATACTGCTAGAGAAAGATTAAAGAGGAAGAACAACTTGCAAAGACAGCCTAAGACACACAAATAAGAACTATATCTCAGAATCATATAGATGTTCTGGTTAATTACCCCCATCCTAGACACAAATTGTCTCTAGAGAAATTTAAAGAATGTGGCACACTGAGTGAAATCAAACCAAAAATAGTAGCACTTAAAACAATAGAATACATTTTATTTTCAAGAGTAGATGGAACATTCACCAACTTGGCTTAGAACATTCCACTGGCAAATTCTAATAAACATTTAGGGAAATAATACTGTCATTATATGCAACTTCTCCCACAATATAAAAACAAAAATAATTCTTCTCTGTTCATTTAATAAGTCCAGGATTACCCTAATATAAAAACTAAACAAAAGCATTACAAGAAAACAATGCTATAGAAAAATATCTCTCATACAGAGTCAAGATAATAAAAAAGATAGAAAATTAAATCTAACAATACTTTTGAAAGGAAACTACACCTTGAACAAGTGGTAATGAATTATAGGAATTCAAGGCTGGTTCAACTCTCTAAAATAAATCAATGGGATTCACTATATAAAAGACTAAGAAAGCAAAAGCATGTGATTATCTCAACAGACAAAGAATAAAAAAAGCACATCCACTCATGATAAAAACTCTCAGCAAACTAGGAATTGAAGAGAATTACTTTAATCTAATAAAAGGCATCTACACAAAGTCTATAGCTGACAGGATACTTACTGGTGAGAATGAATGAATGCTTTACCCCTAATGATCAGGAAGAAGACAAATGTGTCCTCTCTCATCACTTTTATTCAGCATCACACTGCAAATCCATGAGGTACAATAATACAAATACAGAAAATAAAATAAAATAAAATAAAAGTCATGGAGATTAGAAATGCGGAATAAAATATTTGCATAACCTCAAAGTATCTTCACTAAAATTAACTAATTACAGTGGTAGTTTTAATATATGCTCACTAATTTTTTGATAACCCCTTTTATTAGTTTTTTATTGCAAAATAGTGAATTACCACCAACTTAGCTGCTTAAAGCAATAGCCATGTATTGTCTCTGAGTTCTTTAGGTATGTAGTCACCCCAGGCTCGCTGGATTCTCAGTGTCTCACAGACTGAAGCTGATGTGTTAGCTAGGCTGGGCTCCTATCTAAAAGCTGTAAGGAAAACACTGCTTTAATATTTACTAAGGTTGCTGACTGAATCCTGTTCCCTATTGTGGTTACTTGTCTTTTGTTGGCTACTGGATAGGGGTCACTCTGAGCTCCTAGAGGCTGCTCTTAGATCCTTCCATGCACTTCCTCCGCCTCATACATAATCAGCCTCCCTTGTATCACATTTTAAACCTTTCATTCTTCTGCTCCCTCCCCACGAAGCCCAAGAAATCACCCTGCTTTTAATGAGCTGAGTATGACTGAAGACAATAATCACTAGTAAGATATGCTGGAACCTACAGTAGACATGGCAGACTTCTGAACTGTGAAATTTTGGGATATTTGGGAAATATTTTATCCATTAATCCAGTAAGTATATAATAAGAACCCATTATGCACATAATTTTGTGCTGTCTCACGGCAGTTTGAGAAGCATGCACTCTGCCTTTTAATCCTTTCCATTCCTTGTGTGCTCCCAATATAAGCCCTAATATCACCAAAGTACTACCGCCCAACTTTCTCATCATGCCCTCTGAGGGAACCCTACTTCACTCAATTCCTAATATGGCATGATGAGCTTTTATGTCAGTAGTTTTCTTTACTAACCATTTTTTTAGGACACCTCAAGGTAGTCATGAAGTCATAAAATCACATTGTTTTTCTTCTCCTATTTTGGTCCTTCTGAATAGGTAGTTGAACTCAAACAAGCCAATAGTGACAAGCATATAAGAATCCTCACTGAGGGGGAACCACAGAGGACATGGCACCAAGGAAGCTGTAGGACTGAGGCAGGCCCTTCTCCTCTTGGACCTGAGGTTGGATGGTAGATGCTGAAGCAGGCAATGCGCCTCAGGGACCACCAGCACCAGGACGGACATGAGCTGTTGACTTCAGCCCTTCTATAGGCAATATGACACTACAGAATGCTTTTTGACTTTGGGAGAAATTATTGCATGCTACATGTTTTAAGACTTTCAATGTGGGATACAGTATGGTCAGTACACCCACAGGAGAAACCAGAATGAGGCTTGGAAGGAAGAAATGTAGAACACTCACAGGTCCCAGATTGAGGGTCATTGCATGTTGCTCAAAGGTCCTGGGGAAAACACCAGTGTGGTCAGGAGGTAGCAGTCAGGAATGAGGGGAGCACTTATACCACAGTCTTTACTGGGTTTTCCTCAGTAAAGGAAGACAGGGTGGGGTTAACAGTTTAAGATTGTCTGGTTTAAATAATTCTGAGGGCTGTAAGCTATAGGGGTGGTTTTTAGTTGCCTGTTGCCTTGGTTTAGAATGACAAAGGCAGAGGAGTATTGCTTCTTGGGGTGTGTGGAACAGAGGCTGGGCCTCTTGTTATCCCCAGGTATTGTCTAGTATTTTCCCAGACTGAAAAGTTTTCTAAGATGTCAGGAGATCATAATATACAGGAGATATATATATTTATATTTATATATTTATTTAATAATTTATATAATATTCGGAGATTATTCTTAAAAAGTTGTATAGCATATTAAAGAAAAACAAATAATAAAATTTATTGACATGATAATTAAAATAGCTATGGATGCCTGGAGTGCAGACTATATTATACACATATTGCAGTGATCTAAGGAATATGTAAAGTCTAGAAAACCCAACACCAATAGACATTAACTAGAATAACAGTTATCTTAAATGAATGCTTATTACGTGGTTTGCATTGGGTTAAGCACTTAATATATATTTTTTCTCATGTAGTCATTAAACACCATACATTTATTCATCCCCAACATAGTAGTGAGGAAGCCATGACTTAGGAAAGCTCACTATGGTGCCCAAAGCTATGCATTTGGTACATGGCCAAGCCAATATTCATAACCAGATCTGTTCAGCACCAGAGCTTTTGCGCAAAAAGGAAATAAAACAAAATCCGAGACACACACACACACAAAAGTTTCAGTGGCAATGCTGAAGCATCAATCAGGCAGCTTAATTTCTGCAGACCTACTATCAAAACAGTGCAATGAGTGATTTCTATTAACACTTAAGCAACTCATGAAAGAATTTTAGTGCTAAGAAATTGCACATTCACTTTGAGCCAAATCTGGCCTTTATCAGGAGAATGTGCAATCAGAAAATCAAAAATCCCCTCCAAAAACAAGCTTAGTCTTCACCTTTTGAATGGAGACCCTGAGTAAGAGAACATGTCACAGTCTTACTGTTTACATTTCTTCAAATGAATGCCCTGCATTTTTCTGTAGTGTGACAAAGTCATGAAAGTAGAATGTTATGATTCAGTTAGGAAGTGAAAGATATCTCTGCTGTCTGCTTTCCTTCCTGTCCATCCTTTTGGATTCAAATTAAACAATCCTGTGTCTAAAACCCAAATGTATGAAAACAATGGTCAAAGTGAGTGAAACTTCCTAATGCTGAAAATATCACAAAGGAAAGGAAATAGAGAAAGCAATGAATGCAGACACAACATAAAAGATCATCCAGTCTGATACAGCTGTGTCATCTTCAGGTGGACACTGGAACAGCCGAAAGATTTGAGTGATAAGAGCAGAGAAGGAGGATATCCTGATGGATGAGTGTGAAGGCTGGAAATTTCCACCAAGGAAATGAGAAGATATTATATTCCCTCTTTTGGGACTTCTCTTTGACCTCACTCTCTCTGACTTCCAACAGTGTGGCCTATTTGGTTTTCAGAGCTATTTGTTGATTGTGGAGCTGAAATAGAACTTGCTCTAGAGTTGGAGGGAAACAGGAGACAAGGGTCAGTGTACTGTCTCTTTCCCTAAACTTGTTTGGATCTCAGTCCAATGGCAGCTGAGCACTGGACCACAGAGAAAAGCTTTGACAGGGCAGAGAATTCCTTGGGAAAGTAACAATTTTAAAGACTTTTTTTAGCAGAAGATGTGACCTACTTTATAACTTTAGCAAATTACATATATATATGTGTGTGTGTGCGTGCATGTAAATATTATGAATGTGTATATATGTGCATACATACATAATATCATTTTGTATTTGTTTTTCATTCATTAAAATCTTTGGTGTATTTCCATAGAGTTATGTATTATCATATATAATTACACAATGTATACATTGTGTGTATATTGAAACATCATACTGTACCCCTATAAATATATACAATCATTTTAAAATAACACCAGGACTATAATAATTATATCTACCCTCAATGTATTAAGAAAGAAAACCAAAAAAAGTTTGACTAACTGTAAGTTTAACCACAAACAAATCATAAAATTGAGACTTGAACACCTAACATTAATGCCATGAAAGGTCCTATGAATGTCCATTATTGCACACTAGTAGATTGCAAGCCCTCGAAAGTTCTGAACTTCACTCACACCATATTAATAATCACACTCCTGTAACTCAGAGAACCATATCAAATTCTTTGGATGATAATGGTGCTGGCTACATCACTGAAAAAGGCCTTTGATAAAGAACTGTTGTAGATGTTAGAGGCTCATTAGACTTAAAAAAATGTTTGCTTTTTCTCACAAGACATTTATGCTCAAAGCTAATGTGTTTGTGGATCACACCACGAGTTTATTCTTAATGAACATTTTCTCTCATTTCCTTTACCACCTATCCTGCTCCACTTTTCACCTGAGCCAAGGGGATAAACACACACTAATGAACACCCCCTACCTTTGTCTTTATAAACATTAAATTGATGAGCAGACACTCCAAATCCTTCATTAGGTGGGTCATAAACTGAAAGAGCTCTTTGATTATAATATGATGAAAGATTTATTAACAAACATGTATTCAGCTAAATCATAGTATTGGCAGCTTTATGAGATTGTGTCTCTCCAGCAGACAGGTGGGGCCTGCAGGCTCCTGTGGGAATAAAAACACTAAATCTGTTAGTGTAATACAGAATGATCTAATTACCACCCAACCAAGGGCTGTAGGGGGGGCTAGAATTTCAGAGTTTCTTTGGGTTTGCTGGGTCCTGAATCAGAAAAGCTTACATGTACCACACTTTAAGGAACAAAACTAAAATATGATAAATACAATGGAATTAACTATGATCTAACAGAAGGCATGTGGTCAAGTGACTTTACTAAAAACAGTAAGAGTGAAAGAAGGAAGGAAGGAGAGGAGGGGAAGAAAGAAACAATCTTAGAAAATGCCAAGTCACTTGCAGGAATTTTTGATTCTCCATGATTCTCTAGTAAACATTCCTTAGACAATTGTTTAATGTGTAATGATTATTAGAAATGTGAAATGTAGAATATATTTGTCAAGTAATGTGCTAAAGTCACACTATATGATAAAAAAGCACATATAAATACTAAATTGCTAATGTGACATACTATTAGCTACTTAAAAATTAAACATCTGTATATATCTTGAAAAAATTATATGTAAAAGTTATATTTATAATATTATATATCATTTGACTAAGTGCTGTTTTTCCACTGGGCAGTTGCTGAAAATTTTAGAGACTTAACAAAGTGTCATGCATCAATAGGGAGGTATACTCCCAAAATATAATCCCTGAAAAACCCTTTGAAAATATTTACCAAATTACCAGCACTATTGTAACACTACCAAAAATGCGGAGTTACTTTTTGTAGTAAAAGATGACTATTATGAACAATTACAGTAGCTCATTTTCAATGGATTTATTTTCCTACAAGATATATTTTCCTTGAAGTGATTTTTGTAATCCAGAGTTTATTTTCTGTAGTCGTATACTTTCAAGTATATACTCCTCTTCATACTTGATATTTATTGACTATGGTTTGTCAAATACAAATTCTCTAAACTAATAATTATAAGTGAAATTTATAATAAATGCCTTAGTTTAAAATGTGGCTTAGGCTAAAACATTTGATACTTAAAGAAAATTTACATATTTCTTTGTAGATGTTAAAGTCTAAGAGTGATAGCAGCATAAAGAAGATTATGTTCTTAACGCTGCGTTTAGTGAATGTTGAATGGGGAAAAATTCTTAGACCCTTAGGACTGGAAAAGTCTATTCACAGGTTTTACTCTAACCTTCTTACTATAGATGTAGTTAGAAAAATTCAGATAATTTCATTGAACATAGATTCTATAAATGTAATATTTATTTTCTATCATATATAAACAGGTGTGAAACCACAAAAGCCTCTTAGGGAAGCATCAGTCTTCTGATGGTAATAAAGATCTCTCTCATCACAAACTTGAAAAGTATGGAGCTAAAGTGGTACTTGACATCAAATAATAGAAGAATATTCTTTGGAGTATGTTCATGTAGCAAAAAAAAAAAATCATTTTCAAGTATACAAATCATCATAATAGCTCTGATAGTTTGAATACTAGTCACTGCACCAAACAGTGTAGTACAGTATCACATGCTTAAAGAATATGTAACAATAATAATCTTAAAACAAAATGCATTTAACTAGCCATTTCAACATTTGGATAAATTAGGATTATCAGAAGAAAGTACTTTCTGGCATATATATAAATATAAATATAAATATATATATATGTATTCATTTTCATGGGGGCTTTATGAAGACAGTAGATGTACTTTGCACCCTGCTTAAATCCCACTTTATCATTGAAACAGCAACAATAATAGTAATTACATTGATATTACAGAATTGCTATGAGTAAAAAACAAGAGAACATGTACAGCTTCTAAGTTGCTAATGATAAGTAAGTTGGTGATGGTTGTTATATTATGGCCCATGAGGGGCCATAATTGGGGGAGGGACCATTCATTGGGGAATGTTGGATAGACTTATTCAGGGCAGATTATTCTAGTCTTTGAAAATGACAGATAGCAGCATATTCCGTGGGGCACTAGGGAGCCATTGAAAGGTTTTAGATAGGCAAGTGTCAAGTTTAGAACCGAACACAGAACATAATAACAATAATCTAGCCCCCACTAGATTGTAATTATTTTAGTTTCATTATTTAATCCTCAAGGTCCTGAGGTCTATTTTATTTTATGAAAACAGAATAACCACAATCTAGTGGGGACTAGATAAAATGACATTAAAAATTCAACATAGTGCAATCAAAGTGCCACACTAAGAAAACAGAGGGTTTCTTGCAACACAAAAGGATGGTATTATATGGTGACAAGGGAGCACCAAGTGCATGGAGTACTGATAAATGATAAGGACTAAGGAAAGGTGGGTTCCCTGAGACTTACCTAGAAGAAGGCAGGAATGCTCTATGCAAGGGGAAGGCCTGGACATGTGCAGTGAGAGAGAGTTTAATTAAGAAGAAAAAGGGACCATGACTCATTATGGCTTAAAGCAGAGTAGCAAGTGAGAGGTGGTAAGAGGTGACATTAAATACAAGGTCTTATGAAATATATTAAAAAATTTGGATCTCATCCAGAATATAACAGGAAGTCAACTGAAAAATGGTTAGTAAGGGAATGACACAACTAGCTTGTATTTCATAAAGATCACTCTATTTACAATGGGAAGAACGGCTTGCGGACTGCAAATAGGAAGCATAGAAAACAGTGAAGAGGCCATTGGTAAAAACCATGTGTGAGATTATAATAGCCTAAACTAGAACCATGACACTGGAGGTGAATAAGAGAGGACATCATTTATACATACATAAATACATATATACTTACATACATATCTGTGTGTGCATATATATACACACACATAGGTTTACATATGTGCACAAGTATAAGTAAATATATGTATATATGTGAACAGTTTTATTTAGTTTAATTCAGGTGTTTATTAAAATTTTATATCTGATTAGACATGAAGAAAGGTAAACAAAGATGACAGCAGGTTTTGAGTCTGAGAAGCTGAATATGATGCTGACATTATCTGAGTTCAGCAATGATAAAAAGGAGCAGATTTAAGAGTAACAATCATGACTTCAAGTGAGACATATTGATTTTAAGACTTATGTTGGATGTCCAACTGTTTCCAACCATTGGACAGTTCAGAATATGGATCTGAAGCATATAATGAAAAGATAGTCTGAAAATGTAAATGTAGGAGCCATCAATATGTAAGAACTAATTAAGTCTTTGACCTTGGAATAAACCACCTGAGAAATACAACTATTTGCTGGGTGAACAGGGGAAGAGATTGTCACAATGAAGAATGAGTAAACGCAAAAGAACATTGGGAGAATGTCATGTTGTGGAAGACAAAGGGAAAAAAAAGAGTTTAAGAAGGGAATCAGTTAACTGTATAAAACATTGCTGAGAAGTCAGGACAAATAAACACCAAAATGTGTTCTTTGGGTTTAACCACAAAAAGATTGATGGTAACTTTAATGGCAGCAGTTTCATGGAAATAACGAGGATGGTGGTAGTTGGAGGTGAACTTCAGAAAAAAAAAAGCAGGGGGGCATTTTTAAAAGATGGGAAAATTTCCCTAACCAAGTTGCATTTGAAGAACAAGTGAGGTTCCTACTGGGAGAAAAAAATAGTAGAAACTTCTTGAAAAGGTAAGAGATAAGATATGGCTATTCATGCCTAGTAAAAGAACTAGTGAGTTATCTGACGTCATTTGAAAATACCATTCCTTGGGGTGTATTGGATAGACTAATTCAGGGCAGATTATTTTAGTGTTTGAAAATGGCAGATAGAAGCATATTCTACAGGGCACTAGGGAGCCGTTGAAAGGTTTTAGATAGGTAAGTGCCAAGTTTAGAACTGAATTTCAGAAAGATCATCCCAGTAATAGAATGAATTGGAGAATAATTACCATTAATCAGTAACTGATAACGACTAATGGTGATTTTTCTCAGTATTAATGCATTGAACCATGACAATATAGTCACTAGATCATCTACTCACCTCTAATACATCTAGCATGCCATAATTTGATAGTGTTATGGCCTCACAATACTTGTCACTTTATGAGGTACCTGTATATGTGGTAAGGATGTGTTAAGGAAGTTTTGCTCAAATTGTTTGTAGGATACATGACTTTAAAGCAAGACTACTGAATTCCTAATAAATAAGCCTTCTATTTCTAAATTAATATAAAAAGCAATCCCTCTCAAATTCTATGTTTATTCTACTTTGGAAAGGATCATGAAAACTAGCTTGCTTGCAAATCATTCAGATAAATCTGAATTCTCTCTAAGTTGTGTTTCTGTTTGCAGAGAAGGATTATTTGGCAATGATCATCATTGCATCCACTAACCTGGGTTCTCGGAGACTCATAGTGCCCCTGAAAGCCAACTTCAAGCTCCAAGTTGAAAATATTGCCTCTTTTGAAAACATTCTAAAAATTCTGAAGGCATCTCTAACAGGATATATCTAAAAATATTTGGTACAACAGCAACCTGGTTTGAAGATGTGCCAGCTGTAAATTGTTCTACTTGAATCTCTCACTGACCTAAAAAGAAGAAAGCTTGTTAGGCTTTGTTTCTCTGGCTTGACTTTTAAATCCCTAAACTAGCTAGAGTCCTATTAAACCAATTAACACAGTTGGGGGCCACTTAACAGCCTACCCTCTTATTCAGGACTTACATCCCCTATTTGACCTCAGAACAACAACCATCCTCCATCAAATGCTTGATTCCAACAATTCAGGCATAGGGACACTGATAAGGAAGAAGAAAGGTTTTCATTTCTGAAAGCAAGACGCCTGAGTCAATTTGTCCCAATTGTATCTGCACAAGGCCTATTATATGGACTGTGATTTGGAGGGATGAAAGCTGTGAACTCCCAGGTCACTTGTAAACCGATCACTCCCCAGCCTCTCCTCCTCCTGCTTTTAAGTGGTTTGAGGCTGGTAAATTGAAACCTGAAGAAACACAGAGCTCTGATCCCTGGGACCTCCAGAGCAAACCTGGACTTTGGCTGATTTGCTGTAGGAAGTAACTGCTTACTTACCCCATAATTAACACCACAAGCTGATCTTTGGAAGATAAAGTACAGAAGGTCAGACATAAGATCATGTAGAGAAGGATTTCACTAAAGCACTACTTTTAGCAGCTCGTGTGGCTACTTCATTCATGAAACAATGAGCTATAATTTCTAAAAATATTACTGTTCATGGAAATGAAAGAGTGAATTACACATCACTGAATATGACCTCAGTCAACTTCCCCTTGATTAATGAAGCCACAGCAAATGTCAACTCAATACTGTATTGAGATGTAAAACATTCAGTTTGCTCAGTGGCAAATTAACTTAAACAATTTTAACTATCTTTTACAATTCCATATGCAAATTGAGCTTTGTTCCCTGGTTAGAAACATGTACTGGCTTACGATTCCCCATCAAATAAAGTCCGAACCCCTTCTGAGTCTGCAGTCCTTAGGGACCTGACTTCCTAACCATCTTTTTTGTAGCTGCTTCATTGTCATCCTCTCAGCCATATTCACCCCTTACAGTACAATGAATGCAGCTGAGTGTCACGTCTCCAGACTTCTCCATAGACTCTTTCTTTACTTGGAACACCCTTACTGCCTTGTCTATAAGGCAAATTACTTCTCTTCCTCAAGATCCAGCTTAAGAGTTACTTTTCTGCAAAAGACTTCTGTGTCTATATCTGCAGCATCATCCTTCTCTGTGAGTACTGTGGCTTGTACATATTGCATTCCCATAATGGGAAATATTACACTATCCTATAATTTGTGCCTCTATGAATATCAAATTCTGGGAATTGAATAAAGAGATAAGATTATAGCAGAAATTATGTTCTCGTATCTTTGCTTCTCAAATAATCTGCAGTCAAGATCTATCTTCACCCACATTAACCTGTATCTAAGAATCAATGAAATTGGAGGCAGATAAGTTTCTTTTTTTTTTTTTTTGAGACGGAGTCTCGCTCTGTCACCCAGGCTGGAGTGCAGTGGCCGGATCTCAGCTCACTGCAAGCTCCGCCTCCCGGGTTCACGCCATTCTCCTGCCTCAGCCTCCCGAGTAGCTGGGACTACATGCTCCCAGGTTCACGCCATTCTCCTGCCTCAGCCTCCCGAGTAGCTGGGACTACAGGTGCCTGCCACCTCACCCGGCTAAGTTTTTGTATTTTTAGTAGAGACGGGGTTTCACTGTGTTAGCCAGGATGGTCTCGATCTCCTGACCTCGTGATCCGCCCGTCTCGGCCTCCCAAAGTGCTGGGATTACAGGCTTGAGCCACCGCGCCCGGCCAGAGGCAGATAAGTTTCTTAATGGAGTAAAGACCACTAGGGTTCACTGAAACCCCATTCGATGATATTACTATTCATTCTTATCTAGTTTCTAGGTTAAAATCTCTTACCTGGGAACAAAGAGGCTTAGATTTCAGCTGTGACTCTCTCTGAACGGTTTCAAAGTTCCTCTCTTCCTCCTTAACATTATCTTGTTTGTAGAATGTAGGAGTTAGAATGTCTCTAAGGGTACTTTTCTACTACAAGATTTTATGATTCTATAAAATGTCCAGGTAGACCGAGTAACTGTAATATATATTTATAAAGTCTACACTTTGGGAGTATAGACAATTGACCTCATTAGCTTAATTATTATAACTCCAGTGCTAATACAGTCAAAGTTTATGGCCCATCTGGGCAAGTTAGCTTGAGCAAGGCAAAATGTTGGCTTCCTCAGATACCAATTGTACCCTTATCTCAACTGTCTCACACTGTATTCTACTGGTCACAGGGGAACCCAAGAGTGAGACTGTTCAGACCATATTCACTAAAACTGTTAAGAATTTGCTTATAACATGTATGTGGTACTGACCCCAGGTCAACAGCATCACCCTCATGCACAAAGATTTAGTCCCTCTCACCCAATGCTTGTATATTTGGACATCTATTACAAGGCAACAATATCCAAAATTTGACAAAACTTGATACCCAACACAATTATTTGTAGCATAAGTAATATTAATAATAGAAAATAAGCTAAGTATCCAAAAAAAGGACATTGAAAGATTAATACATCAGGTATAGAAATGTGATGAAACATTACCAGGCCATTAGAATTGTTAAAATCAGAATAAAAATCATAGAAACATAAATGTTAGGTTAGAAAAAAAAATAAAATTTTCTTAGCGTGCCAATGAAAAGAGTCAAACTGTAAAATATTTGAAGAGATTTATTCTGAGCCAGATGTCAGTGATCAATGACCCATGACGCAGCCCTCATGCGATCCTGAGAACATGTGCCCAAGGTGGTTTGGGTGTAGCCCGGTTTGATACATGTCAGAAAGACAAGAGACATCAATCAATATATGTAAGATGTACATTGGTTAGCACTGGTCCAGTCCAGAAAGGCAGGGCAACATGAAGCAGGGTGGTAACAGGCAGGGGGCACTTTCAGGTTATAGGTAGCTTTAAAGATTTTTTGATTGGCAATTGTTTGGAAGAGCTATTATCAATAGAAAGGAATGTCTGTGTTATGATAAGGGATTGTGGAATCCAAAGTTTTATCATGCACATCAAGCCTCCAGGTAGCAGGCTTCAGAGAGACTAGATTATAAACGTTTCTTATCAGACTTAAAGAGTCTGTTCTTTCAGTAATTCTAAAAGGGAGGACGGGATAATGAGGCATTTCCAGCTCTCCCTTGCATCATGGCCTGAACTAGTTTTTAAGGTTAATTTTTGAATCACCTTGGCCAAAAGGAGGGGTCCACTCAGATGACTGGAGGCCTTAGAATTTTATTTTTGGTTTACAAGAGAATGGTCACATGAACATGCAGAGAAAATATAAATGGAGACCTACATTAAAATACTATATGTTATATAATTATAATAAAGCCCAGGGTGACTTTTGAAATCTTCTAATTTTCAAATGTTATATAAAAATATGTATTAATTTGATGATCAGAAAGAACGTGTTTTAACTAATTGGCAGCATTTATAAAACTAAATTTATAATTTAGCAAATCAATAGTTTTAAAATGGATTAAACATACCACCAAATATGAAAAACATTGCATTTATGCAATAAACTGTAAAAAACAACTAATCAGGAAATCTAAATGCAAATTAATTGATTGAATAAACAAGCATGATCATGTTTAAATAGGCCAGAGGAAACTTTTTTTTTTTTTTTTGGAGACAGAGTTTCGCTCTTAGTTGCCCAGGTTGGAGTGCAATGGCACTATCTCAGCTCAGGGTGACCTCCACCTCCTGGATTTAAGCAATTCTCCTGCCTCAGGACAGCCTCCCGTGTAGGTGGGATTACAGGCATGCACCACTATGCCCAGCTGATTTTATATTTTTAGTAGAGATGAGGTTTCTCCATGTTGGTCAGGCTGGTCTCGAACTCCCAACCTCAGGTGATCTACCCGCCGTGGCCTCTCAAATTGCTGAGATTACAGGTGTCAGCCACCATGCCTGGCTGAGAAAACATTTTAAAACAAGTCTCAGAATGTTTCTTCATGTGCAATGTAAATTCATTTACAAGCAAGAATCCATGTTTCAAGGTGTGTGTGTGTGGTGTTTTTTTGTTGTTGTTTTTTGTTTTTGTTTGTTTGTTTGTTTTGAGATGGAGTCTTGTTCTGTCACCCAGGCTGGAGTGCAGTGACACAATCTCTGCTCACTGCAGCCTCCACCTCCTGGGTTTAAGCAATTCTTCTGCCTCAACCTCCCGACTAGCTGGGACTACAGGTGTGCACCACCACACCTGGCTAATTTTTGTATTTTTAGTAGAGACAGGGTTTCACCATGTTGGTCGGGATGTTCTTGATCTACTGACCTCATGATCCACCTGAGATCTCTTGACCTTGTGATCCTCCCAAAGTGCTGGGATTACAGGCGCCCGGCCCATGTTTCAAGTATTAAAAACTTGTGATATATATTTATACTACAAATAGAAAACACTTACAAAAGAATTGAACTTAAAATGCTTTAGATAATCAAATATGCATGCAAGGCATCATCTGTGATGTAACATTGTACAAATCCCTTCCTCTTTGAACCTTCGTTTTTAACTCATCAAAATCAGGGCCTTACACAGGATATTCACTAAGTTTCCATCTATCTCTAAATTGCTGGTTTTCTAAGGGCTGTCATGCACCGGTTGAGGTGGTAGAGTAATAGGAGGTTTAGGAATATGCCCAGGAATGAAATTTAGATTTCAAGCAGGTCCAAACAGAAAAGGATCTGAACAAAGAGAAAAGTGAGGGTCATGAGGAAAGAAGGGAGGAAAGGAGAGAGGAAGAGAGAAAGACAAGAGAGAATATTTTATGAGAGGAATGCATTAGTAAAATATCTCTCAGGGAAGTTCCAGAATGAGAAAGTATGTAAGATTCAAGTTTATGTGGAAACCTGAAGTGCTACAAAATTCCATATCCATTCCCACTTTGTGGCATCTCCAAAAAATGTCATTTTACCTTCCATTGGCAGCATCAGACCTTAAGGCCATGATATTAATCATGAAATTGAAAAAACTAAGGAACAATGAACTAAATGAACAATGTATAGAGAATGAATAAATGCTTCATTCAGTACAGATAAAAGATAATATTCAAAAAATATTTGAGCTCTATCTTGAGTTCACATGTCTCCCTGGGTGACCCACAGGAACCTGAAACTCAGCATTACCAAGCTGAAACTCATCTTCATGAAACACCTGCTTCTTCTCCCAGAATGTTTTGCTTCAATGGTACCTCTTTTTGTCTAGGCTCCAAAGGCACTAAAGAATCATTCCAGAGTCTCCTTTTAACTTATCTCCATAGTCTTATAAATATTGAGTGTATTAATTGGCCCCTAAATATCTCTAGACTCAAATTCTTACTAGTCCTCTTCAAGTGTAGCATCTACCTGCAGGATTTTCAGTGGTGTTCTCTCGAATATCACCTCTCTACCATCTACCTGCCCTACTGCTACTAGGTATCTTTCTTTCTTTTTTTTTTTTTTTTAATATATTAGGGTACTTAGCATAATCGTGTGGTTTGTTATATATATCGAAGTTAGGTTGTAACTCCATCAACTCATGGCTATTTACATCAGGTATAATCTCCTAATGCAACTTCTCCCTCCTCCCCATGATAGGCCCCGTGTGTATGCCCCCTTCCTGAGTCCAAGTGATCTCATTGTTCAGTTCCCACCCAAGGAGTGAGAGCCATGCAGTTTGGTTTTCAGTTCTGTGGATAGTTTGGTTAAGAATGATGGTTTCCTAGCTGCATCCATGTCCCTACAAAGCGACACAAACTCATCCTTTTTATGGCTGCATAGTATCTCCATGGTGTATATGTGCCACATTTTCTAATCCAATCTGTCACTGATGGACATTTGCTGATTCCAAGTCTTTGCTATTAGGAATAGTGCTGCAATAAAACATAATGCATGTGTCTTTATATAGCATAATTTATAATCCTTGGGTATATCCCCAGTAATGGGATACAATATATGGTACATCTAGTTCTAGATCCTTGAGGAATCGCCATACTGTTTTCCATAATGGTTGAACTAGTTTGCAACCCACCAACAGTGTAAAAGCGTTCCTATTTCTCCACATCCTCTCCAGCACCTGTTGTTTCCTGACTTTTTAATGATTGCCATTCTTAACTGGTGTGAGATGGTATCTCATTGTGGTTTTGATTTGTATTTCTCTGATGGCCAGTGATGATGAGCATTTTTCATGTGTCTGTTGGCTGTATGAATGTCTTCTTTTGAGAAATGTCTGTTCATATCCTTTGCTCCACTTTTGGATGGGGTTGTTTGTTTTTTCTTTAAATTTGTTTGAGTTCTTTGTAGGTTCTGTGGATATTAGCCCTTTGTCAGATGAGTAGATTGCAAAAATTTTCCCATTCTGTAGGTTGCCTGTTCAATTGATGGTAGTTTCTTTTGCTGTGCAGAAGCTCTTTATTTAATGAGATCCCATTTGTCAATTTTATTTTTGCTGCTGTTGCTTTGGTGTTTTAGACATGAAGTCTTTGCCCATGCCTATGTCCTGAATGGTACTACCTAGGTTTTCCTCTAGGATTTTTATGGTATTAGGTCTAACATTTAAGTCTCTAATCCATCTTGAATTAATTTTCGTATAAGGAGTAAGGAAAGGATCCAGTTTCGAAGCTTTCTACTTATGGCTAGCCAATTTTTCCCAGCACTATTTATTAAATAGGGAATCCTTTCCCCATTTCTTGTTTCCTTCCTTGTGGCTCGTCAAAGATCCATGGCTGTAGATGTGTGGTATTATTTCTGAGGACTCTGTTCTGTTCCATTGGTTTATACTCTGTTTGGTACCTCAGTACCATGCTGTTTTGGTGACTGTAGCCTTGTAGTATATTTGGAAGTCAGGTATGCGGGATGCCTCCAGCTTTGTTCTTTGACTTAGGATTGTCTTGAGATGTGGGCTGTTTTTTGGTTCCATATGAACTTAAAGCAAAGTTTTTTCCAATTCCCAGAAGAAACTCATTGGTAGCTTGATTGGGATGGCATTGAATCTATAAATTACCTTGGGCAGTATGGCCATTTTCACGATATTGATTCTTCCTATCCATGAGCATGGTATGTTCTTCCATTTGTTTGTGTCCTCTTTATTTCACTGAGCAGTGGTTTGTAGTTCTCCTTGAAGAGGTCCTCTTACATCCCTTTGTGTTGGATTCCTAGGTATTTTATTCCTCTTTGAAGCAATTGTGAATGGAAGTTCATTCCTGATTTGGCTCTCTGTTTGTCTGTTACTGGTGGCAAGAATGCTTGTGATTTTTGCACACACCTTTGTATCCTGAGACTTTGCTGAAGTTGCTTATCAGCTTAAGGAGATTTTGGGCTGAGACAATGGGGGTTTTCTAAATATACAATCATGTCATCTGCAAACAGGGACAATTTGACTTCTTCTTTCCTAACTGAATACCCTTGATTTTCTCTTTGCCCCTGATTGCCCTAGTCAAACTTCCAACACTATGTTGAATAGGAGTGGTGAGAGGGCATCCCTGTCTTGTTAGTTTTCAAAGGGAATTTTTCCAGTTTTTGCCCATTCAGTATGATATTGGCTGTGGGTTTTACTGGCAAATAGCCTTATTATTTTGAGGTATGTTCCATCAATACCGAATTTATTGAGCGTTTTTAGCATGAAGGGCTGTTGAATTTGTCGCAAGTCTTTTCTGCATCTATTGAGATAATCATGGTTCTGCCTTTGGTTCTGCTTTATATATGCTGGATTATGTTTATTGATTTGGTGAATGTTGAACCAGCCTTGCATCCCAGGGATGAAGCCCACTTTGGATCATGGTGATAAGCTTTTGATGTGCTGCTGAATCCGGTTTGCCAGTATTTTATTGAGGATTTTTAATGATGTTCATCAGGATATTGGTCTAAAAATTCTTTTTTGTTGTGTCTCTGCCAGGCTTTGGTATCAGGATGATGTTGGCCTCATAAAATGAGTTAGGAGGATTCCCTTTTCTATTGATTGGAATAGTTTCAGAAGGAATGGTACCAACTCCTCCTTTGTACCTCTGGTAGAATCTCAGCTGTGAATCCATCTGGTCCTGGACTTTTGGTTGGTAGGCTACACTATTGCCTCACCCCCAGAGCCTGCTACACTATTCAGGGATCTCAACTTCTTCCTGGTTTAGTCTTGAAGAGTGTAGTGTCCAGGAAATTATCCATTTCTTCTAGATTTTCCAGTTTATTTGCGTAGAGGTGTTTATAGTATTCTCTGGATGGTAGTTTGTATTTCTGTGGGGTCAGGGTGATATCCCTTTATCATTTTTAATTCTGTGACTGGGATTTGATTCTTTTCTTTTCTTCTTTATTAGTCTTTATTAGCGGTCTGTCAATTTGTTGATCTCTTTCAAAAACCAACCCTGGATTCATTGATTTTGGAGGGTTTTGTGTCTCTATCTCCCTTCCAGTTCTGCTCTGATCTTGCTATTTCTTGGCCTCTCTGCTAGCTTTGAATGTGTTTGCTCTTGCTTCTCTTAGTTCTTTAATTCTCATGATGTTAGAGTGTCAATTTTAGATCTTTCCTGCTTTCTCTTGTGGGCATTTAGTGCTATAAATTTCTACACACTGCTTTAAATGTGTCCCAGATTCTGGTATGTTGTATCTTGTTCCTACATTGGCTCTAAAGAACATCTTTTATTTCTGCCTTCTACTTCGTTATACCCAGTAGTCATTCAGGAGCAGGTTGTTCAGTTTCCATGTAGTTGAGCGGTTTTGATTGAGTTTTAGTCCTGAGTTCTAGCTCTGATTGCACTGTGGTCTGAGAGACAGTTTGTTACAATTTCTTAAGTTCTTTGCACATTTGCCAGGAGCATTTACTTCCAATTATGTGGTCAATTTTGAGTAAGTACGGGATGTGGTGCTGAGAAGAATGTGTATATTTTGTTGATTTGGGGTGTGAGAGTTCTATAGATGTTCATTAGGTCTGCTTGCTGCAGAGATGAGTTCAATTCCTGGATATCCTTGTTAACTTTCTGTCTCATTGATCTGTCTAATGTTGACAGTGGAGTGTTGAAGTCTCCCATTATTATTGTATGGGAGTCTAAGTCTCTTTGTAAGTCTCTAAGGACTTGGTTTTATGAATCTGGGTGCCTCCTGTATTGGGTGCATATATATTTAGGATAGTTAGCTCTTCCTGTTGAATTGATCCCTTTACCATTATGTAATGGCCTTCTTTTGTCTCTTTGATCTTTGATGGTTTAAAGTCTGTTTTATCAGAGACTAGGATTGCAACCCCCGCTTTTTTCTGTTCTCCATTTGCTTGCAACCTTCCTCCATCCCTTTATTTTGAGCCTATGTATGTCTCTGCGTGTGAGATGTGGGTCTCCTGAATACAGCAGACTGATGGGTCTTGACTCTTTATCCAGTTTGCCAGTCTGTGTCTTTAATTGGAGATGAAGTCCATTTACATTTAAGGTTAAGATTGTTATGTGTGAACTTGATCCTGCCATTATGATATTAACTGGTTATTTTGCTCGTTAGTTGATGCCGCTTCTTTCCTAGCCTGATGTATTCTACATTTTGGCATGTTTTTGCAATGGCTGGTACCGGTTGTTCCTTTCCATGTTGAGTGCTTCCTTCAGGGAGTCTCTTGTAAGCAGGCCTAGGTGGTAGACAAAACTTCTAAGCATTTGCTTATCTGTAAAGGATTTTATTTCTCCTTCACTTATGAAACTTAGTTTGGCTGGATATGAAATTCTGGGTTTAAAATCTTTTCTTTTAAGAATGTTGAATATTGGCCCCCACTCTCTTTCTGGCTTCTGAGAGTTTTCTTCTAGAGATCTGCTGTTATTCTGAGGGCTTCCCTTGTGGGTAACCTGACCTTTTTCTCTGGCTGCCCTTAAGATTTTTTCCTTCATTTCCAACTTTGGTGAATCTGGCAATTATGTGTCTTGGAGCTGTTTTCCTCGAGGAGTATCTTTGTGGCGCTTCTCTCTGTATTCTCTAGATTTGAATGTTGGCCTGCCCTACTAGGTTGTAAGTTCTGGATGATGTCCTGAAGAGTGTTCTTTCCAACTTTGGTTCCATTTTCCCCTCACTTTCAGGGCACCCTAATCAGACGTTGATTTGGTCTTTTACATAATCCCATACTTTGGTGGTATTTCTTTGTTCATTTCTTTTTTCTTTTCTTTCTTTGGTTTCTCTTTCTCGCTTCATTTCATTCATTTGATCCTCAATCGCTGATACTCTTTCTTCCAGTTGATCGAAGCCGGTTACTGAAGCTTGTGACGGTTCACGATTTCTCGTGTCATGGTTTTCATCTCTTTCTTATTTCCTGTTTATGACCTTCTGCATTAATTACTCAGCCATCAATTCTTCCACTTTTCTATGATTTTTAGTTTCGCACTGCGTAATTCCTCCTCTTTATCTCTGAGAAATTTGATGACTGAAGCCTTCTTTCTCTCATCTTGTCAGTTATTCTCCATCCAGCTTTGATCCGTTGTTGGCCATGAGCCGCGCCCTTTGCCGGGAGATGCACTCTCTATTTTTTGAATTTCCAGCTTGCCCTGCTTTTTCCCCATCTTTGTGGTTTTATTTCTCCGCTTCGGTCTTTGATGATGGTGGTTGTACTGATGGGGTTTTGGTGCAGGTGTCCTTCCTGTTTGATAGTTTTCCTTCTAAGCCAGCCAGGACCCTCAGCTGTGGTGTCTGTTGAGATTGCTTGAGGTCCACTCCAGACCTCTGTTTGCCTGGGTATCAGTGGCAGAGGCTGCAGAAGATGGAATATTTCTGGAACAGCGAGTGTACCTGTCTGATTCTTGCTTTGGAAGCTTCCTCTGGGTGTACCCACCCCAGAGGGGTGTGGGGTGTCAGACTGCCCTCAGTGGGGGATGTCTCCTAGTTAGGCTACTCAGGGTCAGGGGACCCACTTGAGCAGGGAGTCTGTCCCTTCTCAGGATCTCAACCTGTGTTGGGAGATCCACCGCCTCTTCAAAGCTGTCGACAGAGTCGGCGGCCTGCAGAGGCTTCTTGCTGCGCTTATTGTTTACTGTGCCCTGTCCCCAGAGGTGGAGTCTACAGGAGACAGGGGCAGGAGCCTCGAGCTGCTGTGAGCTCCACCCAGCTGGAGCTCCCAGCAGCTTTGTTTACCTACTTTAAGCCTCAAGCAGCAATGGCGGGTTTCCCTCCCCCAGCCTTGCTGCTGCCTTGCTGGTGATCACCAGACTGCTGTGATAGCACGAGGGGAGGTCTGCGGGTGTGGGACCTCCTGCTGGGTGTGGGATATGATCTCCTGTGTGCCTGTTTGTTTAAAGCGCTGTATTGGGTGGAGTTACCTGATTTTCCAGGTGTTGTGTGTCCCAGTTCCTGGCTAGGTGATTCCTTCCTTAAGGGGCCTCTAGGTGAGGCTGCATGCTCTCGCCTCTGCTTCAGCTCTCGCTGGTCGGGTTGGCTGCAGCAGCTGACTAGCACCATCAGTCCGCACTCCCAGTGAGATGAACCCAGTACCTCAGTTGAAAAATGCAGAAATCATTGGTCTTCTAAATGCTGGCGCTGTGAGTTGGAGACTGGAGCTGTTCCTATTCGGCCATCTTGCTCCGCCCCCCTCGGTATCTTTCTAAAATGAGACTCTGACAACATAATCTCATATCTTATCTTTAAGTCCTTGAATAATTCTTCTTTATTTTATTCCCTTTAAAATAAACCTAACTCCTTAGAATGATATTAAAGGGTGATCAAAATATGGCTGTCTTTCCTGGCCTCTTATGAGTGAACCAAGGCCTTCCACACTGGTGTCTCAGTGTGTGCGCTTTTCTTCATTTTTTATTTTGAGATGGACTCTCACTCTGCTGCCCAGGCTGGAGTGTAGTGGTGTGATCTAGACTCACTGCAACCTCCGCCTCTTAGGTTCAAGGGATTCTTCTGCCTCTGCCTCCTGAGTAGCTGGGATTACAGGTGGGTGCCACCATGCCCGGCTAATTTTTGTATTTTCAGTAGAGACCCGGTGTCACCTTATCTGCTCAGCTGGTGTTGAATTCTTGACCTCATGATCTGCCCAACTCCGCCTACCAAAGTGCTGGGATTACAGGCGTAAGCCACAGCTCCCAGCCTCTCTTCATTCTTTAACTTCTACTTCAGAAATCACCTTCTCTGAGAAACTTTTTCTGACTCCTCTAGACAGGCTGTTTCTTTCCTGCGTGCTCAAATAGCATTTAATGCTTTTCTCCACTTACATTTCTCTAGCAACTGATCACATTGTATTGTGATTATTTGTGTTCATGTGTGTCCTCTCACTGAAATGTAAGATCCTTGTGAACATGGATCTGAGTTGTAGAAGTCTTTGTAAACCCCAAATGTGTTCATTTTGTAAATAATCAGTAAATACTTGCTACATGAACTAAGGAAATAACATCCTTTAAGGATATATAGATATAAAAGTTAGCAATTAGAAATCCATGAGTAATGACATGTGTTGTTATTTCACTAGTTATATTTTGATCTTAAAAGATTGATTATGTCACATATGCTACTCCATTTCCTGGTGTCATCTCTGACTCCATTTCTTCAGTCAAGTTCAGTCAATCGTATTATGCAAGAAAACTTTGATATCACAAATCACTTGACAGTATCCAGTAAAATGTACTTATGGTGTCACTGGGCATTCCACTCCTAAGAAACTAAGATTATATTAAAATAATTGGAAACAATGTATAAACTTTGCAATCTTGACATAGATTTCTTTAATCAAGATTTGAATAAATGGGAAATAAACACAGTGAAACACCCATAGGTGTTTTCTTTGACTCTATTCTCCTTTCTTTATTGTTTTAGCCATTACTTCTATGTAAGAAATACTGGATATCAGTTTTTCCTTCTGTGACAATTCCCAGAATATTCTTTCGAGTCTTCTGGAAGGCTCCACCTGGCTCTACCATACAGGACCCAAAGTTAACATTGCTATATAGTACCACTGTTTCCTGTATCAACTAACTTTTCCTGTTGTATGTCTTATCTCTGTGAATGGCACTCCAGTTCACTTAGTCACTAAGAGTATGCCAATTTTCTGTTTAGGCTTCTCCATCTTCCTCACTTCATGCTTACTAGGTAATTATTTAGTCATAGAATCTTTGGTCACTATCCAAATTATGTATCCCAGTCATCTACTCAGCTCTCCCTGTGTTGCCATTACTGGCTGAGGCCTTAATTTCACCTGCACTACTTTGAGAACAATCTATGGGCTACACTGTTTCTTTCCCATTCTCCTATCTGTTTCTCAAACCCCATCAACCCTTCCTTATACTCTTATCAAATACTAAAATCTAGTATAATATTGTCCAATAGAAATTACTGCACTGAGGCCGGGAGCGGTGGCTCACGCCTGTAATCCCAGCACTTTGGGAGGCCGAGGTGGGTGGATCACAAGGTCAGGAATTGAGACCATCCTGGCTAACATGAGTGAAACCCGTCTCTACTAAAAATACAAAAATTAGCCAGGCATTGGTGGTGGACACCTGTAGTCCCAGTTACTCGAGAGGCTGAGGCAGGAGAATGGCTGAACCTGGGAGGCAGAGCAGTGAGCGAGGTGCACCACTGCACTCCCAGCCTGGAAGTAGAGACTCTGTCTCACAAAACAAAAAACAAAAAATAGAAGTACTGCACTGATAGGAAGCAGGCTGCAACTGTACCAATATGAGGTTCAAGGCACACATTGAGCACTTGAAACATAGTTATTTCAGATTGCAACTTGTGTAACTGAAGAACTGAATTTTAATTTTCTTTTAATGTATTTAGTTACAAATGAAACTACATGTGGTTAGTGGCTACCATATTGGACAGCACAGATCTAGATCTAATCATCCACTGTCTGATTCTATAATATTCAGTAATTCAATTGTATCCTAATGGTGAGAATGAAATAAACTGAAAACTTATCAACTTGCCAACTTAAGATTCTTCAGGATCTGGTTCAACTTAAATGTCCATTCTGGTTTCCTGCTGTATCTTATCATGGACCCTATGATACAAACATAACGGGATGCTCATAATTTTTTTTAAAAAATCACTTAGATTTCCCCTGTGGGCCTTTGTTCTTCCTTTTGCTTGAAAGCTACAGGTTATTATTTTCATCTCCCAAAAGCCTTCTATTCTTTAAGGTCCCAGAGGATAAAAAGTGCCATATCCTCAATGAGCACCTTCCTCAACTGAGGGACTGCATGGACCTACAATACATTGTGCCAGTGACACAGTTTGGCTCATATGTGTGCTGATTTTGCTTATTTCTTACTACAATTTTCTCCATTGGATTAGAAAGTCCTAAACTTGGTGTTTTTGCTGATTGAATTTGTAAACACATGATATTCCCTGTGATTCCTGGTTGTGAATATTTATAAACATTTATTTAATATAATTTTATGACTTTGTTGGACAAGGAATATCTTCCTTGATAATCTTACTCCTTGGGCCTTTAGAAAAATTACCCCAATTTGGAATTTGTTTTAGGCAACTAAAACTGGGAACATTCACACACTGTGAAATTCGAGATACATTTTATGTCAAGAACCATAAAATGAGCAAAGCTCAAAATCCTTCTGTACTTAAAACTTAAGTAGAAATTCATCAGGACTGTGCTTGCATCTCTGAAGAGAAGCAGTATCTCTAAGCTGGAAGTGAACATGTACAAAGAATTCACTCCACAATATTATTTAATACCTGCTGTGTGACCATTCCTGGGCTAGGTGTTCTAAGGCCAAAACGGAATGAGAAACACTTTCTAATTGAGGTGCTCAAAACTAAGCTGGACACGGCCAGGCGTGGTGGCTCATGCCTGTAATCCCAGCACCTTGGGAGGCCAAGGCGGGCGGATCAAGAGGTCAGGAGATCAAGATCATCCTGGCTAATACGGTGTAACCCCATCTCTACTAAAAATACCAAAAGTTAGCCGGGCATGGTGGCAGGCGCCTATAGTCCTGGCTGCTCGGGAGGCTGAGGGAGGAGAATGGCGTGAACCCAGGAGGCAGAGCTTGCAGTAAGCCGAGATCCCGCCATTGCACTCCAGCCTGGGCGACAGAGCAAGACTCCATCTCAAAACAACAACAACAACAACAACAACAACAACAACAACAACAACAGCAAAAAAACTAAACTGGATACATATAGCATGTACATAATAAAGTAAACACCAGCACAGAACAGTCTGGTTTAAATGGTGCTGATGCTCCGGTGAATGGGAGATCTTATTAACTTTCCTGGTCTCTGACCATCTGGAATTGGCCATGAATGACAAATTTGAATACTTTGGCCAAAAAGACAGAGGTCATAAACAAAGACTAAAATATATGAACAATAACAGAAGATAAGTGAACCAACTTGCATGAAGTGAAGGTGTTATGAAATACAAATATTGCAGATACTAGGAAAGAATTCACAGACCAAATTATGCAGGAACGTGGCTCTTAGAATAAATAATGTAGACTCAGGCAGTGGGGAGCCTATGAAAGTAGCTGAGTAAAAGAGAAATAAAAAAAATATAAAAGCACACAGAACTGATTTCCCCCATTTAGCTTTAACTTTAAAATTAGCTCTCTCGGGACAGAGAGAATACAGATAGGGAGTTCAATGAACCTGTTTTCCAGAAAAAAAAAAAAAAAAAAAAATTAACCAGTGGAAATTTAAAAACTATATATTGAAAGTCTCCAGAAATTGTCCTAAGGCCATACAGGAAATGGAGAGGCATTCAAGCAAGAAATCGTACCAACTTTCAGTAAGAATATGGAGAGTCTGTGGTATTTAGCTACAATCCACACCATTATTGCCCCTCGCTGCCAAACACACAGCAGCTTGGTAGCATAGAAGCCTCACAGCTCAGGGCTTCGATAAGTACTGGTGTATGGTTTCACCCCAGGAGGGGAAGGATGCTGGCATTTCTAATTCCCCAAAACCTCTGTTGTAGAAACGCTACTCCAGGACCAGGAGGCCAAGAATAATGGGCCCCCAAGTGCCCTTGTCTCAGTTAGTTCATAGGGTAAAAGTTCTACATCAGGAGAGGCTAGTGCAGGAGACTATGGTCTTCCTACTCATTCACCTACTTCATACTTACTTACAGAGTTGGGGAACTTCAGAAAAAAATGCATCCCATTCCTATCTTCTGTACAATGACTAACCTGACAAGCTCTAGAGCTCTTTTCCTTTATGGTCTACTTCCTCTCTGGGTAGAACTACCACTATACTGAAGATCCACCCGGACACATCATAACAGAAGTTGAAAGCAAAACAAGAGAAAATATTAAAGCAAGGAAAAAAAATGGCTTAGTACATACAAGGGAACCACAATAAGATTAACAGCTAGAATATCAGAAACAAAGTAGCCAGAAGGTAGGGGAAAAACGTTGAAAGTTAAAATGTCAACCAAGAATCTTATATTTAGTAAAACTGTCATTGAAAAATGAAGGCAAAATAAAGATATTCCCAGGTAAACAAAAATTGAACATATTTGTTGATAGCAGACTTTCAATATGTAAAATACTAAAAGAAGTTCTTCAGGCTAAAAGCAGGAGATACCAGTTGGTGATTTTAATACACATAGAAAAGAAATATTGGTAGTGATAGTTTTGTTAAAAAAGAAGTATAATTGCATATTTCTTCTCCTGATTTAAAAAGCATAAGTCAATATGTCTATAATCATATCATTGGGGCCAAAATATGTAGAAATGTAACTTATTTGACAATAATTAGTTGTAATGACACAACAGTTGGTAACTTAAACCCACAGAAAAAACTGCAAAGAACCAGGAAGGGTTGATAAGATAGTCAATTTAACAAACATTATACATATATATTTGGTATCCTTTCTTTGCTCAGATTATTTAAAAGAATAAATAAATAAATAAATAAATAAATATTCTAAGGAACTTCTTCTAAATGTAGTCTCTGTTATGGCAGCCCTGTTGAAGAGCAGAACTTTCAATCTAAACAGAATAAATAAAGAGCTAAAAACGGTTGTGTCTATAAAAAACTCATTAAGCATATATTACACATTTAAATATAGTAAAGATTAAACTTGCATACTTCTGTAAGTATTATCTTGTAGTCCTAAAGCGTGGCCCTAATGTTATGACCAGACCTAAAATTATTCTTATCTTATTAAAATATATTATTTTCAAAAAAAAAAAAGAATAATAGTAATAATTCTAACAATATTAGATTTATAATATATATCAACATGAGATATATAAAAGTTTTAAAAAGTAGGGAGAAAGTGGTGCTGCACTAGAGTATAGATTCTAAGAAGTTAAGATGCACATTTCTTAGTGAGATTAATCACTAAGAAAATAACTCAAAACTATAATTAAAAATCACTGAAGCAATTAAAATGTTACACTACTTATAGGAGGAAAAAGCAAAATGGCACAAGTAAATCTAATCATATCAATAATTTGGACCTCAACCTCAAATCATATATAAACCAGCCCAAAATAAATTATATACCTAAATATCAGTTACGACTATAAAATTGTTATAATACAGGAAATGATTCTATGTGAACTTGGGTTAAGGAATGATTTCTTAAATATGAAACCAGAGCAAAAGTGACAATGAAAATATAGACAAATTGGGCTATATAAATTTAAAATCTTTATACTGTAAACCATGTCATAAAGAAAATGAAAAGACAACCCACAGAATAGAAGATATTTTCAAATCTTATATATGACAATGAATTTGTATTCAGAATGTACAAAAATGTCTTAAAACTCATTTATAAAAAGACAAATAACATATTTTTTAAATGGACAAGAATTTGAATAGAACATTCTCCAAAGACAATATAGAAATGGTCAATAAGCTCATGAAAAGATGCCCAACATCATTAGTTACTGGTTAAATACAAATCAAAACTGTAATGGGATATCACTTCCCATCCACTCGGATGGGTGTAATAAAAAAGTCAGATGATGACAAGTATTGACAATGATGTGGAAAAAATGGAGCCCTCCTACATTGCTGACAAGAATGTAAAATGTTAGAGCCATCTTGCTAAAGAGTTTGGGAGTTTCCCTAGCAGCCAGGACTACACGCACCCACCACCACGCCCGGCTAACCTTATGTTATCACATGATAACATAAAGCTATCATACGATCCGGAAATTCTACTTTTAGGTATATATCCAAGACAAATTAAAACATACAACTACATAAAAACTTATACATGAATGTTCATAGCAACTTTACTTATATTAGCTAAAGTGGAAACAACCCAAAGGTCCCTCAACTGATAGGAAAGAAAATGGGATATATCCATACAAAGGAATATTATTTGACCATAAAACAAAATATTTTTACATAGTACAACATGGATGAATAAATGAAATAAACTAGTCACACAAAAAACATTGTTTGATTCCATTTATATAATATAATCAGAATAAAAAATTTGTAGAGACAGAAAATAGATTAGCAGTTGCTTAGATCAGGAGTGGTAAGAACATGAAATCAGGAATCAATGATATGAAGCATCTTCTGTGCTTATGGATCATTTTTATATCTTATTTGGAGAAATATCTATTCAGATCATTTGCTCATTTTTAACTGGGATTTTTTAAATTACTGAGTTCTGAGTGATCTTTTTATATTCCAGGTATAGATATGTGATCTGCAAAAAATTTTTTTCCAATTATGTGGATATATTTTCACGTTCTTGATGTATTTTGAAACACAACATTTTTAACTTTGATGAAATTCAACATATCTATTTTTTTATTTTGTTGCTTGTGCTTTTGGTGTCAAGCATTTACCCTTCTTAAAAAGAAAAGCAAGAATCTGGTTCTTACATGTCCCTTCTGTTTATAGAAACAATGCTGAAATATTAGTCTGACTCCAGCTGGATCCCAATGGAGATAGTGGTGCTATAGGGGAGAGTACATCATTCTCTGTATGGAACTAATAGGTTTCTTGTCAGTAGGTCACGATTTAGTGAGTACCTCTCTAGTGCTGGGGTGAAAACAGCATTTTGTTAACATAGGGCATAGAAAATTTTGCCCCAATGACAGCTTGACAGCTAGGAATGTGACTGTCACTTAGAGATTTATAATTTTAATCTTTTCATGATCCTCTATGAGCAAAATAATTCATTTGTTCTTTCCAGGACAGGGGTCCTGCCCATTCTCTCTCTTTTTATCAGAACAAGATTCCCAATGGATAAAGCGAGACAGACCCTCCTCTTTTGACTTTCATGTGTCAGTCTCTTCTGTTCTCTAGTTCTCCACATTTAAGACCAAGTATAAGGTATCCAGGTTAAAGCAAGATTAGATATTTAAAATGTAAAAATGAGTAACTGACAATAAGTTGTACTTATGCAACTAACAGTATTTTTACAATTCTCAAATTAAAGTAGATGTGTCTCATCAGGGTACGCATGAACAGTGAGAGGCAGGAATAGTGAAGATGTGTTTTTACCACTCCTTCCAGTGTGTTTCTATTCCCTTCCAGGCTGTCCTAAACCTGTCAAGTTAGAGGGAGGATGTCAAGAAATGTAAACATCTCCCCAACATCAAGGAAGTTTCAGGCAAAAAGACAATCAGCATCCTAGACTGTTTAGCAACTTGAAGATGGTGAGTATTATCCCCATTAGAGCCTCCTATGTCTCCAGGTTGCCTCAAGTGTGAAGCTATTGATGAAGAATGGACATAATCACTCTCTCAACCTCCCATAGTCATCAAACTGTTCTGTTCATAATACCACCAAAGACTTGCATTTAGAAAGAGCCAGAATTCTTACAGAATTCAAAAACTCTCTGAAAAAAAATATTTTCTATGCAATAAAAAGTCATAAAATGTGCAATACTCTTCCTTTTTTATGTCAATATTTGGTTACCTAGAGAGGATCCAATTATGGAAGATTATGTGTTTATATATGCATGATTTTTCATATATAAATTTAGGTATTATTTTGAAATACACAAATTTAATACGTTTTAATATTAAAAATAAAGCAGAGAGCACGGTGAAGTTGGTGTGTTTAGAACTAATGTCTACCATAGATAATATCTTTTTTAATATTTCCAACTACTTTATTTATGTATTTATGTATGTAGAGTTGACCTTTGAGCAATACTGGGAAAAGGGGCACCAACTTCCCTGGGCTGTTGAAAATCCATGTATAACTTTTGACTCACCAAAAACTTAACTACTAATAGCCTACCATTGATCAGAAGTCTTAGTGATAACACAAACAGTAGATTAACACATACTTTACATGTTATATATTGCATTCTTAAATAAAGTAAGCTAGAGAAAAGAAAATGCTATTAAGAAAATCATAAGAAAGATATAATATATTTACTATTTATAAACTGTATGTGGATCATTATAAAATTCTTCATCTCCATAGTCTTTACATCGAATAGGCTGAGGAGAAGCAGAAAGAGGAAAGTTGGTCCTGTAGTCTCACAAGCAGCAGAGACAAAAGAAAAGTCGTATGTAAGTGGACCCAGGCAGTTCAAACCACATTGCTCAAGGGTCAACTATATTTATTTAATATGTATTTATTATACATCTACTATGTGTTTGTCATGCCTTAGGCATTAAAGAACACAATCAACAAATAAGATCAATATACTCATGAAGCCTACTTCTACTAGGGAAGAGTAACAACAAAAAATGGATTGTGGTAATTGTTATGCTAAGAAAAGGAGTATGATGATGTGATAAAGAGACTCTGAGCATCATCTTAGCATTGCCTAGTTAAGGAAGTGCTCACAGAGAAGATGGCATTTAGACTGAGACTGAGATCTAACTGACAAGAAACACCTATAATTAGGCAACATAGTCAGGGACAGAAGACATCCCTCCAGACTGAGAGAATAGCCACTGCTTATATCTGAATACAAGAGATGTCTTGGTGTGTCCCAGGATCAAGAAGAAGACCAACGTGGCAGGAACAGAGGGAATAACAAGGAGAGTGACAGGAGATGAGGTCAGCCAAGTTAAGTAGCTTGGATTTTTTAAAATTGCATTTTAATACATGATTGCTGACATTGTAGTCTGAGAACCAACATTTTGGTGTGTTTTAATCAATGCCTGCCATTAACTGACTGTATGACTGCAGAAGACTTATATCCTTTCTCTTGGCCTCAGAGCGACCTCAGCTGTGAAACAAAGAGATTGGATTAGAAAGTAGATGATCTATGAATTCCTTTTGAGTGCTAACATTCTATGATTCTAATCTTTGCCCTCAAAGATGAAGTTGAACACTCCCTTTTCTTAAAAGTAGTGAGGCCCTTCTGTGAACTAGAGAAGTATAGCTCAGAGTATGCTGCTCATTTGCCCTGAATTGTAAAACTGCCAAGACTTAAGATAGGATGAGGAGCCAAAGATTGCATTTCCCTTGTTTTGCTGACATTTCTTACAAGACATATTTGCTGTGACTTTTCTTATTTTGCTCCTGTCTTTATTACTTTTCCAGTTTCTTATGAGTGCCTGATTAAAGCCCCTGTCTTCCCTACTTTCACCTCAACAAATAATAATTTTTTAAAAGGACAGAAAAGAAAGTATGAAAAAGGAAGTTATTCCCTTCCCTTACCCCAGGCTCATCGGTTTTCCAAACTTTCCATTGGAAATAAGACCCACTCATTTCTCTTTGTACAAAGGTGTTTGAAGATATAACATAAACGTAAGCTTGAGCACCTTGTAGAAATTTCCAACTGGAAATATAAGCATTCAGCATAGTGATTTCCAGAGCCTGAAATGCACTGTGACCAAAGATTAGTTGGCTCTCACCATAAGTAATTTAGAAAGACCACTAAACAAACACTTCAATAGACTCATAGGGTTGCTAAATAAACAAGCAATACATGCACAAGATAAACCTTTTAAAAGAACAGCTAAGAGATTTGGACTTTTAAAGAATATTTACCTTGGAACCGAGATAAAACCCAAGAATGAGTTTAAGGAAACAGACAGCACATAGAACACAACCTCTCTTTAGTGGATCAAGAAGAGAAGAACGTTGTTTCTGATTTGTGGTATTTTTAGTCACAGGGCTGTATTGATACTATCTCTTTTCAGTGTCACACATACTTTAGCAGGAAAAAAACCTTACATTTAAATAATATACATATTTGTGAGTTGGTTGTGCTGTGTAGTCTTTATTGTGCTTTAGGGGGCCAAAATACATTTGTCAGAAAACAAGTCTATTCTATTACGGAAAAGAAAATCTGACATACAGAAATTTTACCTTTAAGAAAAATATATATCCTATAAAGTTATTTTCAGCAAAACAAACCCTCTAGAAAAAAAAAGTTAAGTTGCTAACAATGAGTCATTTGAAAAGTATTTTATTAAATAAAAGCATTTGACGACTGGGTTTCAACACAGCTTTTTTAGTAATTAGCAATGTAAGCTTGGATAAGTTACTCAGCTTCTTTGAGAATCACCTGCATCTGCCAAATAAGGCAGTTGGATTAAGTGGTTTCAACTTGTAATTCAATGCTGAAATGCTGAAAATGTATTTTTTACACTACATGTTACATTTGCATGGAGCATACGGTAAATAATCAGTTAATCAACAATTTAATAAAGAAAACTGAAACAGCGAGATAATACTCTGCAAGTTAGGAAAGGGCATAATATATCCTGGAAGTAAATATTTAATCAGTTAAAAAACAATTTAGTAAAGACAACTGAAAGAGCAAAACAATACTTTGCAAGTTAGGAAAGGACACAATTTATCCTGGAAGTATAATGGATAGAGTCTTGAAGTCGTTATCATAAAACTCTGGTTATTCTTTCTACTAGTCATAAAGAAATTTTGGAAAGATAATAAATTCTCTAGATCAAAATCTTATTTGTGAAATAGGCATAATAGTATTTTCTTTTTGAAATTAATTGTGAACAATTAAGAACACAGGTACTGGAAACAGATAGTCATATTTTTAAAAATCTGCTTTTACCAGTTATGAGTTCTGTGATGTGGGAGCAGTTTAACTTCCAAGTACCTTAATTTTCTCACCTGTAAAATGGAGATGATACCAATACTAAAGCGAAAGAGTTGTAAGGAAGAGGTAAGAAAACACAAGGGAAGCAATTAGAATAGCACTTAGCATTCAGTAAATGTCGGTGTTCAGTTATATTGTTATTACTAGAAATAGCCATGGGAGCAGCAGCAGTAGCAGTGGCACATGAAAATCCAGGCACTAGGCAGAGAGAAATCAAATTGCTTTAAGGGCAAAGAAAATGTAGTCCTGTGGCCTGGAGTTATTAAGGATGGCTTGAGGATGGAACCATGGCTATAGCTGGATGTCAATGACGGGAAAGAAAGTCAAAAGGAAGACATTACCACCTGAGAGGACAGAATAATAAAAAAGTTGGAAGAGAAAACCCTAAGTGAGATTTCCAGGTAAAGACAGTAAATTAAATGTACATGCAGATAGTCTTGCTTTTTTATGAAATTCTAAGAAAATCACATGGAAAACATACTTTTAAGGCATAAAACCATAAAAACAAAATAACAGAAGAAGAGAAAACAATAAAACTTCAGAATTGGTCAAGCAATTGGACACACTAAATGACATAGGAGACGTGAGCAATATGAATTCCAAGTTTGCAGTAAGAAAAGCTAAAATGTGACCAAATTTATGGCAGAAATCCCCACAATGTTCAGAGGTTCTTCAGCACCAGGTGCCTCTAAGAGTAAAAATGAGAATTGGGCTAAAAAGAGAATAATTCATTGAAGACTTGCTTAAGAAACACCTCCTCAGATTCTCTTCTGCATTTCAAACGATGGTATTATCTTGTTGAAATTAGAGAAATTATGTGCACTTTTTATATGCTAAGCACTCAAATTCACCCTAATACCCCAGTCCTAGTCTAATCACTGCTAGGTCTCTAAAACACTGAAAATTAAACCAATATCCTGCAAGGAAAAGACTGGAATCTGAATGGCCCAGCTGGCTTTCACTTCAGCAGCACATACACTATACTTGCAATGAACAGTCCAAGTGGGCAGATACTAAGGGTCCAGCATTGAAGCTTCCTCCACAAAGGAGCCCATCAAAATTGTCTCTCTACGTTGAAGACTGTGGCTGACAAGTTCTACCACAGTACACAGAATTTCACATCAGCCTTTAAGGGTATCACTCTAAAAAATTACCGGATCATTCAAATAAATGCTAACATGAAAAATATAGACCTAAATGCAAATAAAAAGGACAAAAAGCCACTTAGATATAATAGGGGAAAATGCAAGAAAGAAGTCAAAATTATTAATACACAACATTCATAAAATAAGAACCGAAGCCCTTTACAAAAACAATTAATCTGACAATTTTAAAAAGAGTCTTGGAAATGGATATGAGAGAAGAAATAAAAACTCCAGTGGAAAGAGGGTTGCAATGTAAAATTGGGGAAGTTCCCCAAAAAGCAGGACCAAATATCTAGGCAATGAAAAAGAGGAGAGAACACAAAGAAAACTTAAAATCAGTTAGGTATTTTTAATATCCAAATAATAGGAGTTTCAGGAAGACAGCACTGATTTAAAAAGAAGAAGAAGAAGGAAGAAATCATAGTGGAAAACTACATTAAAATATATTCAGAATTGAAGCACATCAGTTGCCAAGTATCTGGCACAGTGAATGTAAACAGAATTATACCAAGATAGTGCATCATGAAATTTCAGAGAAGATCATACATGTATCTACAAAAAGAGAAATAAATAGTTACATACAAAGGATGAGGTATCAAAAATAGGGTTGGACTTCACAATAACAGAGCTAGAAGATATAAGACAATGCATCAAAGTCTTCAAATTCTGGGAGAAAATGAACTGGGATATAAAATTCTATACCCAACCAAACTACCAAACTTTCAATTGACTGTTACTAGAATGAAGACATTTTAAGGCATGCCATCGTCTAAAAAAT
Source organism: Papio anubis (assembly GCF_008728515.1). Taxonomy (NCBI): domain Eukaryota; kingdom Metazoa; phylum Chordata; class Mammalia; order Primates; family Cercopithecidae; genus Papio; species Papio anubis. The sequence continues at coordinate 18,402,254 of NC_044989.1, read as the reverse complement.
GTTACTTTTCATTAGTCCTTTCTTGTGAAACTACTGAGTGATGTGCTCTAGCAAAACAAGGAGATGATCAAGACAGAAGATACGGTTAAAACAAGGGGAAATCTAACACGGGAAATAGAAAGGAAGTCCCTAAGGTAACAAAGGCGATTGTAGGGCAATAGCTGTGCATGAAGCAGAGAAGACAGATCCATTAGGAGCATATGTTAGGAATTTTGATAAGATTTCTTCTGGGATATAAAATTAAAAGAACACCTGAGGATTTTGACAGTTCAGGAAAAATTTGGGCTGGATTAGTGACATGTATAGAGAAAACGAAAGAAAGAAAAAAATCAAGTATTCATTCCAGAGGAAAGGAAAATTGTTCAGAAAAGAAAAACTATCATTTACTACACAGTTTATGATTTACCTAGTTATAATACAGGCAACACTGAAAATGTATATAATCAAAATTATGATACTATATTGGAGGGGCAGAAGAAATGAGAAGTGTTTGTATGGGTGTGTACATATGCAGACACATGTGTGAGGTCAATGGATAATGCCTAAACTAAAAAATCTGTAAGTAGCACTATATTTATCAATTCTTCTTAGCCTTGTTCAAGACATGGCATACACACACATAAATATTTATAAGGCACACAGGAATAAATGCAAAAGGCTGATTGAGACCAGAGGCAACCAGATGGGAACTCATACCACCTTGTTCCACCTGACCACCCCAACGGAAGAAGACAGCAATATCTCCCCACACCTGTAGCCTATTTGTTCCTTACTGTTTGAGAAGCTCTGATTTAGAGACAGTGAGGTAAATACCAAAAGTATAAGTTAAATGAATAGCAAGTGATTTCCTCTGGAGAGATATAGTAATGAGGTGGAGAGGAAAAGGGGCAAAAATCTACTATTTTTCAAGACAAATTTGTAGAACTATTTGACTTTTTGAACCATGTACATATATTACTTTAACTTTAAAAAGAAAACAAAATAAATTAAAAACCATAAACTATATTATAAAACTAAAGCTTGAACTAAATATAATGGCCAACACTAATTGAACATTTTTTAAATGCCAGGCATATATTCATTTCCCCATTTGATCCTCATGACAAGGCAGCAAACAATAATTATTGCTATTGTACACATATTTTTTTACAGGAAGTCTTGCCCGGTTGCCCGGGCTGGAGTGTAATGGCGTGATCTCAGCTCACTGCAACTTTCGCTTAGCAGGTTCAAGTGGTTCTCAGACTCCTGAGTAGCTGGGACTACAGGTGCATGCCACCACGCCCTGCTCATTTTACATATCTATCCATATATAGATACAGATATAGATATATAGATATATATAGTAGAGACAGCATTTCGCTGTTTGCCAGGCTGGTCTCAAACGCCTAACTTCAGGTGATCTACCCACCTCCCAAATCGCTGGGAGTACAGGTGTGATCCACTGTACTGGCCCTATTATACATATTTTTAAAGATGAAGAAATGTGGGGCAAGAGAAATTAAGTACATTGCCCATGTTGCTACACTAATAAATAACAAACTTGAGATCCAAAAAGACCTCTTCCATGTACCAGAGACCAAACTCCTAACCACCCTGCTGTGCTGTCTCTCAGGTGAGGTCAGTGCTGGTGGTGCCAGATTCTGGAGGACTTTGTATATCAGGGTAGACAAAGTCCCCTGAGTAGGCACTTTGGAAACAGTCTCTTCCAAAAATGTGTTCACATGATGATATGTGTTCATATTAAACTGCTCAAGCCTAAAAAAAAACAGAGTGTTCAAAACCAAGCTCCATCCCCTCCCCAGCGTTTCCATAGATCCTTTTCCATGATAGGACCTCATTGTCTCCCCTTGCCATATGGAAATGGTGCAGCATAGCTTTCTGTCTTTACTCAAGGAAGCCCCTTTCTATAGGCATGTAGTACTGTGATGATTGAACACGAAGGTTGAAAACAGAGACACAAACTTCACTGGATGTTTAATGTGTTAAACATCACTGCTATGTTTTGAATGTTTGTATTCCTCCAAAATTCATGTTGATACTGAATCCCCAACGCCATAATATTAAGAGACAGGGCCTTTAGGAGGTGATTAGGTCATGAAGGCTTGGCCCTCATGAGTGGAATTAGTGCACTTGTAAGAGGGCATAAGAAAATCTGTTTGTTCTTTCTTTCCTCATCTGCCATGTGGAGAATGCAGCAAGAGCTGCCATTTATGAAGCAAAGAGTGAACCCTCCCCAGACACCACATCTGCCACTGTCTTGATCTTGGACTCGGCAGTCTCCAGAACTGTGAGAAATAAATTTCTGTTGTTTATAAATTACCCAATCGAAGATATTTTGTTTTAGCAGCAGGATCAGACTAAGATAGTCACTATTGATCAATATGTTTTCTAATATGAACTCTAATGTCTCATAAAATTATTTTAGGTATATGCAAAGCAGCATGTTCTAATCTAAAATTCAGTGGACAAAAAACTTTAAAAACATTGGTGGACACTTAAATTTAATGTAAAAATGACCCTGACTTAAAAATAGCTAATGCATGCAAGGTTTAATAGTTAGGTGATGGGCCAATGGGTGCAGCAAACCACTATGGCACATGTTTACCTATGTAACAAACCTGCGTATCCTGCACAGGTACCCCAGAACTTAAAATAAAATTAAATTAAAATGATCTTAATTTTAGCAACCATACCATTAGGAGGTTTTCTGTCATTTTTACAATTTTAAAACTTTTCTGAATATTTACTTCCAGAAAACCTCTAATACACACACACGCATGCGCGCGCACACACACACATACACACAGAGAGAGAAGCAGGAGGAAGTGAAAAAGTTTTAAAACAATAATAGCAAAGACCTGTGCTAATATCTAATCAAAAATATTTTATTTTATCAAAGAAAACAGATGATTTGTGCTAATCAATGAAATTTAATTGACTGAATATGCCTATTTCTGTACCTGACTTCTTCTGTTTCTGGACAAACTAAACATGTACACTTTTGTACCACAGATCTACCCAAAACCTGCCCCATGTTCATCACATATGCACACACACACACAGAACACACTCATACGCAACCCTGATTATAGAGTAACTATCCTTGTCTAAATCTAGATTCCCTCTCAGAATCACATCTCATTTCACAGCAAGGGTTAGGTTGGCCCAATTTCATAGTCTGAAGTTGGATTTCCCACAACCAACCAAACAATTCTCCAACTGGCTTCTATCTCTTAACTCCCCCTCACTCACCACCATCCCACTATATGCAGGATTCAGTCTTGAGTTTTACAGGAAGTTCCTTTCTCTAGGAGATATGCCATGAAAGGGTGATCATGAAAAACCCAACCTTTCTTGACTATAAAGACATTCATTTTACTTTCTTTTCTTAAAGAAAAACATTATTTTTATATATAATACATTAATTATGTAATATATATATTATATATATAACTTTAATCCACTCCATAGGGTTTCATGGAGGCTTCACCACACTCTTCTATTCCAAGGCTACACAAAATACTATCCAGGGCTCTGATTTCTTCACGGATGTATTAAATAATACATAATCCATTCAATCAGAAAGTGTTTAATGTGTTTAATGAATACCTACTTAATTCAATAGCATTTGAAATAGAGACAAGAAATCAAGCAATGAGCCTACTGGTTTAATGTTCAAATGGAGGAAAACACGATGGTCTGGCTGGTCAGTGGAAGAGGTCAGCCCTTAACCTGGACTTATAGTGGGAGGAGGTAGAAAGGATGGGGACGGGGGATGCTACTTGTCATGGAAAAAGAGTGGTCTGAGCATGGAAGAAGAAAATTGTCTGTGCAAATGACCACAACCACAGACAGTATTTAGGAAATAAAAGACCATTCTGCTGAAGTAAACAAGGAAAAAGGGATGGTCAGGGTTGACTTGTGAGCTGTGAAGGCTGAAGATCTGAGCAGGCATCAATCACACAAGCCCTTAAAAGCTAATTTTAGTGGTGAAAACCACTGGAGAGGTTTTAAAATGGCAGTAACATGATCGCATTAGCATTTTTAGAATTTCACTGATTCTTGGCATTAGCTGGGCACTTTGGAGGTCTATTCTATACTTAAAAAGCAATCGAACCCTGATTATAACAAATATATTAACATTTAACTGGAGCTGGATAATGGTTGTGTAATACCTAGAGATCACAAAATATTTCCAAATATATTTGTATATTTTATCATCATAACTATCTATAAGGCTACTGTGATTTTCCAATTTTTAGCAAATGGAAAGCTAAGACTCAGAAAAATGAAGTAGACTCTTGGGACTTGCCTTTATCCATGCCAGTTACACCCTACCAATGCTTTGCTACCAACCTACTGCTCTGGGCCAGATGGAAAGTTCACGTTGATAGCTTGTAACAAACAGCATAAACAGGCAATATAAACAGAAGAGCCAGTTGCAGTAGACTGAAATTTATGACTTACAAGATGATCCCGGCTGGGTATAGTGGCTCATACCTGTAATCCCAGCATTTTGAGAGGCCGAGGCAGACGGGTCGCTTAAAGTAAGGAGTTTGAGACCAGCCTGGCCAACGTGGTGAAACCCGGTCTCTAATAAAAATACAAAAATTGGTTGGGCATGGTGGCAGGTGCCTGTAAATCCCAGCTACTCAGGAGGCTGAGGCATGAGAATCACTTGAACCCAGGAGGTGGAAGTTGCAGTGAGCTGAGATTACACCATCACACTCCAGCCTGGGTGGGAGAGCAAGACTCAAAAAAAAAAAAAAAAAAAAAAAAAAAAAAAACAAAAAAAAAAAGATGATCCAACAAAAAATGAAAAGACATGAATCTGAAAAGCAGAAGATCTTCAGGGATTTTGCGAAGGTCTTGCCTACTTAATAAGGCATTAGTAGTAGTACTAATACCTTGTTAGGTACTATGCATGAGGCTTGTCTTTTCAAAAGTGTTTTCCATGATGTTAATAGCTGTTTCACAAGGAAAAGAAAATCTCAGTCAAATGCCATTTTCACTTCTTCTTCTTTGAGAAACTCTTATAAACTTGACTAGGGAGATTCTTTTTGCTAGGAAGGCCTTTTACTATCTTGCAGGATACCATTATTATATAGAACGCTTGGGGGAGGATTGTCATAAGTAGTACAAAAGATTGTTGCAGTAACCATCTCACAATTGGTCAGGCTTCTCCTGACTGACCCACACTCTTGAGCATTCCTCTTCCACTTCATTTCGAGTTGGGCTAAGTTATTTGCTTTGGACAGTGGACGCCAGCAAAGACAGTAAGTGGGTATTTTTTAAAAGCCCACCCACCAGGGCTTGAACTCTTGGATCTCTTTCCATGAATCCTCAAGCTGTGAAGAAGTCTGGGGTGAAAGACCAAGTAGAGAGAAAGAGCCCAGCCGTCTCAGCCATGCAGTTGAGTCCAGCCTCCAGCCAACTGGCCTGGTGAATGTTAATTGTTTGAGTGAGCCTAAGGGAACATAGAATTGTGACAAATAATAAATCTTTGCTGTTTGACATTACTTTTGGAATGGTTTGCTATGTAGCTACAGGTAACTGATAGAGACAGTTAAATGTCCAAGGATGGCAGTGGTCCAAGAATGAGGGCATTTGAGCTCTATTCTGAACTCTGTTCTTTACCTCAGTTTCCTATATGTAGAAATAAATATTCACAATAGATAACGTCTAACGAGCCTTTCAGCTTCAACTTTGTGTTTAATGTAATAGGAACGTATTCCATGAAAACGTTCTATTATTTTGGCATCTGTTTGCCCCCAAACTGCAGAGCTTGAGCTTCACATATATCTTGCATGTGAAAAAAGAGAGCCACACTTGAGAATTGGCAAATCAGGCTCTCTGTCCCTTCTGCTGACTTAGCCCAGATGTTACAATCGAAGTATCCAAGTCTGGAGTGTGATTCTTTGCAAAATCGGAGGTGAGGTGATGGGCCAAAGGTCACAGGCTCTTTGCCTCCTCACTTTTCCAGGCTCAGTGACTCTGTCGGCAGCAGCACGACCCTGGTGCTCTGAGCAGTGTTTGTGTTTACAGTGCACGGGACAGAAGAGCAACAAAAATCACCCCAATTCCCAGCCAAGCTTTCTAGCTGTCCGGAAGGAATAGGAGTGTGGGATCACACTCTGTTTATTTGTGGTTCTTTTAAGCGATGTCCAGAGACCTACATTTCATGCTTGTTTGAAAGTGTGTACGTAACTTGGGAAGCTGTTAAGCAGCAGTTGGCCTTCAGTCCAGTTATTTACTTATTTAGTTATATGTCAGCATGCAGTTTATTGAGTCATAATTCTTTTCAGTGCCCTAAAGTGACCAGCATTTGAGGGTATCAGAAGAAAGTCTGCATCTCATATTTATAAATATTTACCAGAACATCATATTTGGCTGCTTCTGTTTCAGTTATTACAGGATTTTCATTTGTTTGTTCAAAAGGGCTTTCATTGGTAATATGAATTACGAAAGAGGGGGGATAAAAGAAGGAAAGAAAAATATATTTGTTTCAGAGGGAGGAAAAAAATAAACGTCATCCAAAACAAAATGAAGCAAATTCCTTAAAAGTACTTAAAACTATTTTAAGATGTGCAGATTCCAAAAAGTGAGAGAAAACAATAATTCATAATTATTGCTCTTTACCACAAATATCTAACCTAATGTAGAAAAGTATAGTTTAACTGTGGGAGAAAAATCAAATTTTTGCTATTTCACATTGTGTGCATTGGCATCATAAAAAAAAATTGTTCTCTGGAAAAATAAAATTCTAAATCAAGGGAGAAGAAACCAGAAAGCTAAATGAATGTAGGACCTCAAAGAAATGCTACGGTTGTTACTTTTCTAAGAACACTGTCGACTACAATCTACAAGCAATGTTTTTTAACTTGCACAATGTTGTAGAAATGTGCAGACGGGATAAGTCCCTCTAACTCCTTTTGCAATACCTACAAGAATTTCACTCAAAGATGAGGCATTTTCCTTTGGCTGCTTGAAGGTTTTTTTTCTGTGCAGCACAAGAAGGCAAAGACAGGACGATTTAGCACACTGAATGCAGAAAGAAACGACTGGGTTAAGATCTGTGTCCTTACTCATCTCTCCTGTTCACCTTTGTCTACTGTAATTGGCAGAAAAGAGGGGGTATGAGAGAAGCTGTAAGATGGGGAATACTCCTCTTTTCCGTCTACAAGAGAGCTGAGTTACACCTAGGAATCAGAGCTACCTCTTCTTGGTTTATAGGAAAATAACGACTGAAGGCAGAGCTAGGGAAGAATCTGGAAAGGTGTGGTCACTTCCTTGGCTACATTCTCACACTCATTTTTATAACCATCACTAGCAATCAGTCTTAAGAGATAAAAGTTTATTTGGAAACTCAGTCAGCACGTTAACTGTGGTTGAAAGCAAATGACTCCCTCTTCTCTCATTTTGGCCAGAGATTTACACCCTTTCCAAGCCAGCCCTGGTCTTATTTATGTAACTGCACGAGAGAGTGGCTTCAGGTTGCCTCTTAAAATAACAAATCTATTTATACCGTGTGGGGCTGGGCCCAGGCAATTGGGGCAACTCAGACCAAAGCAACTCAGGTATCCAGAAAGTAGGAACAGGCAGCTTCAAGAGGCTTTTACCAAGATGTCTCCCCTTTAAATAAGACAGCCTGGTCCTGAGTCTGATTGCTTAGACCTCAGAGATTACGTAGAATTCTAAGGGACCACTACCACATGGTCTGGGTTCTGAAATGTTTCAGGTGCTAAAGGTCTTGAAATGTGGACACCATCTTAATACAAAGCATCTGTTAGTGATACAACAGACAGACAGAAATGCTTTTTCTGCTTATCCTGGTAGACACAGGCATTGTAAGTACACTTTGGTGTCAGTTTTTGCTCAAAAGTAACCCTCCCCAATTCCACATGTTACACTGTAATGCACACACACATCCACTCATGGTCATATATATGATATATATTAATACATTTTTGTTACATCAAGACTTATCAACTACTCTTTGTTACCTTTTGCAAACTCACATGAAATTTAGAAGGAGAATAATCGCTGCTGTGCATAATTTGCAAAGGAGCTTAGATGAGGTATCCTTGGCTTTTTTTTTTTTTTTAATCAATTCCAATGTCAAATGTTAAGTAAATTGACGTTTCAGAGAGGAGAATAAAATATACTTCAATTTCAGCTAGGATAATAATAACCATCCCTTTCTACAAAAGAAGTTACAAAAACTTTCTTTCTCCACAGGCTGTTAAATGGCGCCCCCTTCCTGTCAGTTATGAATCTAGTCAAGGAGAAATATATATGTACACACACATATATATACTTAAACTAGATATATAATAAACTAGAAACAAATAAACAATAAATATATGTGTGTATATATAGAATGTTAGAATATGAAATAGAGAGATATCTCATCTTCTAGATTTCAAACTGTTAGAGTTTGAAATGGATACTGTAGAGAGAATCTCAAGTAGACCCTTTTTTAGGCATATAAAATAAACTAAGATTCAAAGTTCAAAGTAGGGAAAGGTCTTATCAATTTATTACATTATTCAAAAAAATGTTAAGCAGTAACTGTGTTAATCACTGGAGATAAAGAAGGGTCCTGACACTGAGGGAACTCAAAATCTCATGGGGGAGGCTACGGGACTGAACATAAACCAATTATTCCAATACAGGCCAAAAAGGGCTACAGTTGAGATGTTTCTAAAGTGTCATTATAGAAATACTAAGTTTGTCAGAGTAGTTCAATGAGAGCTATCTAACAAGTAAGTTAGACAAATCACTCTCCTTTAACTAGATGGTTAAATGTTGACCAGGCATGAAAGGTGGAAAGAGAATTCTGGACAACTAAAATGGAATTTCAAATTCTTAAAGGTTTGGAAAACATGTTAGAATGAAGATCAAGTACTTCCGAGTGGCAGCTGTGTAAGATCTAGATGTGTGAATAATAGAAGGAGCCCAGTCTTTCATGCAAGACTGCAGGGTTTCAACTTCAGAGTCACGGTGGACATAGTCCAGTATGCGCTGTTATAGCTCAGTGCTGTCCTTTTGTTCCATTCAATAATCAGATCAATGAAACATCTATCCGAAAATGGTTATGAGAGGCCAATTCTATGTTAAGCCTTGGAGTGCAGGAAAAAAGTTTCAGAGGTATCTTTTCTCTACAGAAGCCACAATATGAAGGTGTTATAAACCCACAGCAAGAACAAGGCAGAAGGCAGGGTCCAACAATGTATTATCATATTGAGTCTTCATAAAGAAATAGTGAAAGGGTGATATATGTCACCAGTTAGGTGAAAAGGAAAGGGAATATGAAAATACACATAAATCTAATTTTTTAACACAAACATGAGAAGGGTTAAAATAAACAAAACTCATCACCTAGATAGAGGAGGAGCAGGAATGAAGGAGTGACACTCCTCTGAGTGTACAATTTTGTAGTCTGGACTTTGGGAAGCATAGTAGTATTCCATATAGCAAACAATAAAATTAACAAAGATGGTAGGGAAAACCTCAAACTAAATGCAAAAGAAACAAATCCAATTGTATTTGAAATGAAGAAAATAATGTTCTCACTCATAAGTAGAAGCTGAACAATGAGAACACATGGACATGGTGGGGGGGGGTGGAACAATACACACTGGGTTGAAAGCAAATGACTCCCTCTTTTTGTGTGATTCTTTCCAAAATCGGAGGTGGGGTGAGAGGGGAGGGACAGCATTAGGACAAATAGCTAATGCATGCAGGGCTTAAAACCTAGATGACGGGTTGATAGGTGCAGCAAACCACCATGGCGCATGTGTACCTATGTAACAAACCTACACATTCTGCACTTGTATCCCGAAAGTAAAGGTAAAATTTTAAAAAAAGAAAACGAAAATAATCATATTGAAGAAAAAATTAAATGGATGCAAGCAACTATAGAACATAGTATTATTAATATAGTACTTCAGTCTAGGAAATTGAAATAAACCAAATCTCAAACTCCCAAGTATGTTTTTAATATATAGTCATTTGGGTTCAGCAATTCTAAAACTAATTTTTCTATTGTAGAATTGAGTAAATGTGTTGATGTCATTGCGAGCCAAGACTCTCACTGTGGAAGAAGGATGACAGAAATATAGTAATGGAGGGAAAAAGGATATTAAGGGCATGATTGGTGCAATTGACAAAATGGAATATGCAATGCAGATGCAATAAAAAATGTATTATTGTTACATTTCTTAAAGTTGGTAATTGTACAGTGGTTACATAAGTTTGTAACTTTAAGAAAACACATACGAAGATCTTAAAAGGTAAAGGAGTATGATATATGTAAACTATTCTCAAACAGTTCAGAAAAATTACAAAATATGCACATGCATGAGTGTGCACACATGTACACACATGTATTAAAAGGTTGTAATAAAGCAAATATGGTGAAATGTTAAAAACTGATGAATCTTGGTAAATTATATACAGAAGTTTTCAGTAATATTTTTGCAAATTTTCTGCTAGGTTGAAGTTACTTCAAATAAAATGTAAAAATAAATCCATAGAAGATGTGTGACCAAGTTTCATCTAACGATGTGAACAACATGTGCCCAGTTATTTTAATTAGGCAGCAACAGGCTGGCAAGTCCAAATCATCCTTCAGTACTGAATGTGTGTGCACATTTAGAGCCACTTTTAACAAGCACATAACAAAAATCCATATACCTCAATTCAATCCCCTAAGGGTCCTCCAGGTTAGAGAACTGGCCTTGATAACTATAATGATACACTCCAAGTACGGTCTTGGTGACATCATGAGCAGGACAATCATCCTGAAGAAAAGGGCTCCAATAATGCTCCCTCCCGCCAAATGCCTTAGGCCAGGTGATCCCTAGACAATGTGTTTTTAGATGAGTTATGACCTTAATGCTGAGTTCTCTTCCTTCATGGCCATGATATTCTATCTTAATGAATGTGATGTCAGAGAGTAAAGAATGATGAAAAACAAGGGCATGGTATTATAGCTTTGCAGGCTCTAGTCACAGGAGAAATTATTTTAAAAGTTCCACACACCCCCACCGACCTTTTTTTTCTTTGTGTGTGTGTGTGCGCGCGCGCACGCGCACGTTTGTTTGTTTGTTTTGAGACAGGGTTTTGCTATGTTGTCGAGACTGGTCTCAAACTGTTAGGCTTCAGCCATCTTCCTAGTCAGCCTCCAAGTAGCTGGGACTGACTATAAGCAAATACCACCATTCTCAGCCACCCCTTGAAAGATTCTAAAAAGGTGATACTATGAGCCAGATAGAGTTCTGGAAATAGAGTTCAAGTATATTTAGAAGTATCATGACTGACAGTGTCACTAATACTGTATATATTGAATCCTAATGTGCCAGATGATTTTTCTTTATTTTACTTTATTTTTTTTTCTTTGACACGAAGTCTCACTTTGTCGCCTAGGCTGAAGTGCAGTGGTGTGACCCTGGTTCACTGTAACCTCCGCCTCCCGAGTTCAAGTGATTCTCTTGCTTCAGCCTCCTGAGTAGCTGGGATTACAGGTATGCACCGCCATACCTGGCTAATTTTTGTATGTTTAGTAGAGATGGGGTTTCACCATGTAGGTGAGACTGGTCTCAAACCCCTGATCTTAGGTGGTTCGCCTACCTCGACCTCCCAAAGTGCTGGTATTACAGGTGTGAGCCACCGCGCCTGGCTGGTTTGCTTTCATACAGTACTTTTCAATCTGCAGGATGCTCTCAGGCATGCCATCTCTACAGCAATAATACTGTCAATAATAACAATAGCAGTCATTTATGAAGCATTTATCCCACAGGGGTTACTCTTTTAAGTGCTTAACACATATCTCATTTAATTGTTATGATAATTCAGTAAATAATTATTGTCATTCTCATTTTATATGAAGCTCAGATACATTAAACAACTTGCCTGACATAACAGACAGTAAGTGGCAGAGCTAGAAGTCAAACACAAGACTGGCATTACAATCTAAGTTTTTGATCATAATGTTTCCCATAATGGCCTTATGAATATCATTTCCATTATTCAAATAAAGAAATTGAGGCCCTGAAAAGTTAAAGTATTTCTATAAGGTTGGAATAGCCTAGTCCAGGTCATTTGACTCTGAATCTGGCATCATTCCCATTCTGATGCTACAAGAATCACATGAAACAATGCATAGAAGGTACTCGGTAAACTGTGAAATTTGTGAATATAGGAGGATTAGATACCATTACCTTTAAAAACTTCCTCAGTGCATCATAAGAGCAAGCAGCAGCTGGAATTAAAAGTAAAGCTGTATCACTCTGGAATTCAGTCTGGCAATAAGAAAGTTAAACATACACTTGCCATTTGACCTAGCAATCCCACTCCTAGGTATTTACCCAAGAGAAATGAAAATATATACTCACATAAAAATCTGGATGGAAAAGTTTATTGCAGCTTTATTCATAATTGCCAAAAGCTGGAAACAACCCAAATGTCTTTCATCTGGTGAATGGATAAACACATTGGAACATCCATTCAATGGAATAGTATTCAGCAATAAAATGAAGTGAATTACTGACGCATGTGACAATACGGATGAACCAGAAATGCATTATTCCAAATGAAAGAAGCCACATTCAAAAATCTGCATACTGTATGATTCCCTTTATATGAGATTGTAGAAGAGGCAAAATATATGGATATAGAACAGTGGGTAGCCAAGGCTGGGTGTGAAAAAAGTTTATTAACTGCAAAGAAGGGTAAGGGAACTTTTTTAAGTGATAGAAATATTCACTATCTTCAACAATCTGGTGGTCACATGATTGCATGCATTTTATTAAAAACCACAGGCCTTTACTTATAAAAGGGGTAAATTTTATTGAATGTAAATTATACTACAATAACCCTGACTCAAAATTAAAAAAAAAAAAACAAAAAAAAACAAAAAAAAAAACAGATTCTTTAAGAGTTGGCCAAATAGGTTGATTGGCATACTTGGCATCCTTATGGCTTACTGGAAACACCCTTCAAGAAGGCATCAATAGGCCAGGCATGGTGCGTAATGCCTGTAATTCCAGCACACTTTGAGAAGCTGAGGTGGGAGGATTCCTTGAGACCAGGTGTTTGAAGCTGCAGTGAGTTTAGTGATCGCATGCCACTGCATGCTAGCCTAAGTCACAGAGAAAAACCCCATCTCAAAAAAAAAAAAAAAAAAGAGGAAGCTATCAATACCCTAAAGATGGTTCATCAGAGCTTTCCCAGGCAATCCATGTTCACTGAAGTCTTGTATGGATACATCTCCACATGTGATTTTTGCTGTCTCCTGACCTACTTTCATTTCTTGATTTCTTTTACATAATTTAGCACTAGTAAAAAATGCAGTCAGTGCTGAGTCATTAATCTGAGTGGACCTGAAGATTACTCACCTGATTTGTTCTTTTCTCTGAAACCAAACTCTGTGTCTTGTCCTATCTGGAACTCTCCTTTCTCTTTCCAACCCCTCCTCGTGTTTCAAAGTCCAGCTTAGCTTTGCCTCCCTGACCATCTCAGCCCACATGAATTCATAAACTGTTCCAATTCCAACTGTGTGTTCTTCTTTTGGTTCTTACTCTGCTAGTGTTTGTGGTTGCCTACAGCCTCTCCCTGTGACTCTCATATAGAAACAGTGTGGTAGGCCTTACTAGTGGTCACAAATTTCAATTTGTCTTCTTATTTCTGGATAGAAGATAGACTTCATTTCCAAGATATCTTTCCAATTAAGTAGAATCATGTGACAGTGGCCAAGGGACTGTGAGAACTGACATATGTTGCTTCCAGAACAAAGCTCAGAAGAGAAAACATGAAATATCAATGGACTTGCTTTCCCTGTTTCTGCAAGTGTGGAAGTCTCCTATTAAGAACGTAGATGGGAATACTCGGAATCATGGAATTGCCACATGGAAGATAGGTTCTGTAGATTCATCTGGATCTTTTGTGAACTGTGTGGTGTCAACACAAACTTTCTTGTGATAAGCTGTCAAGATTTGGGTGTTGTTACTGGGTATAACCTAGGCTATCCTAACAGGTAAATAGCACAGAAACACAGATGGTGGGTTAAAATTCAATCCCCTCAACCAGAGAAAGAGATAGGTTTTTACCCCTGCAACTCCAGAGTGTAACATGCTGCCTGAAACATGCAGAGGAAGTAGGTTCTCAATAAATGCCTATTGAACTGAAGCTGCAACTCAGTATTTTAAGTACTTTCTTGGTTTAGGAATCTCAGAGAGGTTCACAGCAATTCATTAACAATCTTTAAATCCATCTCTTCATTTTGAAGGTGAGAAAACTGAACCTTTGAGACAGACAAATATTTGGCCAGTTCGTTTTGGCCACACAGCTAGTGAGAGCCAAACAAAAACATATCTCTTAATCCAGTAGTCATTCCACAGCACACAGCTCTCAAGAACAGATTACAATAATTTGAGATCATTCTTACTTTAGCTTGTTATTCTCCTTATCCTAAAATAATGAAAGCATATCTTGAAGAAATATTGCTTAGAAATCAGATGTTCTTTATGCTTTTATTTCCTTTCAAGTAGATTATTTTCAAATATATTTAATATCTCTTTACTCAAGAAGGACGCTAGAAGTTCTCCTCCTTTTATATAGCTTGAGTGCAACCAAGTAATGTTAAATGTGCCCTAAAAAAAGAAAAATAAACATACGCATACATGCAACTACACACAATATTCCTGCGTCTAAAATACGCATTTATTATGTTTTATTTTAGCAACACCTGGGGTGTAGGCATCTAAGTAAATAAAAATAAATATGAGTTCAAATGAAAAGAACACAAGGCTTGAAGTCAGAAAAAGGGGGTCAGAATTCAGTTCTGCTAATCTGATGTACATGGGTTTGAACATTAAAATTCACTCCTTTGAAATATGAACATGATATAATCTTATGTGCTTACTCCACAGAATTGTTGTGAGACACAAATGAAATAATATAATCAATATCATTTAAAATTAGCACATCCAAGGGAGAAAACAGGTTTATCTCTCTCTTAGCAAAAGCAAATATTCCACTTAAGCAAACAGATAAATTTTCTTCGCAGTACAATTTTGCATTTTCTCAAGACTGCTGTGTTGCTAATTGTTCATGTCAGACAAAAAAAAAAGTTTGTAATGCATCTCTCCATCAATGTACTTACATCCTGGCTAAATGCTAGTTTGTGCTATCTTCAACTCTTCACCCCAGTCACAGGTGTGGAGTTCTCCCTTCTCATCAGGTGCTGTCTACACTCCCCACCCTGCTCCTTCTCTCCTGCCCATATGGGTTTTCATCAACCAGTGCAGGAAATCAGATGGGATTGCCCTTGCAGTGCACAGAAAGCTGGGGGCATTGGAGGGCCTCATGCAGGTTAGGGGAGAAGTGAAGGAAATGCTGGAGTGTTGGGAGAATGGACGTTGATAGCACTGTAGGTGGGAAAGCTGGTCTGGATAATGTCCACAATATCTCCCTGCTCCTGACATTGCTGGACGTATTCCTGTGTCACTTGGTGGGAAACTATTTTGTAGGCTCACCCTTCATTCAGCAAACCATGTTTTTGCAGCCCTTTGAACTGCAGTTGCCGGCTCCAGGATTCTGCCAGCACTGCGGACCTCAGTAGCTGCTTTTCCACCATCGTGGAGCTTCCAATTAAGTCACAGTCCAGGCTCTCATGGCATAAATTAGGAACAGAAAAACCATGTTTTAACTCATGGCTCTGAAAAGCAATCAGTAAAACCATGAAGCCTGCTTTGGCAAAGGCTCTCTCTCAGTGAGGGAAATAGGACAGCCCAGCCAATCAGTCTGCGGCGCGTTTTCCAGCCCATGGAAGCGGAGCCACCGGTGGGCACTAGGCTGCCTGTTTTCAGTGGCTCTGCTCCCAAACCTGTGGCAGCATCCTTGTTGTGATTTTGGCAAGCTCAGAAGAGTAGTGGGAGATGGCCGTTACTAGTGTTCTCTAATTGGGAGGCTAACTGCTTGCCTTCCAGATTTACTGTTCCCAAGGTCTGAAGGACACGCAGCTTAGGTCCTGGCGAGTCATGGATGGCTTTGTGTTACTGTTTGGAAACTTTTTATTATGTTCTGATGTAAGTGGTATGGGGGAGTCACTCCTTGAGATAACTCATCCTCTGAGTTTCAAAGGTGACACTGAACTTTCCCATTCTCTCCTGTGTACGCACTGCCCATCAGTCATACAAATGCAACACCAACATCAGCGGGGGGCGGGGTGGGGCAGTGGCAGTACCACTGCAGTTTCCTCCGCCTCCTGCTCTTGAGCTTTGCTCTAAGCTGCACACAAATCCACAGCTCCGTTTTCCTTTCTTGGCCCTGGGCCCCTTCTTTCCGGCACTCTGTTTCAAAACATCACAAGCCACGCAGGTGGTTTTTGTTGCACCACAGCTCGTATTCTTGACAGATCCTACATCTGCACATTAATACTCCTTGATGCCTCCAGCCTGAAACTTTCCCAGACACACTGGCCTAAGAGCCTCAGAAGCAATACATGAGGGGGACTAACGACATAGGAATTCCTTACTAGGTCTGAGGGTTGGGGGGTCGTGGTGTTTTAAACAAGAGAAGCTTCATGGTCATTTGGCTCAGAACTTCAAGGCATTTGACTATGTTAGTAGAAAATCACCCTCCTTTCAGAGCAATGAGTGCTTCAGGCAGGGCCCTGGGGCACCTCCAAGTTACTGTAATCATGAGGTATCACCATTGCCACAATTTCAATCACACAGTTAATGTTTTTTGAGTGAATATAAGAATAAACAATAATAATAATTGTTAACATTTATTGGGTCCTTTCTATTTGCAAGGCACTGGTCTAAATTCAATAACATCTCTAATGCTCAAAACCTCCACACAAGTTAGGTACTAATTTACACACTTTACAGATAAGAAAACTAACTAACTAAATAAATAAATAATCTGACCTAAACCACACAGTTGATTTAATGACAGAGCAAGGAACAGAATCTAGATTATGGGCTCCCAAGCCCAGGCTAGCTAACTCCATTTAATCATGCTGAATTCTTTAAAAAAGGGAGGGGTCGTGCGACAAACAGACCCAGGGTCTTGAAAATAAACTGCCCCAAAATTGATTTCCATACTGGGGTCTGCCTTCTAAGCCATTGGAACATTTCACTGGGTAGAAGAAACACTTTTCCCATTTTGCTAGCATGCAGCAACAAAGAACGGGAAGAAAAGAATGTGGGTTGGAATGAGTGAAGAAAAGCTTCCCAGATTTAACAAGAAATAAAAAGTAGGGGGAAAAATCATCTCCCAGGAAGGCTGGAAAGAAGAGAACAGCACCATCCCTAAGGATATGAAATAGACGAGTAGAGGGACTCTCAATAAATCAGAGATTTTGGAGACGACGGCCAATAAAAAGAAACACTGTGGAAGCAGCCCCTGAGTGTCCATTTCCTCCCTTTATTCTGAAATAACATGAATTTTAAGTATCACCAGAGATAAATCTACAGTGATTCCAAAATGTTTCTTTACATCTAGAATTATTTTGGCGCTCACCCTGAGAAATTTGGTGGTGGTAAAACGTTGTCAGGATAGAGGAAGGGGGAGAAGTTCAGGATATATGGTGGGTCAACACAGGGTTCAAGCCATCCATCGGGACCTGACATCAAGCTGCAGAAGAATGAGCAGCGCAGGAGGGGCCTGGTGGACTGCCTGCTGGAGAAAAGTGACAGAGGGCCCAGCCAGCGGGCTTCCAGAGACAGCTGGAGGGCGGCCTGGGTCCAAAGCACATGCCTAACCCATGACTTATGGAGGACCTGACTGGCCTGACCTCAGCATGATAAAGAATTGTGCTGGAACTGACCACAACCCTTTTTCTGGGCTTCAACTTCTGCCCTGAGGAGGGCCTCCACCACCCTCCCAGCATGATGAGGGTATGAACGATATCTGTGGATCTCAATCACAGGGAATGCTCTGGGAACATTCTCAGAACACACATCTTCAACCTCTTCCACTTGATTATCTAGTTTTGATTCCATCTACGGTTTGGGTGGATGGCTGAGAACAGAAAATCAGAGGGAAGTTTAATTCTGGGGAGTATAACATTCTGAAACATAGTCGTGAAACTGAATTTGATTTCTCTGCAGGGAGTTTGTAGGTACCCAAATACAGAAATGATCAAGCTAGCACTAACCAGTTGTTAGATAAATTCAATATTTCTGTTTATTTCCACATTTTAACAGACAGATGAGTAAAATGTTCGCATAAATGTTAATCATTTTAAATGTCCTTTTGGACATGTAATAAGAAGCTACTATGTGGAAAGAACAAGCTATGAACTGTGCAGGGAGGTGTTGGCAAAACAGATTATATTTAAGACATTGCCCCTATTTTTCTGAGAAATCCAATTTAGTTGAGAACAGACTGAAATGGATTTCATCACCTTGTAATGTTCCCATGAAAATCTTAGAGCAGAAATGTAAAGCAGTGTGGGGTGATGGGGAATGGGTAGGAGCTATCTAAGTGTTCTCACCATACAATAGACCTTCCTCACATGCCTCCTTGGGTCTCCAAAGCATCTTAGTCTGTTTGAACCTCTGTAACAAAATACCATATACTGAATGACATGTAAACAACAGAATTGTATTTCTCACTGTTCTAGAGGATGGAAGCCTGAGATAAAGGGATCTGGTCAATTTGGTGTCTGGTGAAGCCCTTCTTCCTAAATGGCCATCTTTTCACTACAATCTCACATGGAAGAAGCAGTGAGGCATCTCTCTGGGGTTTCTTTCCAAAGGCACTAACCCCATTCATTAGGACTCCACCATTATGACCTAATCACCCCCGAAAGGCTCCATCTTCTTATACCATACCATCAGTTTGGGGATTT
Organism: Papio anubis; assembly: GCF_008728515.1. Classification (NCBI taxonomy): domain Eukaryota; kingdom Metazoa; phylum Chordata; class Mammalia; order Primates; family Cercopithecidae; genus Papio; species Papio anubis. The sequence continues at coordinate 18,383,389 of NC_044989.1, read as the reverse complement.
CAACATACGAATCTGGAGGAAACATAAACCTTCACACCACAGCAACTAGGCATCTGAAGGAAAGGAATAAGGAAGGCAAATGTGTTCCAATATCCAAGACACAAGAGTTTTGCATCATAAAAACTGCATAGCATTCAGGGGACAGGACAAAATGACCAGGCTTGCCCCAGGTGGGGAGTCTAACAGGAGACCCATGCACGAAGTTGGAATCCCACTGGCCTATACTCTTTGTAGAAGGTTGAATGAGAAATAAACTCACCACCAAGAACAGAAGAGCAGGGAAACTTTACAGTCTGCATTGGCACTAGTGGAGGGAAAAAAATCCATCCTGAGATTTTATAACCACCACAGACCCTTCACAGGTTTGCCATCCAAATTTATGCCACCTGTGAGGTCTGAAAAATCTCAAATGGACAATTTAATTTAAAGTGGTCCTAGGCCAGCAGTGCCCCCCCAGGAAACTGGCAGAAGCAAACACAAATCATTTCTAGAGGAATACTAATTCAACCCAGGTTTCAAAGAATTCCCACAGATAAAGTTCCAAGGAAAACGAGCAACTCACTGGAAAATAGAAAAACACACAGAAAAAGGCACCTTGAATGAAATGCAGGAGAGTCAGGTTACTGAATGTATCAGATATTGTCATGACCAGGGAATATACAACTTTATTTACTTTGAAGAAATAAAGCAGCAAAAAAAAAAAAATAAACAAAAAATAAATGTGATTTTTAAATTGTAGGGATATTTTTAAAGAAGCAAATAAAATATTAGAAATGAAGAGGTATAATAGTTAAAATTAAAAGCATACTGGAGAAGTTAAATAGAAGATTAAAGTAGCATTGAGTGGCCTAGAATATACATTTAAAAGATAATATGAAAAATGTGACCCAGAAAGACAAAGAGATAGAAAATATGAAAAAGAAATTAAGAGCCAGAGCAGAGGGTGGGGAAAGCCAACAGTTATTTAGTTATAGTTTTAGAAGCAGATAATAGAATGAAAATGAGCCAATATTTAATGACATTATGTTTGACAATTATCCAGACCCATGAAGGATACCAGTTCTCAGATCCAAGAAGCCCAATTAATTCAAAAAAGAATAAATATGAAATAAACTTCACACAAAGACATATTATAGGGAAGCCATGAGCATCAAAGAAAAATCGTCCTTAAAGCCAGTAAATAGCACAAACAGATCACATAAATATCAATTAAGCAGATGACTCATTTCACATTACTATAAATGGACATGTGAAGACAATGCAATGCCCTGAATGTTACGCCCAATGCAATTATTTTTTCAAGAATGAGAATAAAATTAAAACATTTTTCTGCAGGACAAAACATGAAGTATACCACCAATATGTCTCTACTAAAGGAAATTCTAAAAGAAAGAAGAAGCAGGAAAGAGTAGTGAGCAAAGAAATTGTGAACAGTGAGTTAATCCAAACAAATACTGACTATGTCAAAGTAATCATGTTTAATTTGTGGGGAAATACAGCTGAAATGTGGGACAACAGCTAGATATTAGTTGGAAGATAGGATAAGACAATATAAGTAATTTATGCCTTGCTACTCCAAGCATGTTCCAAAAGCTTTGACATCACTCAGGAGCTTATTAGAAATCCAGATTCTCAGACCCCACCCCAGATCTGCTGGATCAGAATCTGCTTTATAACAAGATCCCCAGATTATTTGAATGTACTTTAAAGTTTGAGAATTTAAAGTTTGAAACTTTGCTAATAAGCAAGTTAAGAAACAAGAGTAATCACTGAAAGCATAGACATAGAGTATAACTTACAAACAGTAGGAAAAAAAAGTGATCCAATGAGGGGGAAAAAAACATGCACCAATGTTTGGAAGTCAGTACAGGCTAGTTACTCGATTCAAAAACTCCTCTTAAAGCACAGGCTTAAAACAACAAAGGTTAATTTCTCACTCATGCTACATGCACATATTTTGCAAGTTGAAAAGGGAACCTCGGAGTCCAGATTTAACTAATTTCTTATACATTTGGGTTTAAATCAATAATCTGACCTTTTGTATTCTAATTATTTCTTTTAGCATGGAACTGTAAATAAACATTTTCTTTATATTATGAAATGTCCTTATTTTGTCTTCATTTTTGAAGTTTATTTGTCTGGATATAGATTTTCAGGTTTTCATATATTTTCTTTTGTGCTTTGTATCACTCTTTTTGATAAGTTTGTATCACTCTTTTTGATAAGTTAGCGGTTTGTCTTACTGTCTTACTATTGCTCATTTGAAGGTAAAATGTATTTTTTGGGCTGCCTTTAAGATTTCCTTCTGTCTTCTGTTTTCAGTAGTTTTACTATTCTGTGCCTGCATTTTTGTGTGTTTGTTAGCTTATTTATCTGTTTAGGGTTTGCAACTATTCTTGAATAATGCATCTTGATGGCTTTCATGAGTTTGGAATAATTCTTGACCATTATCTCTTCAAATGTTGTTTCCTCCATAATTTCTTTGCCTCTTCTGGGGCTTCATTGTACGATATGTCAGATGTTTTCACCATGACCCAAGTAGCTTTTATGCAGTTTTATGTAACTTACATCTTTTTTTCTCTGTGTGCAGAGTGTGGATATTTGATAGTAACTTATCTTTCTTACTTATCAATAACTCTCTTCTGATCTGGTCATCTGATACTAAACCTGTATATTAAATTCATGGTTTTCCATTTTCATTAGGTGATTGTATATATCCTAGTTCCCCCAGGGAAGTTCTTATTCTTGACATGTATTACTTTGATTATAGTAATCACAGTCATTTTAAAATAGCTGTCAAATAATAAATGGACCACTTGATTGGATTCTATTGTCTGTATTTTCTCTTGGTTTGGGTCATTTGGTCCTGTTTTGTGACATACTTCATGACTTTTTATTTAACATTAGATATTATGAATGAAAAATATATAAAGATCTTTCAAAATTTGATTTATCTTCCTCCAATGAGGAAGTAGATTTGCTTGCTGGCAGGCATTTAGAGTAGGTACAGATAACTATAATCCAGCCTGGGGTTGAACTGATTCAAAGCTCAATTCCAGTTTTTATGAGGGCCAATCTATTTTGAGTTTGCCTTTGCTTCTGGTATGTATGCCTTGAGGGTTCTAACCGGAAGAAGAGGACTTTACCAGGCCTTTGTCTCTTTGGTAGAGCATGAATCCAACTTTTTTCTCCTTTGGTACCATGAGATTCCAAAATGCTCTGCTCAATTAGCTGCTGCTTTCTGCCTAACTTTTTAGGCTCTTCGCCCATGCCAAGAACAACAAATACCATTTTTTTGGTATAAATTTAAGGGGTACAAGTGCGATTTGGTTACATGACTATTTTGCATGTATGAAGATGAAGTCTGGACTCTTAGTGTATCTATCACCTGAATAATATACATTGTACTTATTAAGTAATTTCTCATCATCCACCCTCTCCCATTCCCCAGTCCTTCTGTGTCTCCAGTGTCTATCATTCCATACTTTATGTCCATGCATGCACATTATTTAGCTCCCACTGATGAACGAGAACATACAATATTTGTTTTTCTGTGTCTAAGTTGTTTTACTTAAGATAATGGCTTCCAGTTCCATCCATGTTTCTACAGAAAGCATGATTTCATTATTTTTTATGGTTGAATATTATTCTATTGTGTGTGTGTGCATGTGTGTGTGTGTATGTGTATATGTGTGTATGTGTGTATGAGTGTATCTCACATTTTCTTTACCCAATCATCTATTGATGGACACTGAGGTTGATTCCTTATCTTTTCAATTGTGACTAGTGCTGCAATAAACATAAAAATGCAGGTATCTTTTTATATGATGATTTATTTTCTTTTAGGTAGATACCCGGTAGTGGGACTGCTGAATTGAATGAATTGAATGGCTGTTTTATTTTTAGTTATTTAAGAAATCTCCATACTGTTTCTTCATAGAGGCTGTACTAATTTACACTCCTTCCAACAGTGTATAAGCATTCCCTTTTCTCTGCATCTTTGCCAACATCTGTTTTTTTTTGTTTGTTTGTTTTGTTTTTTGTTTTTTGTTTTTTTGGTCTTTTTAATAATAGCCATTCTGGCTGGTGTAGGATAATATCTCATTGTGGTTTTAATTTGCATTTCTCTCATGATTACTGATGTTCAGCAATTTTCATGCTTGTTGGCCATCTGTATGTCTTCTTTTGAAAAAATGTCTATTCATATCCTTTGCCCACTTTTTAATAAGGTTCTTTAAAGGACATCCTTTTAAATAAACGGTGTTTGGAAAGTTGGATTGCCATATGTACAAAAAAGAATAAAACTGGACCCCTATCTCTCATCATATATAAAAATGGATTAAAGACTTAAATGTAAAACCCAAAACTATAAAAAATACTAGAAGAAAACCTAGGGAAGACTCTTCCGAACACTGGTTTAGGCAAAGAATTCATGACCAAGGCCTCAAAAGTTCAAGCAACAAAACAAAAATAGACAAATGGGACTTAATTAAACAAAAAAGCTTCTAAACCGCAAAAGAAAAGACAACTTGCAGAATGAAAGAAAATATTTGCAAACTACACATTGGACAGGGAAAAATATCCACAATTTACAAGGAAGTCAAAATCTCAACAAAAAAGAACAGCAAATATCTTGAGTAAAAAAAAAATTCAAAATTTTGGGTTCATCTCAGTGTACTTATTCACCTTCTTTCTAGGTTCTGGGACCTTCTAGTCCTGGCTGCCTTAGTAGCTCTCCAGTACCTACATGGATATTTTTCTGCCTTCTCTAGATGTTCCTGGTTGGAGTGTTGGTATACAACAAGCTAATCTATCATTATGGGAAACAGAACTCCACATTTCATCTTTGAATTCAGAATCTTGTAAGCACTCAATTATGATAAGAAGAGAAAAACATAAAAATTTACTTTGTACATACACAGAACATTTAGTGCCCTGACATTCTGTGTGAATAACTAAATGAAGCTACTCTAGCAAAATTAAAAAAGGAAAAAAAAGCAAACAAAATAATATGGTGTACTGGAGACTTTTCTATGTGCTATGTGTACATTATTTTACTTCTTATAATAATACTGTGAGGAAGATCGATTGTTATCCTCATCTAATGATGAGAAAAGTAAGGCATAGCAAGTCCAAGCCACTTGCAAAATGTCACAAACACACAGTCTATAAGCTGAACAGCAGCACTGTATTGCTTCCCAATCCAAGAGATACAGGAAATGAATATGACAAAAAATAAATAATAAGGAAACCTAGAGGAAATTAAGGGAATGTATTTAACATTGACAATGACACTTGGGAGAGTATTTTTTAGAGCAGTGGTCCCCAACCTTTTTGGCCCCAGGGATCAATATCGTGGGAGACAATTTTTCCACAGATGTCGGGGGAGATGAATTTCGGATGAAATTGTTCTACCTCAGATCATCAGGCATTAGATTCTCATAAGGAGTGTGCAACCTAGATGCCTCACATGTGCAGTTCATAACAGGGTCGTGCTCCAATGAGACTCTGCTGACCTGACAGGAGGAGGGGATCAGGGGATAACGTTCCCTAGCCTGCCAATCACCTTCTGCTGTGTGGCCTGTTCCTAACAGGCCATGGACCAACACCAGTCTGTGGCCCAGGGTTTGAGGACCCCTGCTTTACAGGATAAAATTTTAGTGACAAAAAATTACATTTTTCTCTTTTTTTCATTCTTTTCTTTTCTCTTCTTCTCCCTCCCTTCCCCTTCCCCTTCCCCTTCCTTTTCTTTCACAGGGCCTTGCTCTGTCCCACAGGCTGGAATGCAGCGGCATGAACACAGCTCACTGCAGCTTCTACCTCCTGGGCTCAAGAGATCCTTTCACCTTAGCCTCCCAAGCAGCTGGGGCTACAGGCACAGGCCACCACACAAGGCTAATTTTTATACTTTTTGTAGGGATGGGGTCTCATCATGTTGTCCAGACTGGTCTCAAACTCCTGGCCTTAAGTGATTCTCCCACCTTGGCCTCCAGAAGTTCTGGGATTACAGGCACGAGCCACTGGGCCTAGCCTACATTTTTTTTTTTTTTTCAGATAGCGTCTCACTCTGTCAACCAGGCTGAAGTGTAGTGGCATGATCTCAGCTCACTGCAACCTCCACCTACTGGGTTCAAGTGATTCTCGTGTCCCAGCCTCCTAAGTAGCTGGGATTATAGGTATGCACCACGATGTCCAGCTAATTTTTGTATTTTTAGTAGAGACGGTGTTTCACCATGTTGGCCAGACTGGTCTTGAACTCCTGACATCAAGTGATCCACCTGTGTCAGCCTCACAAAGTGCTGGGATTATAGGCACAAACCACCACGCCTGTCCTGGAGTCTACTTTTAACTAGCCTCCCTCTCACAGAAGAAATAAAAACAAAATAGCTGATAAACATTAGAAGATAGGGGGAAAGACAAGGCAGGAGCTAGTTAAGTGTGCTAAGCTCCTCATCTTTTTGAAAGAGAATCAATAAATATTGTTTAAAGTTGGTAATTTTAGAAGTGGAAATAGAAGTATGTCATTTAAAATTATAATGATAACAACCAAAGAAAGTAAAAATAGAAGTTGTTTAAAAGCAGTTGCCTCTGGAGTGTGCAATAAAAAGAGAGTGGGGGGAAATGGGAGAGAGACTTTATCTTTTTACTTCTTTCTCATCTGTTCTGATGTTTTGTATGCATTACAAATAGAAACTTAGCTACGTATTGAAAGATAAATTATACTATATGTTGTGGAGGGAGATTTATATTCCATGGAGAGGATATCTTCTTGATTGTTCTTGGCCACATAGCAAAAAATAATAGCCACCCCCTGAGGAAAGTCTGTGGTATTGGCTGGTGCCACATGCTGAGGGGGCTTCATAAGTTTTCCTAATTTTAGTTTAGTGTTAAAAAGTCCACATGTCCCAAGAAATAAGCCACATTAAACTATACTTGCTTTATCCATTATAAAGGTTATATTCTGGCATTGACGTTTTCACTTTTTTTGTTCTTATTTTTTATTGGTTCAGAACTTGGTGGAAGAGAGGTGTGCTTTCATATGGGCCCCGGCACATTCTAACATATTTAACAAGAAACATAATAGAGCATAAATTCGAAAGACAGAAACAAGCACTGAATTACAACTCCTTAGCGTTTTTAAAATATTGTAGGATGTTCAGAACCATTTGACACCTTTCTTAAACTGAAACACAATATTTTTAGGTGGAGTGGAAGCAAATTTGGAACTTGAAAAATGACCAAGCTTGTATTTCAATCTCTCTTTGTTATCCCATATCTCAAGACTTAAAAGTGATTGGATAAAATAAAGGTTTTTTGTTTTTTGTTTTTCTTAATTCAGTGTTGTGCAAAGTTTAACCTTCCCAGGTGAGGTCACAGGATTACTGAACCAAATCCTGTTTTGGGGCTCACTTTTTCCCTTGAGAAGCTTAGTGGGTTTACAGCTTCATGCTTTCTCCTGTCACAAAAGGAAATCTTCTTCATTTGCATGGCAACTTCCCAGGGGAAAACCAGAAATAAGGACCTTGAGATCCCTCAGGTCCCAAAGCAAAGAAAACTTGGAGCTTCTGCTGTTTTTCTGGAACATGTGCTCCCCTTTCCACACTTTCCACTTGTTTGCCAAGGTGCTGAGAAATGGTAAAGCTGGGATGGGCCAACTCAGAGCAATCTGGCTTGACAGTGCACAACCTACGCTAAGGATGTGCATTTTACTCAACAGCTGTTTCTGTTTCACTCTAATTTGTTCAGGATTTGGTTGGGACCCTGGAGTTCACCTTTTGCAAAATATTTGTTAATTTTTGTTTTTAGCTGAGAAAATACCTTTTTCCCCTCCCAAGATGAGAACAATTTGCTCTGGGATTGAAGATGGATTTGTATTATAGTTGCAGTGGAGATTTGTTCAATTGCTTCATAGCCATATACCCAATAGTCACTAATTCCTTTTAACAAGAAAATGGTAAACAGGTGGAGCTGAAATCATAGATAAATAAAGAGTCCTCTCCAATCCATTCAGCTGGGCCTTTGTAAAAGGAATTCCACCCAGCTGGTGGTGCACACGCTCAAACATATGAAGTATTTTTTTTAAGCCAGCATTGGAAATTATTGGAAATTAGACAGGATAACAGGCTCATGAAATTCACTCATAAGACAGGACTCCAAAACAATCAGTATCATTGTGCTAATTGCCAAAACTCCTTTCTAGATATTACCACCTTCATTTAGAAACTAATTCTTTTTAATTGAGGTATGTCGACAAATAAAAATTATATATTTTAAAGTGTATACTATGATGTTTTGATATGTATGTATACATTGTGAAAGCTAATTAACATATCTCACATCAGTGCCATGTTAGTGTGTGTACCGACTACATTTGAGATCTGCTCTCAGCTAATTCTCTTGGCAAATTCAAGTATACAATACATTATTATTAACTCTGGTCACCATCAGTTCTCTAGAACTTGCTCATAATTGAAATTTTGTACTCTTTGACCAACATCTCTGCTTTCCCCCACTCTCCTGCCCCTGGTAACCACCATTCTACTCTATGTTACTATGAATTCAACTTTTTGTTTTGTTTCTTAGATTCCACATATGCGATCATGTAGTATTTATCTTTCTGTGTCTGACTTATTTCACATGCTATAACCGTTGCTCAGGTTCACGCATGTTGTCACACATGGCAGAATTTCTGTCCCTTCTTTTGTAAAGCTGAATAATATTCCATTGATATGTACATACACACACACCCCTCACATTTGTTATCCATTCATCCGTCACATAACATTGTTTTCTATATCTTGGCTATTGTGACTAATGCTGCAGTGAACACAGAAGTGCAAGGATCTCTTCCAGAGAGTGAGTTTACTTTCTCAAGATATATACCTAGAAGAGGGGTTGCTGGATCTTATAGTTGTTTTATTTTTAATTTTTTAGGAACTTTCACTGTTTTCTAGAGTGGCCATACTAATATACATTCCCACCAGCACTGTATAAGGGTTCTCTTTTCTCCACATACTTGCTAACACTTGCTATCTTTTGACATTTTGATTGTTAGACCACCTCACTTTGATCTTATAAGAAAACCCCTAAAATTATTGGTAGTAACTCTCTTCTATATTTTAAGTTGTTTTTGTTTTGTTTTTTCTTTAATGAGAGGAGAAATGGCCTTTGTAATCCTTGCAATCGCAGTCATGGATCTGAAATTAACTTCCTGAAATGTAGAATTTTTTTTTTTCCTAAAAATTATGTAATTCCATGGGCCGGGCGCAGTGGCTCACCCCTGAAATCCCAGCACTTTGGAAGGCTGAGGCAGGCAGATCACCTGAGGTCAGGAGTTTGAGACCAGCCAGACCAACATGGTGAAATCGCATCTCTACTAAAAATACAAAAATTAACCAGGTGTGGTGGTGGGCACCTGTAATCCCAGCTACTTGGGAGGCTGAGTTGAGAGAATCGCTTGAACCCGGGAGGCGGAAATTGCAGTGTGCCAAGATCTCACCACTGCACTCTAGCCTGGGTGACAGAGTGAGACTCCGTCTCAAAAAAAAAAAAAAAAAAAGTATGTAATTCCCATATTCTGAAGACAATAACAAGACTATTGGTTAAGAAGATGCTTAGGCATACTCAATGAGACCCATATAGCCATGAGACCAAATCACAAGTCCATATAACTTGTCTTACCACTGTATTCAGTGTCAGGTTGCTACTTGTAAAGGACAATCTAATTCTTCTTTTAGATGAGTAGTATTTCATGGGCAGACATAAACACATGCACTCATTCACATAAACACACGGGCATTATAGCTTCTTTTTTCCATGTCTAGTATGTATTAATAAGCAGTGTTATGTTTTGTTATTTTTGTTTTAACTCTTTGTTCATATATATGTGTACATACGTATATATGTATATATGTGTGTATATGTATATATGTGTATATGTACATATATGTATATATTTTTATATATATTTAATCTTAAACTTTCGAGTAACATTGAAACAAGTTTAATCAAAGCTTTATTATTAAAAAAAGAACATTCTATTATGATACTATTCATTGTCCATGCAAGGTAACATATTCAATTGTCTTCTTAATTTGCTTTCTCTGCTTCCTGCAGATGCCTACTGCACTGCTCCCAAACATTGGTCACTGAGACTCACAGTAAGAAATATGCTCTATACTATGACTCCGCCCTCAAAACTGAAACCACAGTTTGATGAAATTATACTTCTCTTCACTGTCTTCAATATCACACTAATATTTCTTACTCAATTACATGCTATTCTGGCCTACTTTATGTTTGTAACGAATGCTGGTAACACCCTGCAGCTTGGAAACTCCTTCCCTGTAGGATCTTTAATCTTTCCTTCTGCACCTCTTAGATGGAATATTTCAGTAACCTAAGCTACTCCACTCTACTATCTCATCCAGACCCTGAAGGATTCACTACCCAAGCCACTAGGCTGAGAGGCAAGATTTTTCAAGTTCCCTCTATCTCCTTGACATCAAATTCTATCCTTGTGTCCTGAGGCTAGCTTGATCTTCAGTCCCACCCAGCATGATCAAGCCCCACTCCATACTACCTTACAATAACCACACATGTCTCTCCCCTGCTGAACTATTATTTCCATTGACTCAGGAACTCTGATCAATTTGGCTTTCAATTTTCCTTTCTTGCCCTTTCGCCTCTCTTCTAACACAGTCTTAGTCATCCAGTAGGTACTACACTGGTTAAAGTTTTTTTAAAAAAAAATACTTAAGTAACCTTTGAAAATAGCACTAATGTATCACAAATATATCATGTACCTCTAAGTTTTATATTCAATTGAATAATATTTAATTCAATCTGTTCCCACAAATCCAATTTGACAAACAATTTGTGAGATTTCATTTCCAGATCTACTGACTCTCCAACAAAACAAACCTGCTTTCACTTTGAACTAAATGCTTCCAAACCTCCAGCTCTGCCTCTTCTTAGACTGACAGATGTATGACTAGGACACTCTCAGTCTTACATCAAATCATTAGTATAAAAAACTTGCTGGCCCAAACACTGACACAGCTGAAGAAAGGATCTTTGAGCTGTTTATTCCACGACACTTTATTTCCTTAATACTCCAAACTTGCCCTAAGCTCATTCCACGTCTTTTCCTCCCAGTTTCCTCTCTTCCCCTGTATTAGTCAGGGTTCTCTAGAGGGCCAGAACTAATCGGATATATGCATATATGAAAGGGAGTTTACTAAGGAGAATTGACTCAGCTTAGGCAGTCTGCTCTTCCATCTTCTCCTGCCTGCTTTATTCTAGCCCTGCTGGCAGCTGATTAGATGGTGCCCACCCAGAATGAGGGTGGGTCTCCCTCTCCCAGTCCACTGACTGAAATGTTAATCTCCTTTGGCAACACCCTCACAGACACACCCAGGAATGATACTTTGCATCCTTCAATCCAGTCAGGTTGACAATCAATATTAACCATCACATCCCTCTGTGCTGACTCTCCTGTCCATCCCCCGCATCCCTCTGTGGAAGCTCTAGCCACTTCCTTTGTGAGACCATCCCTGACCCGCAGTCCCCACTTGCTCACACGTGCCTCTCTCTTACTTAACTTCTTTAAGTATCTTCTGTAGATTTTACACCCACTTCACTTATTCTCTGTGTTGTAATTTATGAACCAGCCTATTTTCCCCTAGCCTCCTTGACCTAACTACTCACACATCCCTAAGAGGCCACTCAGATAATGTATTTTTACATTATTTATTTTGTTTTTCCAGAGCCTATTTCATAAAAATTTCGGTAAAAGTGTACATATAATAAAATGTACCATCTTAACCATTTTTGCATATACAGTTGAGCAGTATGAAGTACATTCATATCATGCAACCATCACTGCAATCCTCCAGAATTATTTTGATCTTGCAAAACTGAAACTCTATACCCATTAAACAACAATTACCCATCTCCCTCTTCCCCCTTCCCTGTCATCTGCCATTCTATTTTACATCTCTACATATTTGACTATTCTAAATGTCTCATATAAGTGAAATATCAAGGATTTATATTTTGTGACTAGTTTGTTTCATTAAGCACATCCTCAAAATTCATTCATGTTGTAGCGTGTGTCAGAATTTTCTTCCTTTTGAAGGCTGGATAATATTTTATTTCATATGCATATATCACTTTATTCATTTCTTTTCTTAAACAATTGTTTTCAGTTTTTATGGGTCTATCCATTCATTCATCAGTGGACTCCTGGGTTGCTTCCACCTTTTGGCTATTACAAACAACGCTGTTCAGAACATGAGTGTACAATATCTGTTCCAGTCCCTGTTTTCAATTCTTTTGGATATAGATCAATAAGTGGAACTGCTGGATCATATGGTAATCCTATTTTCACTTTTTTGAGGAACTGCCATACTGTTTTCCAAAGTGGCTGCACTATTTTATATTCTTCCAGAGCCTTTTGAATAGTGGCTAGCACTGATGGCAGCTTAGTCAGTTTAATCTAATTTTATCAAATCAAACTCATGAATCACTCAAATTAAGATTGAAATGTATGGTTATGTTGTTTTGAACTAAGGCTTAAAGGTTAAAAAACTGCATTAGTGTTTGTGACTTGTTTCCCTTTAGTAACCCATTAGTCTGAGTGTTATTTATATCATTTCAAAAATTTAAGTCAGAAGAAACAAAATAGGGATATTCATATTTCCCCGTATACATCTTACTATGTCTGTACTCAGTGAAGCATCTATCTTAATCAAATGACTAGTTAACACAGATTAGATCTAGAAAACTACCTTTCCCCAGGAGAACAGAAGCCTTGCTTGGGCAGTTCCAAACATGACCTAATACTGTACTCTCCATGCCTAGAGAAACTCTTCATTTTGCTATGTATCAATTACTGTCAAGCAATGGAAGAAAGTCTAAGTAAATTACAGAAGAAAGTCTAAGTAAATTACAGTTCATTTGCAAAGTACAAAAGTTTCTGATTTTTTGGAATAGCATTTGCAATGAATGTCATTTAATGATATGAGAAAATTCCTGTATTAATCCTACTAGGTAAAAAATCAAAATATATTATTGTTCATACAATATGACCTCTATAGCACAAAAGAAAAAACCCTAAGCATAAAAAATAGCCAGAACAAACTGTAACTAAATGTTAATGAATAATTTTATTCTGCCTATTTATACCTTATAAATAGCCTCAATTATCTTCAAATGAGTATTGCTTTTATAGTCATATAAAATACATATTTAAGAAAAATGTTATATGTAGGATCCATTGGGGCTGTGACAAAAGGCTGAATCCAAGGAAATACTCACCTTGGACCTTCAATGTTGAATCAGAAAGAGAGTAGCCTGAGATTCTGAAGGAGCTGTCTCCCAGCAGCTGAGGAGTAACCTGAAAAACCTGGGACAGCCGGTGGGAGAGAGCCAGGAGGGACTGGTTGATGGCTGACTGAGATTTAGAAGTGAAGGGGAAAAAGTCTTATTTGCATCCAACCTGCCCCACCATTGCATCCATTTACTGTCACCTCCCTCGGTAGCCAGGCCCTCAGCACAATCTCTCTTGCCTCCCGTCTCAGGTCCTTTATTCATGAAGACATGAAGACCAACTGACTCTGTGAGTCACCTCTGCATTTTAACAATCATCAATGTCTCAATCTAGACTCATGAATATCAGAGGATGGAATTCCAGGGGTCAGCATTTATTTACCCAAATATTTAATGAAAAGTCCACTAGTTGCCAAGCATCCACATCAGAGATGAAAAGATTCATCAAACTTCCTTTATGAATTCTTACTCTGCAGGCAGTAATGAAGACCCTGTTATAGGGGCTGGGCATATAACAGGGAACAAGATGAACAAAGCCCCTGTCCTCGTGGAGCTTGTAAACTTAGACCTTAGCCTTGTGTGAGCTACGTTCATTGGTATGTGCACCTTATTTTAGGTTCTTGTCAAGGAAAGAGAATTTTCTGACTATAATTTAATTGCGTTTAAGCAGTGGTCATGGTTAAATGAGATTAGCTGATTTGATAGAGGAGGGAAACCACAATTTTTATGGAATGATTGGAGAAGGTTTTAAACTAGCCTAATATTTCTTTGGTTATGGCTGAAGAAGCCAAAGTTCAGGACTGAGAAGCATCTGAAATGTTTTTCTAGGCAGACAATCTGTTTAAGAGACTTCGCACATTCATTAAAGCAAACATCAGACTCTCCGCACCACACCCTCAAAACTGGCAGAGAACTCTGAGCCAGACCCAGTAGGGCCTGACCCCTGAAAATGATGCTGTTCAGGCCCTCTGATATCAAACATGCTTTTCAGACCAGATTCATTTGCCAAATCATCCAACATGGACACACTTAACCTATGGTCCTACTTATGTAAACGATTTCACCCAAAAAGCAAAATTAAATGGAAACAGGCATGTTCTGTCTGTGTCTGTGTATGTGTGGGGGGCGTGTGTGTGTGTGTGTGTGTGCACATGCATGCACAGTCAAGACCTAACTCATACTTATCCATAGCTCCATGTGTATCTGCGACAAGCATATGGGTGCAACTATAAACAATGGAGGAACACTCAATTCCATGAGAGACCCAATTAGAAAACATAACTTCTAAGCAGGCCAAGAAAAACAGCTAGAGGAAAGGAGGATAAAGGGAATTTAAGAGCATTTAGTGGTGCAGGAGGCGGTGGGGGAAAAGAGGACGAGGGTGATTCCCAAGATTATGTCAGTCTACTCCCCTTGTAGTAGGCATTTTTCCTAAACAGAACACTTTGGCCAGTATTGTCAGAAGCCACAGAAAGAAGGTAAATAGCCAAGAATATGTGACTCCATTGTGCAAAGAGAGGGTCTAGGGTGCCTGGGATATCCTGCTCTCTCATCTTACTGAAACTTCAAGAACTCTTTTCAATTTTGGTGTTCTCACTGAGATAAAGCATGGAGAAAGCAGGGCCCAGATCTTATTACTTATTTTAGCTACTGTATAACGGTTCTGAAAGGTTAACACATGTCATGCTCTCTTCTAAGAACATATTACCTCATGTTTTGGGTATCATGATTGTGTCAACTTTTACAGATGAACAAATAAAACCAAGAGTTTGAAAAACTTGCTCAAAATTAAGAGGCATGTAGTATAAAAGCTGGAATTCAACGCCCAGGTCTGATCTTCTACACACCGTTGGGTATAAAAATGCACACAGTAAGTGATTAATAAATAAATGATTGGATGCTTGCTGGAAGTATGAAATGGATAGCATTACAACCATAGGTATGGGATCCATCTTTTTCACACTCTAAATTGCAAGCCCTGAGTGTAAGCTGGGCATCACTGGGGTCACAGCAGAGCAGAAAGTCCACATGTGACTCATGGCAGAAACATTTCACTGGGACCAGGAGGCCTGGGCTCTGGAAATAAACCACTGCTGGCTCTCTGCATGGCTTGGCAAACATCAGTTTATCTCCCAGGGTCTCTGTTTTCTTTTCTAGCAAATGAATGAAATTCCACTTCACTCTATAAATCTATTGAGAGGACCAAAGGAGATAAATATAACAGAAGGTGCTTCTCATACCCCACATGGGACACAGCAGCAGTAAAGAATGTGTCCTGACACTTGGGAACTAGTTTTATGTTCTTCTAACCTAACTGTTCTGATCATTGTTCATTACTCTCTGCTGCTGGGGAACTCAAACAATATTACTTTTAAGTAAAATGCAAAAAATTCATAGGGTATTAGAAAAAAGAAGTTGGGAAATACTGGCAGATTAGATGGAAAGTAGATCTCTGACTCACCGTCTCTTCCAGAAAGATATCCAAATGCTCTCTCCTGATATCCAAGACCTTTCCCAATGCTCTTCCATGGAATTCATGCTCCAGTAATAATACATGACATGTAGTTCCTCCAACAGAGCAAGCTCTCTCAGACCTCTGATCTTTTTCATTTGTGGCCAGAACACTGATGCCCCATTCTCTTTACTGTTTTGAAATTCAGTTCATGCACCATTACTGTTAGGGACATTCTCTGCTCTCTCTTCAGTGCTCACGCATCACTTGCACTGTTGCACAATTCCTGAGCATCCTCATCGCCATTGCTACTAAGTTCTTCAAAGGCAGGAACTGTGCTTCTTTAATCTTGTTATTTCCAATGTCTGGCATAGGACCTAGAATTACGGAGTCATATGGTAAATTTCTAGTCAAATAAACTAAATCAATATGTGTCCCCAGTACCCTGTATGGTCAGGAAACAGAAAAGGCTGTTTTGTTTGATGCTAAACAAAATTCTCAAGTGCAAAGTTTCATTATTTGCAAAGTAGTTTCCTAGCATCTATGATAGTTTCCATTTATTTCACGTTTAACACAAAGGATCTCAACCATTTTATTAGCTGGGGTTTCTGTAGCTACACTGTGAATTTATTGAAGATGGGAAACACATTTTATGAATTCATCAAATCACGGATTCTCAATAGTGTTCATTGAATGAATGAATAAATTTACTACATTCATTTCCACATCACCTCACAGAACCTAGCATGATGCTGAGCACATAATGAATGCTCAACAAATGACATCCAAATGAATGAGTAAACAAGTGAATGTCTTTCTAATTTTTTTAACTCGTGACTAACAAAAGATGTAGCACATTGCTGCTTAAAGGCCCTTGTTTGAGGCATAGAAAAACTGAGATTCAAGAACTGTCAAGTGAAAATCTGGCTACTTTTTCAGGGTTAAGACCCTTTTACAATACAAAGTGAAATATAAAAATATCTGCCAAATGTTCACATTTCTAAGTTTAAAGATGCTAGAAAAACCATTAAAAGTAGCATCCTGTGGTTATTTAATCTCAAGATTGTCATAGTTATATATGGAGTGACATATTATTTGGCTATGATCTTGGTAGAGTTCCTAAGCTGATACATTTAATGAAGAGCAAATTCAGATACAGAATAGTTATTATATAAATGACAGAAATATTGCATTATGTTCAGTGTCTACCCATCATGCCAAAAATCCTAAAAGCATTCCTTCCAACCAATCTCACTCTCCCCAAGAAAATAATTGGAGCCCATGAGAGTTCAGGACACAGAATCTTCTCTGTGATGTTTCACATAGAAAAAGATTAGGCCATGAGGACCAAGTATAGTTAGATGAGTTCACCTTACCATGGCACTTTCCTGACCAAACAGTCAAACTAGCTCTCTCTTCCAGGAAACTCGTGATTAGATTTTGTTTAGAGAAAGTAGGCTCTTTCAGGCTGAGCCTACTTGGCTGAACAGTACCTCACTCTCCCATTGGGGATAATGAACTAAAATGAAGAGTAAATTGGGTCTTCGAGGAACCTAGGTTCAAAGGTGAAGCCAAGGCAGGGTTTTGTGCATGGATACAGTTAGTCTCAGAAATGTTGAACCTCATAACTTCTCTAAATAAAACTATCTGAGTCCCAAAACCAAAGGCATGTGACCCAGCTTCTCAGAGTTCTTGTTTAGCAGAGAAAATAAACACAGATAAAAATTCATCACCCCATAAACTTATACAAAACTCCAATAAAAACTAATCGGAGTAGACAAAATATAAAAGATGAGGAAAGCACTCTCTATTCATAATAATTTGATCCTCAATTCTGATTTATTCCAATCTTAAACATAATTTATAAAAGACATGTGCAGAACTCGCCAGCAATGAGAAATTAACAAATTAATGATATAGCTTATTACCTTTATAAATGTTAGTAATTTAAAAAGAAGAGTAGGCAATGTGATCAAATGCATAGAAATGGGCCATCTCTCATATTGGTAGTACATGCAGTAAAAATGCACAAACAGGACAAAAGTAAATAACAGATAATAGAAGGGGAAGGAAGAAATGACCCCAGATTCACCATCAGAAAAAAATAATAATCTAAACAATAGGCACTCAACAATGGATATAAATTAATCTCCCTCCCATTTTCCCCTTTCTGTTTTTGTCTCCTCTTCCCCTCTGAGGTCTTACCCATCATCACCACAACCATCATCATCATCATCATCATCATCATCAAAAAAGAGTAGAGCAACTCCTCTGGGTCTCTTCATAGGGAAACTACCATACACGAGAAATCCAAATATGGTTTCTGTGGGATAAAGAGACTTTTGGAAATTGCGTGGCACTTCACTGCCATGCTGTGTGCTGACATCAAATGTTTACTTATGTTTTTCTTAACATTTAAAAAAATTTAACCTTCTATCTCACAGATAATTTTAATCTCCTCCCCACCCCATTTCACTCACATTCTCAAACGGTAAACCTTACAATCTTTTAATTCCATTCCAATTTATTGAAGCTTATTTAATTTTGCTAGAAAGATAATTTTACAGAGGTGAGATGCAGATTGTTTAAAAGAGTCGTATTGATGACTGTTTTAAAATCTGATATTTTAGAAATGACCCTTAATCGCCTTACTAGTTAACTCATCCTAATTATCTTTAGGAAGAGAATGAGATGGAGGAGTAAGTGAGGCGAGAGGGAAACAGAACTGCTGTGTAATATATATGAGTACCTGGTGCAGGCTAAGAATTCTACATATATGACCTTGGTGAATTCCCATGTCAAGCGGAGGAGATTAGGGAGGCTCAGGAAGATTAGGTGGCCAGCTAGAAAGCAGGAAAGGCAGGGACCAAGTTATGTTTCTGATACCAAAGCCTATTCCTTCTTTGCAACTTTGTCTTGTAGAGAAGTTTAAATTTTTCCCTGGAAGTTTAGATGATTTGAGACTCTAAAACAAGCTGAGCCAGGTGTGATCGTGCACACCTGTGGTCCCAGCTACTCAGGAGTCTGAAGCGGGAGGATTCTTTGTGCCCAGGAGCTCAAGGCTGCAGTGAGCTGTAATGGCGCTACAGCCTGCACTACAGCCTGGATGACAGAGCAAGACCTCATACCTCTCTCTAAAAATAAAAACAAAAATAATAAAATAAACCCTAATAGACAAGATTATGGACAGATAACAGGGAGAAAGGCATACGAATTTATTGGGGGGGTGGGTGTAGAAGTAAAATGATTTTCAGGAGAAATGAATGAAAGAAAAAGGGTTCTGGAACCCACTTTGTCTGGGCTTTGGGAAGTAAAGAGAGGAAAGCAGGTCAAACTAAGTTTTGCCATGCAGATAAAACCTTACTGGTAGCAGTGCTCAGAAAGAGAAAGTATGTGTCAGACCCCCAAAGTGAGCCAATCAGTCCTAGATCCAGACTGAAGGTGGAGGGGGAGGCTGGAGTGGGAAGCAGAGCAAGCCAGGATGTTCATTTTACTAATGCAGATTTTCTCTACAGATGCAAATCTCCCCCACAAAGGGCAGCTTTTTAGCTATTCTTGTGTTACCATTCCCTCCTAATAGCCATCTTGAAATATGTCAAAGAAGGATATTTTGGGGTGAAATATTTTTTTCTTTAGTTTCTTATGGTTATCCTCCTCCAGGACACTGTTGTATTTAAATAAAACAAACCATCCAAATAATTGTATATATTAAGGTATGCATTACATGAATATTACAACAGAAAAAAATAACTGGAATGCAGAAAACAACTTACATGTCTAACAATAAGAAAATGATGGTACCCCAAAATGAACCACCATCAAAAGAAAGAATTCTGAAGAATTTACAAGAACAGGAAAAATATTTGTATTAAAGTAATTGAAACATAAAAATGGCATGGTCATGGTTACCCAGAAAAGTAACGGCATAACTTAACTCATCAGAAAAACAAGATTGGAAAGTAATTAACCAAATGTTCATTAAATTTGGCTTTGGATAATGATTATAGATTATTGTTTTCCTACTTTCTATATTTTCTTTATTGGCTAATTTTTATAGTTAGCATGTTTTATTGTTTATAGCAAAATACTTTCAATATATTATTTCTTTAGAAGAAACTTCAGTGGTTGAGGTAAATTATTTTTTTTAAAAAGCAGATTAGCATTTAGACTTCAGGAATAATATGGCATAGACTATCTTTTTACTGCTCATTCCCTTTATATGCAATGGCATACTTTGGAAATAACTCAACGGGCAATTATAAAAGTACTCTGAAAGGCAGTAAGATGATGATTGGTGGGATAAGGGAGGCACCATGAAAGGAAGAGGCTGAAGAACAAATTATAACTTAAAGAGTTTACGTGAGCCAATGTGAGGACAGCTGCCTGGAAGACTCAGACCTAAGTAACCGCAGATATGAGCTCCAATAAGCCTTTTTTAGAAGCAGGTTTTTAAAGGCCAAAAAAAGGGGAGGGGGGGGACAGGAGTGGACTGATACAAAGTTTTTTTGTCAGGAATTCTCATTGGTTTACAGAAATAACATTTATTAGTGATTGGCTATACATTGTTAAGCTGTGTGTGGTGTGGCATCGTTAGAGGAAAGCTACTTGTGGCAATAATAAGCAGTTTGAAGAGCTCAAGGGGGAAAGTAGGAAGTGTTTCCTGTCTAATTTTAATGTTTCTCTGGGGCTGATCATTTTAAAAGGCTCTTCAGATAAAAGTTCTTTTCTTTCCTCAAGAGTCTCACAGATTAATAAATACCAACATGGTAACTTTCCTCCTGTTTATTCTGTTATCCCAGAATGGGTACCAGGGAGGCCTGTAACCCACAACAGCTAACCAAAACAAAACAATTAAACAAAGCAAAATAAAAAAACCAAAAACAAAAAAAAAAGCAGAGAAAAAGAAAAAAGCAAAGAAAAGGAATCTTCTCTCTCTGATCAAAAGATCAGGGAAGGAAAGCCCACTGGGGACTTGGAATCCATACCTTGTGGCAATGATGCCTAATCTACCTGCAGCAGCCATGCCACAAGATCTTGGGTAGCCAACCTATCCCTTGCCTACACCTATCAGTGACAGCAGGCCAGTACTCCCAGCAGCAACAGAGCCTAGAGGGGCTGACACAACAGAGCCTGGAGGGGCTGACACAACCCATACCTGCCAGCATTAGTGGACATGATAACAGGTAACAGCGATGTCAACTAAAGATCTTGTGCAGGCCTACTAAAATGGTTTGGCTGTGTCCCACGCAAATCTCATCTTGAATTGTAGCTCCTATAATTCCCACATGTCATGGTAGGGACCCAGTAGAAGGTAACTGAATCCTGAAGGTGGGTCTTCTCCATGCTGTTCTCATGACAGTGAATAAGTTTCATGAAATCTGGTGGTTGTATAAAGGAGAGTTCCTCTACACAAACTCTCTTTGCCTGCTGCCATGTAAGACATGACTTTGCTCCTCCTTTGCCTTCTGCCATGATTGTGAGGTCTCCCAAGCCATGTGGAACTGTGAGTCAATTAAACCTCTTTCCTTTATAAATTACCCAGTCTCAGGTAACTTATTAGCTGAGGCTAAATTTGTGGGTTACAGGCCTCACTGGTACCCATACCTTGTGGCAATGATGCCTAATCTACCTGCAGCAGCCATGCCACAAGATCTTGGGTAGCCAAGCTATCCCTTGCCCACACCTGTCAGTGACAGCAGGCCAGTATTCCAAGCAGCAACAGAGCCTGGAGGGGCTGACACAACAGAGCCTTTTATTAGCTTTATTAGCAGCGTGGGAACGGACTACAACGTCAACTCATGCCCCACTCCAGAGCAAAAGATATGTCCCCCTGGCGCTCCAACCAGCTGCAGAGAGCTGCCCAGACTCAGTAGCTCCTGGTTGTCTACTCAATTGCATAAGGTGGCACAGAACCAGTATAATCTTGGCCTCCACCAAACTGATAGAGAGTCCTCCAGACGTTGTAGCTATTGATCCTCCACCCAATGCCAGAAGGCAGCCTGGTAAGTCCTTTTTTCTCCAGTGGCAGCAGCAGAAATAATGTAAGAAATTCACCAACATCAGATGGCCAGAAAATAAAACAGAATTTATTCTGTCCTACAGGTCTAGTACCTGCTCCCCATTATCTAACTTTGCTGGGTAGCTGAGATGAGCATCCTCAGCCCCTCAGGGAGCTCTCTCGTGGATCCAGAGAAAACTTGAGCAGAGCCAAAAAAATGAAGCAGACAATAATAGCATTTCAAAGGCTCAGAAAACCAAATTATCATTGGAACCATAGCCCACAAAAGAATGTCAGAATTTACATGTTAAACCTAAAAGGAATGACTACTGGCTAAAATAGAAGATAAAAAATTGGATCAAGAACCTCTTAGCATAACATCCAAAATGTCCAAGATAGAATGAAATATCATTTCTGATACCAAGAAACAGGAAAATTACAACTTGAATGACAAGAAAAAACAATGGACTGATACAAATACCAAGTTATGGGAAACTTCTGACAAGATTATAAAGCAGCAGCCACAATAAAATTGTTTTGACAAATTATTGTGAATTCCATTGGATCAAAAAAGAAAACCTTAGCAAAGAAATCGAAGTTAAAAAACAGGAGCAAACTAAAATTATTGAACTAAAAAAAATCCAATAACTGAAATAAAAACCTGATGCATGTCCTCAATAGTACAGAGCAGATAACAGAGGACAGAATCAGTTAACCTGAAAGCAGAACAATAGAATTTACTCAGTCTGCAAAATGGGGAGAAAATAGATAGAAAAAATGAATAGAATATCAGGAACATGTGTGACTGCAACAAAAGATCTAACTGTTGTATTATTAGAGTCTCAAAACAAGAAGAGAAAGAATGGTGGACCTAAACGTATACTGAAAACAATGAGAACTGAAAGCTGTCTGAATTTGGTGAAAGACATAAAACTACATATTAAAAAAACTGAGCAACCATAAATAATTAGACAGATTATGGCAATAGATATCATAAGTAAATAGCTTAAAACTAAAGACAAAATTAAGAGCAACCAGAGCAATAACACATTATCTATAACAGAATACCAATTCTAATGAAAACATATTTCTCATTTGAAACCACAGAGTTCAGCAGGAAGCAGCACAGCATTTCGCAAGTGTTGAAAAAATAAAACTGTCAAATATTTCTATATCTGGCTAAAGAACACTAGAAATGAATAGGAAATAAAGACATTCTCAAATAAAATTAAAGAAATCCGTTTCTAGAAAAACTACCCTTGAAGAATGGCTAAATAAAGCTCTCAAAACATAAAATAAATTATAAAAAGAAGGTGTGGAATAAAAAATAAGGGAAAATATAATGACTATTCTTCTCCACGAGTTTTTAAAATTGTATTTGATGGTTGAAGCAAAAGTTATAATATTAGTTGTGTTGGTCAGTAATTGTAGAGAAAATACTGATAAAATTACATTTAAAAAGTAGGGAAGATAAAGGGAAATAAATGGAAGTAATTTTTCAATAATCATTCAAAGAGTTACAATGACAATATTAGGGGTCTGTAACGAATTATATACAAAAGGTCTTCAAAAAATTCATGTAAAACATGTATTATGAAAAACCTATCATGGATATTAAAATATTTTTGCACAAAAATAAACTCATACTAATATACCATGTCTGAACTGGATCTAGTTGGAGGCATTAAGAAAGATAAGTCATCATCTTATTAATCATTTCACCCCAACTGGATCTAGTTGGAGGCATTAAGAAAGATAAGTCAGCTTGAAAGGAGCCTCTATCAGGGCAACATAAATTCTGCTAAAATTGATGCAAGACTGAACATCAAATTTATCATGAACCTTGGAAGAATTGGGAAACCACTGAAAGATTATGAGAACAATGTCCCCCCAAAATAAGCAGTTTATAAACTGATACTCATTTTAAGAAGACAAGAGATAATGCTGAAGATGAAGCCCACAGGAGCACATCATCCATATCAATTTGAGAGAAAAAAATTAATCATGTTTGTGCCCTAATTGAAGAGGACTGATGACTAACAGCAGAAACAATAGGAAACACCATAGACATCTCAACTGGTTTAGCTTACACAATTCTGACTAAAAAATTAAAGTTAAGCAAACTTCCTACACAATGGGTACCAAAACCATTGCACCTGGATCAGCTGCAAACAAAGGCAGAAGTTTCAATAGAAATTTTAAATAAATGAGATCAAGATCCTGATAAATTTCTTTGAAGAAATGTAGCAAGAGATGAAACATAGCTTTACTGGCACAATCCTGAAGTCAAAACACAATCTAAGCAACGGTACTAAAAGGTGAAAATGGTCTAGTTCAAGGAAAAGTGGACTGATCAAGAGCAAAAGTCATGACAACAGTTTTTTTGCATGCTCAAGGCATTTTGCTTGTTGACTTTCTGGAGAGCCAAAGAACAGTAACATCTGCTTACTATGAGAGTGTTTTGAGAAAGTTGGCCAAACCTTTAGCAGAAAAATGCCCAGGAAAGCTTCACCAGAGAGTCCCTCCCAACCACGTCAAAGACCCTGCTCATTCCTCTCATCAAACAAGGGCAATTTTGCAAGAGTTTCAGTGGGAAATCATGAAGCATCCACCTTACAGTCCTAATTTGGTTTCTTCTTTTTTTTGTCTACTAATATTTTTTAAAAATTTATAAAGGGTACTCATATTTTCTCAGTTAATAATATAAAAAAACTGCATTGACAAGGTTAAGTTCCCAGACTCATCTTCAGTTCTTTAGGGATGTACTAAATGGTATCATTGCTTACAGAAGTGTCTTGAACTGGATGTAATCATGTTTATACTTTTTACTTATTTTTAATGCCATTTTCCATGAACTTTTTGAAGTGCTCTCTATGTGTGATACCTAGAATAACCACCAAGAAAGCTACAAAGTAATATACTTAACATAATATAAATAAAACAAGATGGGATAACCTGAAAATGCTTAACCCAGAGAAAGGCAGGAAAAGAGAAAAGCAGAAATTACCGAAGAAACAAATAAAAAAACAAATAATACAATGGTAGACTTAAGCCCTAATATATCAATAATTACTTTAAATAAAATGGTCTCAATATATCAGAGAAGATTGGCAGATTAAATATATATGTAAGTAATATTTTTCATAAGAAACTTTCTTCAAACAAAATGACATATATAGGCCAAAGATAAAAAACGATAGAAAAATACCATGCTAATATTATTATTTTTTTAGAAAGCAAGATTGGCTATATTAATACCAGATAAAGTAGACTTCAGAGTGAAAAAAAATTACTTGGTGAATAAAGGGGGCATTTCAATGTTCAATCTGGCCAAAATATAATGATCTTAAATATATGAGTAAAACAACAGAGCTTTAAAATATAATGTGGTACTGAGAATCAAAGACAGGTACATCATAATCCCTTGTATGTTACATGACAAAGAGGAATTAAGGTTGCAGATGAAATTCAGATATTAATTATTTGACCTCAAAATAAGGAGATACATTATCATGGATTATCTAGGTGGGTCCCATGTGATAAAATCACACAGGCCCTTACAATTTTAATGAAGCCAGAAGAGTGGTTCAGACGTATGCAGCAAAAGAAGAAGAGGCAGGAGAAATTCAGAGCATAAAAAGAACTTGATCTGCCATCACTGCCTTTAAAGAAGAAGAAGGAAGCCATGAGCTAAGGAATACTGACAGCCTACAGAAGCTGGGGCTGGCAGTCACTAGACAGCAAGTAAATGAAGACCTCAAAATTACAGCCAAAAGGAACTGAATTCTGACAGCAACCTAAATGGACAAGGAAACAGATTCTCCCTTAGAGCCCCCAAATAGGAATACAGCCTTGCTGACACCTTGATTTTAGCCCACTGAGAACTGTCTTAGACTTCTGACCTGCAGAGCTGTGACAATAGATTTGTGCTGTATTAAGTCATTAAAATTGTGGTAATTTATTAGTGCAACATAAGAACCTAATGCATACATGAAAAAAAAATTGATAGAGCTAGAAATATAAAAAGATAAATCCACAGTTATAGTTGGGACTTCAACACCCTACTCTCAGCAACTGATGGAGTCACTAGAAGAAAATTAGCAAAGACATAGAATAACTGAACAAGATCATCAATTAATAGGATCTAAATGACATTTATTGAATACTCCACCCAACAGAAGAGTACACACTGTTCTCAAGTACTCATGAAATGTTCATTAAGATAGACTGTATCCTCACTCATAAAGCAAACATTTACAAACTTAGAGGAATTAAAATCCTATAAAACATTTTTTCCAACCATAATTGAATCAAAAGCAATAACAGAAAGATGACAGGAAAAACCTCAAACACTTGGAAATTTACAAACACACTTCTATACAACTCGTGGGTCACAGAGAAAGTCTAAAATAAAATTTAAAATGCGAGCAATTGAATAAATTGAAAATAAAACATAACAAAATTCGTAGGATGCAGCTGAAGCAGGGCTGACACAGAAATGTATAGCCCCGAATGCTTACATTAGAAAATGAGTAGAGTTCAAACTAATAACCAGGTATCTATCTTAAGAAACTAGAAGAGCACAATAAAAGCAAATAAGAAGGAATGATAAAAATAAGAAGCTAAATCAATTAAATGCAAAACAGGAAAACAATAGGAAAAAAATCACTGAAAGCAAAACCTGATACTTTGAAAAAAATCAATAAAATTGATAAGCCTCTCGCAAAATTGGCATAAAATATTTGCAAGCCACATACTGCATAAAGGGTTAGTGCTGTGTATTTCGAAGCTCAGCATCTAAACAACAAAGAGTCCAACTATGAAATGAGCAAAAAACATGAATGGACATTTTACTGAAGGAGACAGAGAGACAGCAAATAAGCCTTTAACAAAGCTCATGTTACAATAAATAATATTCTTAGGAAATAAGACTGAGCAACTTCAGTACATATTTTCACATACTTTTTATGTTCCTGACACAACAAACCATGAGAACAGCAATTGAGGTAGTCTCTGGCTTTCCTGTATTTAATTTCAATAAACAGATCAAACTAGAATTCCCAAAGAGTTATCTCTAAACTTTAATTGTCGAACTCAGGGAGGCTCCCAAGTTGAAAAATTATTGATACATATTTTAAATTATGTAAAGAGAACTCCAATTTGATCCTGGTCTATAGTAATGATTGGGCCTAAATATTTTAAGTCATTTGATTGAGGCCCTCTGATTGAGCCCCTCAAAGACACTGAAATGTAATAGCAGTTGACCAAGGAAACATTGAAATGTAATAGGAGTTGACCAAGGAAAGTCTTTCCCAATGGAAAGATGGACAATGGCTAAGGCAATCTTATTAGAGCAGTCCAGAGCTCTCAGAAACTTGTTCTTCCTGTGGGGTCCTTGGAACGCTTTCCATCCCTCCCTGGGTATTCCTTTTGGATGATTTTATTGGAAAACATTCACATTGATCTTTGGTTTATTCCATTGCTTCTCTAAGGAGCCAAAGTTAAAAATTGACCTTGAGCTCAAGTAACTTCTAATGTGTCACATCTGGAGGCAGGGAGATAAAGCTCTGTCTGTGGTTGAGAGAAGAAAAAATCCTGCCAAAGCATTGTTCTCAATGGTTTACTGATGAAAATGATAACAATAACTTCGTATGTTAATAAAGTACTTTGCATTTACCAAGTGCTTTCATACACATTATAGCATTGGATTCTCAGGAAAATGCTCAGAGATAGGTGAGCAAAATGAGGCTCTAAAATATATGTACTTTTTCTAAACGGATCAGCAAGTGTTGCAGATAACACTTAAACTTCAAACCTGTTTTGTAACATTAAAAAAATTAAGAATAAAAAATGTCATTTCACAGGCCAGCACCCTAAGTCGTTGATCTAAATTTATGAATTTTGACAACTGTGTCCATATGCATTTGCATTTTATATAAAAATCACAACTACAGAATTGTCTTATATATTTTTATATTTATTATATAATAAAAATCTGATCGAGTTGTGAATGGTTCTTATAATTAGGTTGCCACTCTATAGGGTAAGGAATTATCATTTATCTCACTATGCATGATTTTTTTTCTTTGCTTATTTACTTAGGATAAATTCGCAGATCTCTGAAACTTTGTCATAGAGTTTGAAGATTCCACGTTTAGTGCTGTTAATTATCTCATTCTTCTCAAATAGACATAAAATTTTGCATTGACACTGGCTCTACATATACAACACAAGCTTATTAATTCCAAGAACATTTAGAGTTACCATTTTTAAGTTGGTTACATATAAAGGTAAATCTTCATTTTTTAACTTAACAGAAAAGTTTACCTTTTTAACAATTAGCCCATTCTAGTTTGTCATATAATATTTTTAAAACTCATCTCCTGAAGCCTTGATAGTTTTCATAATTTGAGTGAGCTACTTTATAATAAAACTTACAGTTTCATAACTGATAAAGTTCCAGATTATTTAGTTTTAGCTTTTTATTAGACAGATGTTTTTCACTTCATTTTCTTCTGTAGCTTTGAGCAACAGAATCCCCTCACTCCTATCTGTTTTCTCCTTCACTCTGATTGAACTTTATTCTAATGTTATAGCTCTACTTCTAATACATCTGAATATTTTTATAAAGAGTGTGGATATAACTTTTCAATATTTATGTTTTTTGTTTTAATGTATTATATATAGATATGGAATTTAAAGATCAAAATAAATCTATGTGGCTTATTATAAAATATAAGTCCCCTGCTGATATCCTTTCAATATTTGTATTCTTCAGTGTTATGAACTATTGACACTTATAGCTATTTTTTCTTGGTATTAATCTCCCTATGTATAAGAAATGCTTATATAGCCATTCTTGATTTATCAGTTTTAGGCATAATCTATTGACTTCCCAAGATGGGACATACAGACTTAACTCTTCTTCTTCCTCCCACATTACTATACACATGCATGACTCCAGACTTCTAACTCCCGAAGAAAGTTACAACTTTATGTTGCTTAGACCAGTCTTCTAAGGTTAGGTAAATGTTATTTACAATTGAGCCATGCAGCAAGGTATAATTACTTTTCCTATCTTGCATAAATTTCCTTCTCCCTAGATTCAGTGGATGTGTTGTTTACTTTTATTTTCCTTGTTGCCTGTGTTATTATGACTAATTCACCCCCAAACTTTTCCCCAGTGGTTAAATACATCCAGTTTTCTATCTGCTTCATCTTCCCAGAAAACTTGTCTTCCAGAGCCTCTGACTTGTTCTAATCTGGACTGGTTACTCTCTCGGCCTGTTACATGGTTTTATCCTAGTATTTCCTTTCACCATTCCTAGTAGTTAGGGTAGGCTGCAATGATAAACAGACTTCCAGAATAGAAAGTTATTTCCTGCCCATGAAACAATCCAAGATGGTGATCCTTGGTTAGTGGGTGCCTCTTCTCCATGTGGTGATTTATGGATCCAGGTTTTTATTTTTAATCTTGTGAATCTACCATCTACGGGGGCCTAGTCATCACCTGTATCCATCTATCTTAAGGGGAGCCAGAAGAGGCACAATCCCTTGTTGAAAACACTAGTGAGAAAGTAGCACAATCCATTCCATCCACAAGACTTAGTCCAGAGGCCACACTTTTTTAATGCATGGGAGTTTGGTGTAGAAGCTAAAGCAACTCCATCTTGGATGCTAATCTGCCATGTTGACTTCTGATTCACCTCTGTTCCAGGAAGACCTCTAAGATTTTCAGTCTATCTATTATTCCTTGTGTAAGAACACATACTTACTGTAAACCCTCCCTTAGGTCAAAACAATTTTGATGTTATCACACTTCAAGTGTCCTACACATCCCTTCTGAATCATATATACCATTTCCCTACTGTATATAAGCCCCAGATCTGGGGTTAATGGCATGCGGCCTCACTATCTCGTCTCATTGCCACTGGGGACAGCATGGCTTCTGTTTGTAAGGCCCTATTAAATATTTCTTGCTAAGAAAATTGATTTGTCAGCCTTTTTCTTTGGCTTTTCAGTTTCCTCTAACTTTAGGTGTAGGTTTGCAGAGATCTGCCCACTGAAGAACATTTGGGGACACAGGAGTTTGGAGATAGGAAAAGGAAAGTGATATTTACTAAATACTACAAATCTGTGCACATCATCATCAAGAGTATTCTTTTTACCACTTGCAACAGTGAGATACTCTGTTTCCCAGATCCTATATCTTCTTTCTTGTTTTTACTTTCTAAGTTGGTGGAGAAAGTCCTAAAGTAGCTTTCAGAGAAAAGGTAAGAAGGAGGTGCATTTTTGGTAATATTGACTGTCCTAAAATGTCTTTATTCTATTCTCACATTTACTTGACAGTTTGAGTACACAATTCTAGACTGGAAAACATTTTTCCTAAAAATGTTGAAAGTCTTTCCCTAAAAGTTTTGAAAACATTGGTCTGTTTCTGCAGAGTCCAAAAACATTCTATTCATAATCTTTAGTATATCTGATTTTTTTTCCTCTCCAAAAGCTTCAGGATCTTATCTTGGGCACTGGCAGTATGAAATTACAGTATGTAATCATATTTTAATCTATTTTGCTAGGGACTTGTTATAATTCTATAACTCATTCTCTCCAATTCTGGGAGATACTTAAAGTATTATTATTTTCTGTTCCTTTTTTTGTATTTTTTCTATTTAGAACTATAATTTCAAATATTGGCACTCCTGAGATAATTCTCTATTATTTTTTTCTCTCCTATTTCCCATTGCTGTTTGTTTTACTTTCCGAGATAATATCTTAACATTGGTTTCTAAAACTTCTATTTTAGAACTATTTTATCATATTTTATGTTTTTAATTTTTCAGGACTTTTTTTCTTGCATCATATTATCTCTTTTTGAAGCACATTATTCTTGTTTCATTGATACAATACTGCCTCATAGCCACTTGGGAAATAATGCTGTTTTTAATTTTTTAGCTCTCTGTATAGTCTGTTCCACCGACATTGTTGCTTTCTGTTTATGTTACTAACTTTTAGATTAGAGGTTTTGTTAAAATATCTGGTGATCACTAAAGGCTGCTTGGCACTTCTGAGCATGTGTGTGCTTGTCAGCTTTGGGCTTCACTTTAAAGAGTGATCTGACTGGGCTGTGACACTGAAGTAAGCACTGACTTTAGTCTTTTCTTATTGACCATTTACATTCTGCATAGAATAATCTTCAAGTATTTTAAGAAAAGCATAAGACAGGCTCTTTCGATTTCTGAGAGCAGAGTGTGAGAAGAATGGTATGGGAGCACCTAACATTCAGTAGGCAAGCTTTAATTAAATCTCTCAATCTGCAATAAGGTTAGACTTTCTTCAAAATGTGTCTGATATTACCAATCCAGAGACACTCAGCTTTACCTCTCTAGAGAATAAACTTCCAGTCTTCTGCCAGGGTGAGGGACAACAACTCTTCCAGCTGCACAGAGGATGAGGAATCTGGAGATTTAACTGAGTCTAAAAAAATAATTGAATCCAACTTCCTGTTTTCAACAACCTCTTCATACACTCCATCCTGTCCTCTCCAGAGATACTTAGTGCTGACAATTTCTGAGCCTCCTGTGAGATCTGCGGTACAGATTGAGTAGCTGCTCAACTTTCTCCATTGCTGATTTAACATTCAGTGTTCTCAGGTCAGTTAAGTGTCTTAGCACTCATCTTTTAATTTCTATCTTCCAAAAATTTGTTGCTAATGCAATTTCTCATTTTTTTGTCCTTTTCCTTTTTTTGCTTAGAAAATCTTTCAGTGTCTTATTAAAGAGTGGAGGTAATTGTATCAATCCTTGATCATCAACACAGAAATATTTAATTTAATTCTTCACTTTCAAAACTGCTATCTATCAGATCACCATTTAATGAATAATCCTTAAGTTTTTCTTGGGAGTGTTCCTTTAAACACATTCAATTAATTCTTTTTCTGGAATTCATACTCTAACCAACTGATCCATTTTTATACCAGTATGATAATGTGCAATATTTTTTGCTATTTTATAATATATTATTTTATATCCAATAGTTGCTCAGTACAAGCTAGTGCTCTCTCTTTATTGCTTCATTTATTCAGGTAACCCATGTGGAAAGAACTCTGTTAAGACTCATCATGCAAGCAACTTGCCAATAATACCACATGTCGATTTTTTTTTGTTTTAAAAGATAGACGTGTTCTTAAAATTAGTTCCAATTCCATTAATCATCCCTCTTCCAGGAACATATCAGCCAAGAGTGTGTCTATTCCAGGCTTAAAGATTAGAAATCCCCTGGGCTGACAGTTTACCATGGAATAAGACCCATCCACGAAAGCCTGATCTTCCCCATCAGAAACATATACATAACTGCACACACACCTCCCTAAGTCACATGCATCTTACTTAGATTGCTGCCTCTTTGAAGCTTAGTAAGATTTACTGATTTAAAATTTCAAGATAGTTTGTCAGACATGGACTTTAGCAATCTCAGTAACATCTCCTTACCATATTAAAGATTAAAAGGTGAATCAGCTCTGTAAATTCCCAGGAAAATAAGGACTCTAGCACCATTTCTGATTGCCTAGGATTCTCCTTTATGGAAATACTTGCTTAGTTTTCGCTTTAACAGACCTTCCTTATTGTGGAGATGAATTATAAAATTGTCTTCTACACTGTTCTTCTTAAATACAAATATAAGTTACCAAGAGTAAGTAACATTTACACATATAGAACTAACTCTTAATCCCATATAGATTTATTAAGGAAAAAAATGTTTTATTTGCCTTTACTACAATCCTTGTCCCATCCTATTTGGCAAATAAATACTAATCACGTAATCATCTTTGAGCTATAGCTAACACAACTATGCTCACTCACTAGACCAAGTAATTGCTACATCCTTCCAACGGCTTCTCAGTGCTAAAGCTCATTATCTGTAGCTATGATGGTAACTAAAATGTATGGACCAGAACAAGGACTAATGGTTACATGAAGGAAAAACCCACGTCTCATAGTTGAGGTAGTGGCAAGGAAGATCAATAACTACGAAAAGAATTATGAATAACAATGATTCCACATTTTTGAGAAATATTACCACATATATTATACTACTGGGGATGAGAATTCAATTGTTTCTAAAATAAGTTTAAAGTTTTCTTTCTTACTCCAGGTCATATTCATCTTAGAGATTTTGTGATTCTTAGCTTATTCATGGGATCACTCAGAGACATTAAAACAATGGTGTGAACTTATTGGAACATTTCCCTCCTAATTTCACTGGAAAAGTATAAAGTTTTTAACGGCCTATTTATGGTTCTCAAAAATTTGATTTAGGGTGGGAAATATTGGACTAAGTTACTTTTTTTGCAGTCAAAATCACATACCAAAAAGAAGATAGTCTCTGAAAATTCGGAGCTTAGGGTCCAAAAATAAAATGGAATCCAAATGTTTACGAAGAGACTAGGCAGAGACAATATTCTTAGCCCACCCCACCCACTCACACGTCCACCAAAAGGAGATTCTCAAAGAGACAGTTGCAAATGTTAATAGGACGAACACTCATTAAAACAGGTGATCCTTGCAAGAACAAAGTTAAAATAAAGCAGCTGAAGTAAAAATCAAGGGGGCAGTCAAGAATGACCTGGTCTTTTCCCCACCACAAATATGACTCCTCTCAAGTCCAGCTGTTTGATTTTGTTGACTTTGAAGACAGTCATCAGAGGATGAGTAACACCAACCCTTCTAGTTCAAGGTTTCTGAATTCTTTCCTTTTGGTCTTCACTTCAGAGGCATCCAAGAACAATACACATCCTAATCATCCTCTGGGCTATAGAGCCAAATCTACACAGTATTCCATTTCAGGAAATGAGCTTCTTTTCCTCTGCCTTTTGCTCCTGCTTAGGCATACTTACCCAATGGGAAGAGATGATCAAGACATTTACATATGTTTGCCCAGTGTTTTTTACAAAAAGAAAAAAAAATCTTCTTCATTAAATAAAAAAAGCTGCAAACTTAATGAGACTAGGTTTTCCCTGTCATAGTCATTTTCTCCAGCTTCTGTAACAGAGCCGACACAGGTATTTCTGACATTGTCTAGGTCCATTAACATAGCTGTTTGGTAAACTGAATCATAAGAGTCAGGGCCAGCTAATTTTGCACAGAGTCAATCTCAGTGTTGTGCTAAATTCCCCATTACAAAACCACTGCCAAAAAATAATGTGATTTATCTTTCAGGAAAGACTGGGGGTGGCAGGGAAGTGTAATGAGGAAAGAGAGAAGGGTTTATATGAGTCAATTTTTGGAAAAGTCTGAATAAATAATAATCAAGCTAATGGCAATAGCAGGAAACACCCTAATGATTCTGGACAAGTAATGCCTTAGAACAAACATAAATAGATTGAGTTTTAAGGTTTTAATGTTTGAGGACTGACCTTCTAAATTAAACACACATACACGCACACACACACATACAAACACACACACACATCCAGTATTTTAAATTAGTCATAGAATAACAAGAATCAATACATACTTAAGAGATAAAGGTGAATTAAAGGAAAAGAGAAATAGATGTAAATAGATGTAAATGTTTATCCCAGATCTCTAACCACCTGTTTAATGTTAGAAAAGTTATAAACTCTTTATACTACAGATTTTCTCATTTAGCAATTTGGTTTAGGAGAAATGACAGGCTTCAAAGTTAGTTTCTGCCATGCCACTTAGCAGCAAAAACTTTGGGCAAATTATTTAATTTCCTATTGCCTTAGATTCCTTCTATATAAGTGTAGATATTGAACTTTATTGATTGCCATGAAGGAATAAATGAGATAATACTTGAAAGGGCCTTCTATGAACTTAAAAGCATGCAATGAATATTAATTATATATGAGTGTGTTAACATACTACATATTCATATATCAACGATGGAAATACAGTATACTTTTGGCATAAACCTTTTAAAAGTCAATTTGAATAAAGAGTAATAAAATATTTCATGCCAATTGATTTATACATTTACATATGAGAATCTATTCTAAGAAAATAATCCAGTTTGAAAAAAGCTTTATTCATAAATGTGCATTACTTACAGTAGCCAGACAATTGGGCTAAACCCTAACGTGCAATGGTAGGAGAATAGTACATCTGTATGATAGTAATTACACAATCTTTTAAAGGTCGTGTTTTTAATAAATGTTAATTGACATGAAAACGGAGATTGTAAAATTGTAAACACATTAGGATACAACTTACCACTCATGCATGTTTTTGTGTGTATATGCACACACACGTACACTCCAACAATGGAAGAAAGTATCTCAAATTATTGAGAGTTTGGTTTTCTTTATGTGATACAGATTTGTGGGCGACTTTTATTCATAGTAATTCATCAATTACTTTTTAGAAAACTTGGATTACTTATTCATAGAAGAAATGTTACATAAAACATTGTAAATTTTCAATTTTGTAATCTGTTAGGCATTGAGGGGTCCGCTTTCCTCACCTTTTAAGGCCCAAGTAAGGAAATAAGTGAGAAAGAGCTTTGAGTAGGTAATAGGGAACAACTATTGCCTCCATTTATGTTTCCTTCATTTTTATTCCAGTCAGTGGTGTTGAGATTGCACGATTTGGAAAATGGTCTCTTTGTAGCTCAGTGTTTGTAAGCTGTGGGCTACAAATACAAATATACGTCAATCACTGTGAGTCGACTGAATATATTATATGTATTGTACATGTATGGGAAACCAATTTTTTCAAATATATTTACATGTAATTGTGGTTAACAAACTACAAGTTCATTTAAAATGATTATCAAATTAATGGCAGAATTTTTAAAAATTAGAATGTATTCCAATAACATGACCAGGTGGAGTGTGTTTCACCACCTAGCAATTGCAGCAGTCCCCTGTTTATCTGCAGGGCATATGTTTCATGACTTTCAGCATTTGCCTAAAACCATGGATAGTACCAAACCCCATATATACTAAGCATAAATTTCTCTTTCTTCTTCAAAATTTCACACATAGAAGACTCATTCTTGTGTAGATCATAGCAACCTCAGCATACATTTTTTCCCCCTATGTTGAGAACTTTTACCTTTTTATACAAGGAAAGCACTTCATGGCATCTCTTTGGCATATCCAAATTGCCAGCATTACTACCCTTGCACTTTGGGGCTATCATGAAGTAAAATAAAGGTTACTTGAAACAAGCACTGCAATACTGTGCTAGTCAGTTTGATAATGGAGAAGGCCACTAAGTGACTCACATGCAGAGGAGCATAAACAGTATGGAGATGCTAGACAAAGGGAAGATTCACATCCAGGATGGGATGGAGGGCGACAGCGAGATTTCACCATGTTTCTCATAATTTAAAACCTATGAATTATTTATGAAATTTTCTATTTAATATTTTTAGGTTGTTGTTGACTCCGGGTAACTAAAACCATAAAAAGTAAAACCATGAATAAGGTAAGACTATTGTATCTAACTGGATGTCCTGCAATTCAATTCAATTCTGACACTAACTAGGGTAGTGGAGACCCCACAGGTTAAGCACTTAGCCCCATAATACAACTGTTTTCTACTTCAGAAGCAAACCACAAGCAATAGGTTGACAGGTTATCCACAATGTCTGCTGACTTGGCTACAAATTAGACATTCCTATGACCCCCTTCTCAGGTTTGATTTACTAGAGTGGCTCACAGAACCCAGGAAAACAATTTTACTTACCAGTGCTGATTTATTACAAAAGATTCTTTTTTGAGGATAGCATCATTGTTTTAATTGTTTTACTTTAATTGTTATCACATATATCTAAGGTACACATCACGATGTTTCAAAACATATATATATAGAGAGAGAGAGAGAATAAAATGATAACTATAGCCAAGCTAATTGACATATCCATCAACTCAACTTTTCTCTTGTTGTGGATAAGACAACCCAAAATCCATTATCTTAGCACAATTTCAGTATACAATACAGTATTGTTAACTACAGTCCTCATGCTGCTGCACATTAGATGTCTACATCTATTCATCCTACAAAACTGTAAGTGACCTACTCCTCCGTGTTTCCTCCTCTGCTCCATCACTTGCTCCTGGTAATCACCATTCTATTCTCTGTTTCTATGCACTTGGCTTTTTTTTTAAGATTCCACATAGAAATGAGATCAGGCAGTATTTTTCCTTCTATGTCTGGCTTATTTCATTTAACACAACCTCCTCCAGTTTATAGTAGTATCTCTTTCTCTTTTTGTTTTTTTAGACGGAGTCTCGCTCTGTTGCCCAGGCTGGAGTGCAGTGGCGTGATCTTGGCTCACTGCAACCTCCGCATCCTGGGTTCAAGCCTTTCTCCTGCTTCAGCCTCCTGAGTAGCTGGGACTACAGGCGCACGCCCCCGCACCCAGGTAATTTTTGTATTTTAGATGGGGTTTCACCATGTTGTGCAGGATGGTCTCGATCTCCTGACCTCGTGATCTGCCTGCCTCAGCCTCCCAAGGTGCTTGGATTACATGCGTGAGCTACCACGCCCAACCCTCTTTCTAAGATGGATGGATGGATGGATACCATTTCTTTATCCATTTATCTGTTGATGAACACTTATGTTGTCTCCTTATCTTGGCTAATGTGAATAATGCTGCGAAGCACATCAGAGTGTAGAAATAGCTACAAGGTGGTGATTCCTTTAATTTTGGGCATATGATCAGAAAAGGAACCACTGGGTCACAAGGTAGTTCTAGTTTTAATTTTGACTCACCAACACTTGCTATCTCTTGTCTTTTTGATAATAGCCATGCTAACAGATGTGAAATGATATCTCATTGTGGTTTTGATTTATATTTATCTGATGATTACTGATGGCAAGCACCTTTTCACATACCTGTTGGATATTTTTATGTGTTCAGAAAAATGTCCATTCAGACTTTTGCTCATTTATTAAACTTTTTTTTTTTTTGCTATTGAATTGTGTGACTTCTTTATGTATTTTGGGAGTTAATCTCTTATCAGACATATAGTTTGCAAATATTTTCTCCCAGTCCATAAGCTGTCTTTTTATTTTGTTGATTATTTGGAGAACCTTTTTAGTTTGATATAGTCCCACTTGTTTATTTTTGTTTTTATTGACTGAGTTTTTCTTGTGAAATCCAAAAACTAATTGCCACGGACAATGTCAAGGAGCTTTTCCTCTATATATTTTCTTCTAGGAATTTTTACAGTTTTAGATTTTATATTTAGGTATTTAATACATTTTGATTTTATTTTTGTGTAGGATACATTTAAGGATCCAGTGTCATTCTTTTCCATGTGGATAACCAATTTTCCCATTACCACTTGTTGAATCCTTTCACCATGTTTGCCTTATTGGTGGTTCTGTCAAAATTTAGTTGATTGTATATGCTTGGGTTTATTACTGAGTTCTCTATTCTATTTCATTGGTCTTTGTGGTTTTTTTGTTGTTGTTGTTGTTGTTGTTGTTGTTTTCACAAAGGATATTTTAAAGGATACCAATCAACAGCCAGATGAAGGCATATATAGGGCAAGGTTTGGAAAAGTCCTGAGTGTAGGAACTTCTGTGCCCATGTATTTGGGGGTACACAACCCTTCTGGTACATGGATGCATTCTTGTTCACCATCCTTGAAGCTCTCTGAACCCTGTAGTTCAATAATTTTTACGGTGGCTTCATCACACAGGCATGATTGATTATTAATTTAATCTCTAGCCCCTTTCTCCTTCTTGAAGGATGAGAAGTGGGGTTGAAAGTTCCAAGCTTCTAATCATGCTTGGTCTTTCTGTCGATAAGAGTTACTTCATTAGAAAAAAAAAAAAAACCAAGATGTTTATATCACCCAGAACACTCCAACAAACTAGGTGCCCTGTCTCAGGAACTGGGAACAAAGACCAAAATATATATTTCTTATTAAAAATCATGATATCATATCATGCTTCTATAAAAGGTGGCAAAACCTGCTATTTTACAGCCTTTTTGCAAATCAAGGGAAAAGAGCCAAGCATTTCCCAAGTGTTTTTCAAAAGAGTTTGGAAATTTACTCATTTATGTGGTATCTCCCCATTTTTATAATCAAATAAATCAAATATAAAACACTGTGTGGGCCAACTCTGGGAGAGCCAAACTAAACACCCTGAGGCCAGGTCCAGCTAGCAAGCTGCCAGTTTGCTACCTCTGGCTGAGGATGCAGAATGGGGGACTTGTGCATATCTGCTGTGGCACCCCCTTGCTGCCACCCTGGTTGCTTTCAATACACAGGTGGGTGCTGACAGTGTGTGTGCTGATTCCAAAGCTGGAGAAGGGGTCTGAGTAGGGCCACTTTCCTGAAAAGCCCTTTGACTAGGGCAGACCTTCTCCTCAAATTGTATCCTTGTTAAATGTGTTCTGTGCCAGCTCTGAAGGGGGCAGGAAAGAATCAGTTGGATGGGGAAGGATAGGATTCTCCAGGCAGAAATAGAGTCAGGCCAATCTCTGTCCCCAGTGGTGGAAGTTTGGGCACTTCCTCAAACTTCCCGAACCTCCCAGCTTAGGTCTCTGTCCCATAAAGGAAGGGAAACTTACCTGCCTTCTGATATGAAATAGGGAGCATGCCTACAGTTTGGGGATGCTGCAATGTTGTCATGAACAAAAGCACATGCAGGAGGTGAGCATGCCAAGGTTCTTGTACCACCGTTAAGATGGAGCCTTTATACGATCCACTGCCATCTCCTGAGAAACCCCAAAACTACAACTACACAGCTGCGACCATTCATCACTGCACTCTTGAGAGCAAGAAGAGAATTTGAAATTAGAGTTGAAATGGGCACAAAACTCCTACTGAAAAATATTATATCCAGAAATCTCAAATTGTCATAATTTGCCTTTCAACCTAAAAAGGGAAAAAACAAAAACAAAAAATATAACATCCTATGGCTTCAAAATTTCCTGCTAGATTCCAGATGCTTCACAATGAAAAGAAAAAAAAATCTATATATATACACACATATACACACACCCTTTGGATTTGGATAAAAGTAGCCTAGCTGATCTTGGCTTTCTTGAAAGTTCATTAGAATACACTTTTCAAAATCCATATTAATATGCTAAATGGAACTTTGTTAGCCCGAAAATTCCACAAGCCCACCTGGTCCCAGAGGTAGGTGTCAACGTCATTAAATTTCCCCAGAAAATCTGTGGGCTTATCCAAGGGCACCAGTCAGAACACCTGGGCATTTCTGGCCATTCCTAACCCAGTTGAAATCCTAGCTGCATTCTGTGGAACTCTATAGGTAAGTAAAGCTTGCTGAAAAATGAGAGTTTCTTTCTGCGGTTACATTTTGTGTGCGGTTTACAAGGGTATATTCATCTTAACACTTTCCTTAAGTACCGGGTATCTGTTACCTCAAGGTGCATGTACCTGAGCATACACTTTGCAGGAGGTGCTACGTATTTGTCAGGGCTACAAAAAAGACTAATCCCCTGTCTTTAAAGAGCTCACAATCTAAAGAGTCCATGTCTTTAAAGAGATCCTTTCTGATCCCAAGTTTCCCCTTCAGTAAATGTGGGAGCTGGATTAACATTTCTGAACTCCCTTTCTGGAATTCTACAGTGCAGTTTCAAAGGATTTTATAGCCAGCTTCTCCATGGCACCTGCCTCCTTTTTTTCAGGTGAAATATGGAGCACAGAACACATGTTGCAGGACACGCAGAAGTGGGTAGCATAGGTCCCAGCTCAGGGCTTTGGGTTGGCCTCCTGCAGCAAGAATGGAAAGGTTCAACTTTGCCAGATTTATCTGAGATCCATCCACCCCACCATCCTGGAATTATTCTGTGGGCCGTCTTGTTCCCCTCACATATTTTTATCTTGAGAGAATATTTCAAGTCACTGACAGCCTATTACTTTTAGATTTGCTTTGCTGTTGCTATTTGTGTTACAGTTTCATTGGCCATTTTTGAGGATTACTTGAAGTAGAAAGGTCACTAGTACCTGTGTTGGTGAGTGAAGGAGAAAGGCTAAATACATGGCTAGGAAACAGTAAATGAAGAGTTGGAAAGATTAACTATATAGATATCAAGAGCAACTGTGCAGAGAAACACATCACAGTAGTGCTACAAGATACTAGAGAACAAAAATCACTTGTCTCCACTTTGCTTAATTTTATCTGCAATAAAAACCTTATTTTAAATACTTTACACAGCTGAAAAGAATTCTGGGGTCCTTTAAACCATATTTTATACTCAAGAGTACAATAATAGAATTTTCCCACATGTAATATGCCCATGTTTCGGGAAAGGCAGATCAAGATGAAATAGAAAGCTCCACGGATCATCCCCCACACAAGTACACCAAGTTAAGAACTATCTACACAGGAAAAAAAAATACCTTCATAAAAACCAAAAATCAGGTGAGCACTCACAGTACCTGGTTTTAACTTCATATCACTGAAGGAGGCACTGAAGAAATAGAAAAACATTCCTGAATCACCAACTCCACTCCCCAACCCCAGCAGTGGTGGTGTGGTGCAGAGAGCAGCTCTGGGTGCTGGGAGAAAGAAGAAAACAGCAATTGTGA
Source organism: Papio anubis (assembly GCF_008728515.1). Classification (NCBI taxonomy): domain Eukaryota; kingdom Metazoa; phylum Chordata; class Mammalia; order Primates; family Cercopithecidae; genus Papio; species Papio anubis. The sequence goes on along the minus strand of NC_044989.1, from coordinate 18,342,064 downwards.
GGCATTGAGCCCAGCTGTGTCCTGTTAGAGCCGAAAGGAAAACCAGATCAAACTCAGCTGAGGACTGCCCACAGGGGGATCATTTAAACCAGCCTCAGCCAGAGGGAAATTGCCCATTTCAAAGGTCTGAACTTGAGTGTCCACAGCCTCACCACCTACGGCCAAAGTGCTCTTGGTCTCTAAGTAAACTTGAAAGGTGGTGTAAGCCATAAAGACTTCAACTCATAGGCTAGTCCTAGGACTGAACTAGGCTGAGAGACAGTGAACTAGTGGGGTGTGTGACATACTGAGGCCCTAGCTGGGGCAGCCAAGGGAGCAATGACATCACTCTGGCCCTAATGCCAGGCTGCACAGCTCGTGGCTCCAAAAGAGACCCCTTCCTTCTGGTTGAGGTGAGGAAAAGGAAGAGTGTCTTGCATCTTTGGGGGTATATAGCTAAAAGTGGAATTGCTGAGTGATATAGAAACTCTATGATTAATATTTAGAGGCACTACCAAAGTGTTTTCCAAAGTAGCTGCACCATTTTCCATTCCCACCAGCACTGTATGAGGATTCCAATTTCTCCACATTCTTGTCGACACTTGTATCTCATTTAATTTTTGTTTAATTTCCACACAATCCTGCCAGATACAATTTCTATTATTAGAGACCTTAGTAGGAGGCTGAATACGTTGTTACCTGCCCAAATTTCACAGTACACTTAGGTATGTTAGAGTCAAGATTCAAAATAGAAGTAAAGCCTGATTTCTGGCACTTGGATTACAGCTCTCTCACACAAAGACTTTAATTTAGAAGATAGGTTTCATCCGAGCGGACTGGGTCAGCTCTTTGTTTACCGTATGCTTTTTGACTTAAGACACTGGAATGGAAGAGACCAAGAGCCTCATGGTGCCTTCTCAGTCGTCCTCACTTTACAACCACATGATCTCCCTATCAGTGGTTTTGGTGATTAATGAACTTCCCTCACTTTGCTAACCACATTTTAAGTAGTGTAAAGGTACATTTAAAACATGATTTCTGTGAAGAATAAACACCAAACGGCAATGAAAGCCAACCTGTGATGAATGCATACTATGTGCTCCATATTATGCCGAGTACTTAATGTTTTTTCTCATTTCATCTTCTCAGCTGCCTCATGAGGCAGGTCCTAATATTATTTCCATTTACATGTGAGTAATCTGAAAGGAAAAATAGTTCAGAATGTTTCCAAGCCCATAAATGATAAAGCCAGTATTACCACTGTCCCCCAAATTTTTGCCAAGATTTCTGCTTATAATGGTAACTATATAAGTGTGTCAGAATATGGACAAACATGAATTAGCCCAGAAATAAAACAGTAATATTATTAGCTGATGAGATTGTGGATGCTTTCCTTTGTCTTTTATTATTATTTTTTAAATTACCCTTAATGGTGCTATTAAAGTGAGTAATAAACCTGCTTCATGTAAGTTGTTGCATATGGATGTGTTGTTTCCCTGGATTTAGATAAGTTGGTAACCAGTCCACTGTGAACTCGTTTCATAACAACCTTTACCAAACAATCTGAAATCTAAAATTTGTTATCATAGTGCCATAGACAGAACACACAGTTTGGTCAAGCATAAAACAATTTGTTTTTTGTTTTGGGGGATTTTTTTTTGCCCATTGCCTGTAATCCCAGCACTTTGAGAGGCCGAGGCAGGCAGACCACGAGATTAGGAGATCAAGACCATCCTGGCCAACATGGTGAAATTCCCAACTCTATGAAAACATAAAAAATTAGCCAGGAATGGTGGCACACACCTGTAGTTACTTGGGAGGCTGAGGCAGGGGAATCCCTTGAACCCGGGAGGTGGAGGTTGCAGTGAGCCAAGATTGTGCCACTGCACTCCAGTCTGGAGACAGAGCAAAACTCCACCACACACACACACAAAAAAATCAATGGAGACTTTTTTACACTCATTATTTCCCTCTCCTTATCTTCTTTAACTTCAGAGGTGTATAAGACAAACTTCATTACAGATACGGATGTGACTTGGCATTTTTGGACTCACTACATAACTTCTGTGCCTAGAATAGAAATTTGAATACAGAATCATAGGTTTGTGATTGTTTAGTAAAGGTTATTATGAAACGAGTTCACAGAGGACTGGTTACCAACTTGTCTAAATCCAGGGAAACAGAACACATCCATATGCAACAAGTTACATGAAGCAGGTTTATTACTTACAGTAGGCAGCAAGCAACAACAGAAGCCTGGGAGTCATTGGGAGCAGGCCCTCCAAGGCTCAGAAAGCTGCCTGGGGTGGATGAAGTCTCAACTGTGTGTGTCCCACTTGCACCACAGATAAGGAACTCTGACAGACAGCCTACTTAAGATTATATATACCCGGGGGTTACATGACAACTGGGCTAAAACACTGAAAACATCCTGTTCTGGGGTGAGAAGAGGGGGCTGGATCAGAGCCCAGGCTATTGGGCTCCCCTTTTACCTCATAATGTTGTATTTCCAGCACAGTCTATGGTTATTCTTGAGAAACACACGCAAAAAAAGAGGGGGCATGGTGAGAGGAACTGGATCAGCCTAAGGCCACCCAAAGAACTGTCCTGCAGTTATATATGTCCATAGTATTTTGAAACTGGGAGGTAATGCCATTTATTTTCACAGGAAACCAAGCTGGCACTGTATGCTCCATGGCACTGATGAAAGAGAGCATGGAACAGGGAATAGAAAGCATTGAACTAACTTGGGTTTTAGAATCATCTGTGAGATAGGGATAAGACCTCAGAGGATTATTGTAAATCAAACAAAATATACAAACTGTTAAGCATTGTGACTGGCAGATGGTTCTTAGAAAATGTTATTTATTACTAGGACTACAACTACCAGTAAAGCACCCTGTGTAATATCTAGCACTTTAAACATGCTTAGCTTCCTTTCTATGCCTTCCTAGTAATGACATCTCCCTCCTCACAGCCAAAGTGCCTGGCTACCTTCTATCTCATTAGTAAGTGTTTTACTCTAAATAGTTGCATCATCCACAGGCGGTTTTGCCCTCCTGCTAGCCCTGGAATTTATCTCAACAGGTCTATACGATGAAGCCAAGTATCCACCTAGCAAGCTAGTGGCCCTGCTTTTCAGCAAGGAAAAACCTCTCCAATCAGCCCTTGCCTAGGACCCCAGACGATTCCTACCATTATTTGTTTCCTACCATTATTTGTTTCCAAGCATTTAGTTGATTCACAACGTGCATTAAAGAACCAAATAGATCCCTAGAGTACAAAGATAGCCATTGACCCTGGCATCCTTCTTCCTGCATCCAGCTGCTCTTTAGGCTCCACAAGTTCCAGAATGCCAAAACACTGCTCCTGACATATCACACCTGCTTCCAGGACATGTCTCACCCCACACCAGCCTGGCTACGGCCACGGGCCATGTTTCACGATTCTACACTGCCCAGATGAACTCTTGTTGCTTGACTGGCTTTTATGGATGTAGCGAAGTACATTTGGTCTTGTTTTAATAACATCCCAATAAAAGAGCTGGGAAATTAGATGCTAGGAATGACATTTAAATCCTCCACTTCCCTTTGCTGCAATAATGGCTTTCTTGATTATAAAGGAGATAAATTTTATTAAATTATATGAAGTTTTTCCATTCGAAAGCAATTAAAAAATGCTTTCAGTTCAGAATTACAAAACTATTTGCTTCAGATTCAAGGTTGACGTTTTTATTGGCAATTTGAGTTATAACATGCTCAGCTCTGTGCCCATTCATTGATCCCTGATACTTCTGCCAACTCTTTATGGCTTTATGTGAAAGTACAGTGTTTAAGCCTCCTCTAAATTCATGAGCTGCCCCTGCTTCTGAAAAGTGCTCTCTCAGTGTCTCAACAACCCACAACCAGGGCTGATGTTTATTTAAAAACATCTGTTCCATCCTTTGTGGTATAACATACCAAAGTAGCCTGACATTTTAAATACTTTTTCTTTATACTTTGTGTCAAATAGCGAGAGAACGTAACTGCTTTTGTGATGAAAAACTGTTCAGGGCAATTACAAGATGATACAGTAAGTGGACTAAATGGTACCAAAAGTAATCAAAGGAAAACACTGGGATTAGCTCCACTTTTATGGAGATTTCTAGCTCCCCAAATATCTTCATGATTATGTTTTGTGTCTTAGTGCTTCCTAACTGATAATGAGAATAGTCCTTTGTTAATTTAATTTTTTAGGATAGAAAGTGAATTATTACTGTTAAAGTTTTTGACAAAACCACTATCTCTACATCACTGATTGCTAGGTCCACCTGGCAGCCAGGGGTGGCCAGGAATTCTTTTAGTGCTACTGACCACTGATTCATTGAAATCACTTTTCATCACCATCTTTACTTGCCAGTGTTATATTTAGTGTAGAAGTGGATCAACAACATAAGGGAATGCAGCGTTTTGTTAAACTTAAAGTGCATACAAATCACTTTACCAGAATATTGCCCACACCCTGATCAACCTACTTTAACGATGACAGCTGTTTCTAGAAAAACAGGTGCTTCTAATATTTGAAAAGACAGTTTCTATAAATAAACTAAACACATCTTCAACAAGATACACATACACATACAGTAAAAAAACTGTTTTCTGTTATAGACTGGGCAAAAGTAAACTTTAGCCTCTATTGATAACCGATTCTAAATATCTTTAATTAGTAGAAAACGATAGGACTGAAGGTACTTGAACATTTCCTTAGACAAGATATCTGAAGCAAAGGAGACATTTAAAGGAGGTGAAAGTCAAAAAGGGTTAAATTTCCTGAGGAGAAATTTGACAACTACAATACATCCAACATAGAAGAAAGCACAGGTCTGTTTCCTAAGTAGAAGGAAGAACAGTTTCTCTCTGTTATTGAAAATCGGTTTCTGCAGTCACTGAACCACAGGATGTCAGTGCCAGAGGGAAGTCTTAGAACATTACAGCAGCAAGAGGCACTGCCCTGCCCTGGCCAGTCTTGAGCTCTACCCTTTTCAATTATAGTTTTCAGTAGGAAAACCTCCTAACTACCCCAGCCCCAGCCCCCGCCCCCGCCCCACCATTCATTCCACACACCTGGGATTCTGCTCTCCCAGATCATCGATCATGGGTTAGCACAAAAGCTCATAACCATACTCAAATGAATTCTCTAACAGCAGCCAAAAATACAGAGCCTTAGGATATGCAGAAAGTAGATGCAACAGGGAAATGTTATTTGTGACCTTTTAATATTGTGGTTCACTTTAGTCTATAAATCTCCTTTTCTGATCGTACCAGCCTACCTTGTGAGCACATGGGCCTTTGATTGCCCTCTTTATTAGCTTAGCAAATGGAGTGATGTGTGAGTTTCTGTCACAGTGCTGACTCTGTTACAAAGTGCAAAGGGAATTCCCACCCACCATGGACCAGGAGGCGCCCTAATGCCAAAATCCATCTGTTTTATGGACAGTCAACAGAAATGTTTTATCAAAAAGCACACATATAAATCTCTACTGCTGTCACTTTCTATTGGAACCTTCCACATTATATAACATGTCAAATCCTTTGCCATCTTAAAATCAGACACAAAAGAGACAACCCAGACTCCTCCCTTGACCCACATACCCTCTTGCCACCACCAGATTTCTAGCCTTCTCTTTATAACACCATTAGGAAGAAATAGTCATAATCCTGATCCCATCTTCTCTCCTCCCATTTTTTCTTGATCTACTCCAATCAAGCTGTCGTTTCCACAATCAGCCAAAACAGCCACTTTCAATTGTCACCAACAAACACCTTGTTGATGCTTGCTTACTGGCTGCTTTTATTATCCAGTCTCTTTGTATCCCTCCTGTCACCTTCCAACTTTTAAATACTAAAGCATGTGAAAGCTCAGTCTTAAGACCTCATCCTTTTTCTTTCTACTCTGTCTTGCTTGGTGCTGATATCCAGATCCACAGACTTAGACACCATCTACATGCTGTTGACTCCTGAAGTACACCTCCAGTCCAGATGCCATAGAACACTAGTCTCCAACAGTTTTCTTAACATTCTTATCTGAATTCTAATAGAAGTTCCAAACTTAACCTGCCAATTTCCTACAACCAGTTTCTCCTACAGCATTCCCCATGTTAGGAAATAAAAATTCCATTCTTCAAGTTGTGGCAGCTCACTCTCACCCCTGTAAAATTAGAGTCCGCCTTGACTCCTTTCTTTCTTTCGTACTTCATGTCCAATCTATCAGCAAATTACCTTGACTCTACCACTGAAGTATTTCTAAAAACAAAGCACTTTTTGCCACCCTAGTTCAACCAACCATCATCGTACACCCAGGTTTTTTCCAATGCTCCTAACTGAATGTGCTTACACACTTGATCCCAAATGTATACTTTTCACAAAGCAATCAAAGAGATCCTGTAAAATATATATGTAAATTATATCCTTAAATTATTATACAGTCAAATTGACTCCTTTTTTGCTGTTGAATGTCAATATCTTGATACTCCTATGATCAAATTTCTCTAACGACTTTCTGAAGGCCCTCAAAGCCCTGTGTGAGCTAGATTCCAATTACATCTCTCCACTTCCCAACTTCCTCACCTACCTCCTTTGCTCTGCCCTGGAACACTGTGGGCTTGCTATTTCTTAAAACTCAAATCACTCTCTCACTTTTGCCTCTCTTCTGCCTGCAATGCTTACCTTGTGAATATATGCCTCACTTAATATTTCACTCCGTCCAGGTTATCTACTCAAATGGCATCTTATCAGGAAAGTTTCATCTGACCATCCTATCTAAAAAAAGGACCCCAACTCTATGCTTTGCACTGTACTGTACTTTCTTTCACAACATTTATCACACCCCCTAGCTCACTACTTCTATTACCCGTTTATTCATTTGTATATTTATTATCCATCTCTCCTTACCAGTATGCAAATTTAATGAGGGAGAACAATTGTTGTTCACTGTTACATCCCCTTGTCTACAACAGTATGATTCATGTAGTAGTACTTAAATACATATTAAATCACTGAATCAATAAATCAATGAATTTTAGGCTTAGAAAAGACCACAGAAAACATCACATTAAATTGAGTTTATCACACATCTCTTACCCAGTACAATTTGTCAGACATTCCTCTAGGCACTAGGGAAGCAATAACATACAGGTCATTTACAGGACACTTTATTTTGCAAAGTTAAAAATTAGGCATGCCTTTTGATGTACAAATTTTGGAAGACATTTAAGTAAGGATAAAGGAAAATTTCTATATGCTAGAGGAAATCTTAACTAATTACAATTTCCTATGTCCATGCACACATACATAGATACACACATAGGCTTCTCTCATAGGAGAAACAGAAGGTATCTGAACGGGCAAGCTGCAATCACATATGACAACAATAAGGAGTAAGGAGGGGTTCTAGGAAAGTTTCTATATGCTTATTGGTTAACTCTTCAGGAGGGAAAGGAGATTTGCAGCAAAGTAAGCAAAGGTTACTGTATTAGTTCATTCTCACGCTGCTATGAAGAAACACCTGAGACTTAGTAATTTATAAAGAAAATAGGTTTAATTGACTCACAGTTCCATAAAGCTAAGGAGACCTCAAGAAACTTGCAATCATGGTGGAAAGGGAAGCAAGCACATCCTTCTTTATATGGCAGCAGCAAGGAGAAGTGCAGAGCAAAAGGGGGAAAAGCCCCTTATAAAACCATCAGATCTCGTGAGAACTCACTCACTATCATGAGAACAGCATGAGGGAACTGCCCCCGTGATTAAATTACCTCCCACTGGGTCCCTCCCATGACACATGAGGATTATGGGAACTAAAATTCAAGATGAGATTTGGATGGAGACACAGTCAAAGCATATCAGTTACTATACATGGTAGACAATCATTTTCTGGTATAAGGAAATCTGTGATAAATATTTATTTTAAAGAAACCTATTTTCTTTTAAACACAATGGGTGATTCAGATTATCCTCTGAATGACACTATATACCACTCCCATTCACAATCCTATAAAAGACTACATTTGTGCCTGTGCAAGCTCTAGGAAAACAGGACCAAATTGGACAACATATATCTTTTTAAGGGCATTAAATCTTATATAACCTCATGTATGAACACATAAACACACCTAATTTCTACTATCTTTCTTTGCATTTTCACAAGAATTCTCTTCTAGATTGCTGCTGTACTCCAAGTACTGATGCAACAAAATGAGATAATATACATCATATGTTTTCATCAGTGGCACTAATGAAACTTCCACTAAAGAGAGGTAAAATGTGACCATGTCAAGATTTTACAAGCAAGAACACCATATTTGAGACCTATTAAAGACATTATCGTATTTTTTAAAGTCTTCATCCAAACTTTTAAATTCCCTTAGTTTTGGCTGCGTACAGTCTAGGACTCAAATTTGGATTGGAAAACTACCTGCCATCTAAATTTCAGCAACATTTTTAGCCTCTTTTCCTTTCTTCTCGTAACTGGACATTGCCCATCCCTCATAAACCACAAGCTCATTATAAGAATAAAATAAAATAACATTGGTAAAGTGGCTAGTATAGTGCTAAGTATATAGTACCTGCTGAATACACAAGTGTTCTCTCTTTCCCTTTCTTATACGAAACCTGCACTGCAATTCAGTATCAACCTCATTAAGTCAGTCTCATTAAAAGTGGAATAGATGATGTATTACTTGCTCTCTAGTGAGGAAATTAATTTTGTGTGTGTGTACTTGAGTATTCAATTCTCTAAACTTGATTATGTATCTACGCAATCATATTTAGACTTTAGTTTTGTTGTAAAATGTTATGAATTTGTTCCCTCTCACTGGATACCCTTTCAGACTGAATAGTCCCTACAACCAGAACTTGGCATGTAGAAGAATTGGCCAGTTTTATAATCCAAATACTTTTTTTATGATTTGAGAAAGGGACAGAGAAGAAATTTAATTCAGCCTTTAGACAAGGCCATCTACCAATCTATCACTTCATCCAGCCAGCCTCATCCTGTATCAGGCACTCTTCTTATGAACCCCTGATCTCAACACCTGACTTCAATCCCACCAGGGACCACCCCTTCCCCATCTCAGTCCTTATCACACCAACTGGGGATCTACACCCAACTCACTTGACCTCGTAAAGGGAAACACAGAGTGGTCCATGTATTTTTTCCACTGTTTATTTCCCACAATGCACCACAGTGAGATTCCAGAAAGGGAAAACTGCTTTGTCTGGGATACAGCGTCTGGCCCCAAGAAACACATATGTAAATAAACATACATTTTCATTTCCATCTATCAGTCTCATAAATAGTATTTAAAGTGTCAGGTATCCAGTTTTGCTAATCAGCAATGAGACACTTTGCAAATGCAATAGTATCCTAATGTTAAGAACCATATGTAATTCAAATTATTTTCATAAAATTAACTTTATTAAAAAGGCAAATTGGAAAGAATGGGAAAGAAAATTCTATTCTTAATATTGTTAATTTTCCCTTCTCTTTATAAATTTAAACAATTAAAATTAAAACATTCAATCTCCAAGATACAGATTGATTTTTAAATAAATGACAGTTTATTAACTTTGCAAGTCTTTGCACTAAAAAAACTGCAGAACTTTCCTGCAGAAGCTTCAGCCTTAAGGTTGAAACACAGCTGTGGATTTTGGACAAATCCAGACTCTTTTCTAACACATTTCTGGTCAACAGAAACCAAGAACATCAAATTTTAGCTTGGCAGCTCGGGAAAATGGTGACAAACTAGAGCCATTTATCAGAGGGGTTTTGTTGATGTGACAAAAACAACAAAGAGATGTCTATTGAAAAAATAAAATGCATGAACACTTACTATGTGCTATGTACTGTTAAACAATGTAATGTCTAGCTATCAATTATTTTGATCACAGAATAATGCATATGGATGCTATCATTTGTCATCTTTAAAACATTTCAGATTTTGTTGTTGTTGTTGTTGTTTGTTTGTTTGTTTGTTTTCCCAAGATGGCGGATGGAGGCACTGTTAGCAAGCCTCGTCTACTTGGAAATACACAGTAGTGTGTAGTGTGTAGAGATTCACAATGTTAGCTTTTTTCCAAGAAGAATCATGGGAACTTAACAGAAAAACTAAGAAGAAACCACAGACCCTTTGAAACAAATGGCAGGCAGCATACTTCACTGTGAACCAGATAGAAAACTGTGAGTCTTCGGAGTGTGAGAAGGGGAGAGAGCCTCTGTGACACTCCGGCAGGGGAGCCAGGCAATCCAGGTTAGGTAGAAAGGCCTTAACTCTACCTAGCACTGCAGATGATTTAGTGAGTAGCAGGGAGTATATAAGAAGGAACAGCATTGGGACATGCTTTGTGTGCACTCCCAGACTCCAGCAGGGATGGAGGGAAGCCATTCCTGATCCTACCTCATAGAGGACCTCTCAGAAGTCTGCCACCTAACTCAGGCAGCAGTCGAAGGTTGAGAGAAGCTTCCAACTAAGATTTGTGATATAGTCTTGAGTGGGGATGCGCCCTGTTGGCCAGAACTGAAGGGCAAGTGGGAAGTGGCTATAGTCACGCACATAGGAGCTGGATGCCCCTAATTCATGGGCAGACCAGGAGGGGCGTGGCCTGAAGGCCACAGTTTCTGCCTTCATCTGGAATGCTTATGGCCTGGGATAGTTTTGAGTTCTGAATACAGGCTGCCTGGAACCCAGCTATCTGCTGCTAGCAGAACACTATGGGTGTGAGACCTGCCTTGACAAGTGTGTAGGAGCCGAATGGAGCATACTTCCACCTGCTACACACCACTCCCTGTGAGGATTATTTTGTATATCTAAGGCAGCTGCATTTCTCTCTAGAACATTAACCCAGCAGCCAGAGAACTGCCCTGTTAACACCACTGGGGCTGCTGCTTGCACACATATGTGGGGAGCCAGAGTATGGCTTGCCTGACCCAGCTCCCACCTGGCTTTGCCCCTCCACCACCCCTGGCAGCATAATATAATGGACAGGGATGTTTGGGAGCTCCATGGCCCCTGCCATTGCCTGAGACACCACAGTACCTCCCCGGGGTAACATAAAGCAAGCATAAATTCCACTGCTACCACTGCAGACAGTGCTCCTTTGCAGGCTCCACCTCCTTGCTCGAAGCCACCCAGCAGAGCCCATTACAGCATCTTCAGGCACAATAGCATAGCATTTAGGAAGAAAAAAAATTTTGCATGACCTCAGGTATTGCCATTGCCTGCGTCACCCTGCCTAACCAGGAGGTCTTTAGTTTGTCCATGAACCTAGTTCATTACTACTACAGCTGCAGTTTGAGAAAGCCAACACATTAAGGCTGCTAGTAATCAAGAAAACCTCAGAGTATATATACATCATTCCTCACCCTCCCCCAGTGAGAAGTGGTGCTTGTACCTGCTTCTGGGAGACTAGAAGACAGGTCACCTCACCAAGTCCCTTGCAGACATTCCCCAGCACCAGCCTAGAGTATGGCATCCCCAGTGGGCAGCTAGACTCGGAGTAGCAGCAGGATTCACAGTAGTTTGGCCTTATGGACTGCTACTCCCAGAAAAAGGAGGAATGCATCACATTAAGGGAGCACTGCATGGAACTGAAGAAACCAGACTGTAGGTCTTCAGTCTCCGAACTTTCCTCTTGTGGGAAGTTTCTTTCAGCCAAAGCCAAGGTGCAGTGCTGGACTCAATGGGGAAAGTCTGCAATTCTACCCCAACATTCAGGCAGCCCCAGTGCTCATGAAGGGTCTTAGAGAAGGAAACTTCTTCTTCCCCTCACCTACCACTGCAGACAGAGTTGGGGCTTCTCCCACAGGAGTTCAGCATGGATGCATCTGTAGATAGCCTTTCTAGAACACTTCAGGGTGACTGCATTCCCAGAGGAGGAGTGTCCTCTAGGTTCAAGGTCACACAATCCCTATCTACGTGGAAATCAGCATTTCTGTAGATGAAAAGAGGTGCCTGTTGGACTGAATAGCTGGAACACCAACTCAGGAGTGTGACTGGTGATTGCTTTCCTGCTGGTCTGGAAAGAGAGTTATGGGGGCTCCCTCACCTCACCCTGAAAAGAACAATGCATTTTACTGAGAGCTTCCCCAATTGCCTCTCTCAAGGCTGAGACCTCTGTCCACCTCTGCCCATCACTGGAGTATTGCACTTACCCACCTGTTTTAGCCACAGTCAGTTTTTACCTGTGGGCAACCCCTACAAGCCTAAATTTTGAACTGTTCAACCCAGCAAGTAAGATACCAGGAAAAAACGTTTAAAATGCACTCCACTAGGGAAGAAGATAAGCTTTATTAGACCTCTGCCATTCTAGCCCCACAGGAGACAGTGAACCTGCTCACATATCCAGCACATAGCTACTACAACCAACATCTGAGAAAGCCATCATACAAAGATTCTCTATAACCAAGAATTCATACAGTACAAATAAAAACACTCAAAGCCAACCTTAGGTGAGAACAAACTATAAACATTAAAGTCACATTCTCAAGGAGAAAAAATAAAAATTTAAACCCAGTTGAATAAAAAACAAATCCAATTATAATTAGAAGAAATAATGTATCCAAATGAGAAGGAACCAGAAAAACAATTCTGGCAATATGAAAAAAATGAAGATCTATTACACCCCCAAAAAATCACACTAGCTCTCCAGCAGTAGACTCAAGCCAAGATGAAAGCTTTGAAACACTAGATAAAGAATTCAAAAGACTGATTATTACATTATTCAAGGAGATACAAGACAAAGGTGAAAAACAACATAAAGAAGTTTGTTAAAAATTGGGACTCTGAATGAAAAGTTTTCTAAACAGATGACATTTTAAAGAAAAATCAATCAAAATTTCTGGAAATGAAAGACACATTTAGCGAAATTTTTTTTAAAATGCAGTGAAAGTTTAAACAATGGACTAAACCAAGTAGAAGAAAGAATTTCAGAGCTCAAAGGAAAGGCTTTTGAATTAACTCAATCAAGCAAAAATAAAGAAAAAATAATTAAAAGAAATTAACAAAGCATCCAAGTAATATGGGATTATGTTAAACTGCCAAACATAAGAATTATAGTTGTTCCTGAGAGAAGAAAAACCCAGGTGTTTGGACAACCTATTTAAGTGAATAATTGAGGAAAAATTCTCTGGTATTGATAGAGATTTAGACATGAAAACACAAGAAGCTCAAATAACTTGTGGGAGACTTATTGCAAAAAGGATGTCACCAAGGCACACAGTCATCAGGCTATCTAAAATCAATCTGGAGGGAAGAATTCTAAGAGCAATGGGATAAATGCATCAGATAACTGACAAAGGAAAAACCTAACAGCAGACTAACAGCAGATTTCTCAGCAGAAACCTTCCAGCCATAAGGGATTTGGGTCACATCTTTAGTCTCTTTAAACAGAATAACTGTCAGTCAAGAATTTTGTCTCCAGAAAAACTAAGTTTCATAAATTAAGGAGAAAAATGTCTTTCCCAGATTAGCAAATACTGAAGGAATTTGTCAATACTTGACCAGTCCTACAAGAAATACTGAAAGGACTTCTAAATCTTGAAACAAAAGGCTGACATACACCAGAATAGAAATTCCTAAAAGCATAAAATTCAGAGGGCTTATAAAACAATAACACAATGATGAAAACAAAGTCACTAGGTAACAATTGATGATGACTGGAACAGTATCTCACATCTCAATATTAACATTGAATGTTAAATGCTCCACTTAAAAGATACAGATTTGCAGAATGGATTAAAAAAACCACAAATCAAATATCTACTGTCTTTAGAAGACACACTTGACATTTAAGGATTCTTATAGACTTCAGGTAAAGGGGTAGAAAAAGATAGTTCACAGAAATGGAAACCCAAAGTGAGCAAGAACAGCTACTCTTATATCAGATAAAACACACTTTAAAGCAACAACAGTAAAACAAAACAAAGAAGAACATTTTATAATGATAAAAGGATCAATTTAACAAGCGGTTGTAACAATCCTAAATATATATGCACCTAACTCCAGAGCTCCCAGATTTATAAAGCAATTACCACCAGATCTAGGAAAAGAAATAAGCAGCAACACAATAATGGTGGGAGACATCAACACTCTACTGACAGCACTAGACAGATCATTGAGGCAGAAAGACAACAAACACTGGACTTATACTGCACTCTAGAACAAATACATTAAAAAAAAATCAAAATAATATCACATATCTTCTCAGACCACAGTGGAATAAAACTAGAAATAAATTTGAAAAAGAACCCTCAAAACTGTACAAATTCATGGAAATTGAATGATAAGCTCCTGAATGATTTCTTGGTTAACAATGAAATTAATAATATGAATGATAACAGTGACAAAATTTATCAAAACCTCTGGATACAGCCAAAGCACTGCTAAAAGGAAAGTTTATAGCACTAAATGTCTCCATTAAAAAAGTCTAAAAGATTACAAATTGACAACCTAAAGTCACACCTCAAGGAATTAGAGGAATAAGAACAAACCAAACCCAAAGGTAGTAAAAGAAAAGAAATAACGAAGATCAGAGCAGAACCAAACGAAATTGAAATAAAAAACAAAACAAAACAAAATCAATGAAACAAAAAGGTGGTTATCTGAAAAGATAAACAAAACTATCTATGTTAACCAGGAAATTAAGACAGAAGATTCAAATAAGCTCAATTAAAAATTAAAATGGAGCCATTATAACTGACACCACAGAAATACAAAAGAGAATTTGAGACTACTATAAACACCACACCTCTCTGCACACTAACTAGAAAATCTATAGAAAACAGATAACCCTTGGAAATACATATCCCCCTTAACTTGAATCAGAAATAAATAGAAATACTTAACAGACCAATAACAAGCAGTGAGATTGACTCAGGAATTTAAAAAATTAAAAAAGTCTGACAACAACAACAAAAAAAGCCTAGGGCCAGATTGATTCACAGTCAAATTCTTCCAGACAGTCAAAGAGGAATTGGTACTAATTCTACTAAAACTATTTTAAAAGATGGAGAAGGAGGGAATCCTTCCTAACTCATTCTATAAGGCCAGTATCACTATGATACAAAAGCCAGAAAACAACATAACAAAAAAAGAAAATTACACACCAGTATCTCTTATGAATATATATACAAAAATTCTCAACAAAATAATAGCAAACTGAATTCAACAGCACAACAAAAAAATTGAGCATTACAAACTGGGTTTTATTCCATAGATGATTCAACATATGCAGGTCAATAAATGTGATTCATTGCATAAACAGAATTTAAAACAAAAAACATATGATCATCTCAATAGATGAAGAAGAAGGCTTTGATAAAATCTGGCATTCCTCTATGATACAAACCCTCAACAAACTGGGCATAGAAGAAACATACCTAAAAATAATAAAAGCCATACATGACACACCCACAGCCAACATCATGCTGAATGGAGAAAAGTTGAAAGCATTCTCCCTGAAAACTGGGAGAAGATCCTTGAAGAAGACAAGGATCCCCACTTTCACCACTTCTATTCAACATAGTACTGGAAGTCCTAGCCAGAACAACCAGGCAAGGAAAAAAAAAAATAAATGGCATCCAAATTGGAAAAGAAAAAAGTCAAACTATTGCTGTCTGCCAATAATATGATCTTATACCTAGAAAACCCTAAAGACTCCTCCAAAAGAGTCCTAGATCTGATTAATGAATTCAGCAAAGCCTCAGATAACAAAACCAAAGTACACAAGTCAGTAGCACTGCTATACACCAACAATGCCCAAGCTAACCATCAAATTAAAAACGAAGTCCTTTTTATAATAGCTAAAAAAATAATAATAATACTTAGGAATATACTTATCCAAAGAAGTCAAAGCTCTCTACAAAAAGAACTACAAAAAACTGCTGAAAGAAGTCATAAATGACACAAACAGATGGAAATATATTCCATGTTTATGGGTTGGAAGAATCAATTTCATAAAAATGACTATACCACCCAAAGCAATCTATGGATTCAATGCAATTCCTATGAAAATACCAACATCATTTTTTATACTACTCAAAGCAATTTACAGATTCAATGCAATTCCTATGAAAAAACCAACATCATTAACAATTAAGATTGCTATTTCTAATTTCTAAAAAGATAAAATAATCTTTTTTGACTTATAGGGAACCAAAAAAGAGCCCAAATAGCCAAAGCAATACTAAGCTAAAAGAACAAATCTGAAGGCACCACATCACCCAACTTCAAACTATGCTACAAGGCTATAATAACCCAAACAACATGGTAATGGTATAAAAGTAGAGATATAGATCAATGGATCAGTACAGAGAATCTAGAAATAAATTCAAATACAACCAATTGATCTTTGACAAAGCATACAAAAACATCAATTGGAGAAAGTACATCCTATTCAATTAATGGTTCTGGGAAGTTTGGATAGCTACATGTAGAAGAATGGAAGTGGACCTCTATCTCTCACCATATACAAAAGTTAACGCAAAATGGATTCAATACTTAAATCTAAGACGTTAAACTATATAAATTCTGGAATGAAACCTAAGTAAAACTTCTGGACATTGGCCTAAGGAGATAATTTGTGACTAAGATCCCAAAAGCAAATGCTAACAAAAACAAAAATAAATAGGTGGGACCTTATTAGGCTAAAAAGCTGCACAGCAAAAGAAATAATCTTTGGAATAAACAGACAACCTGGGCTAGGCATGGTGGCTCACGCCTGTAATCACAGAACTTTGGGAGGCCAAGGCAGGTGGATCATGAGGTCAGGAGATGAAGACCATCCTGGCTAACATGGTGAAACCCCGTCTCTACTAAAAATACAAAAAAAATAGCTGAGCTGGTGGCACACACCTGTAGTCACAGCTAGCTACTCAGGAGGACAAGGCAAGAAAATGGCTTGAACCCCGGAGGTGGAGGTTGCAGTAGGCCGAGATCATGCCACTGCACTCCAGTCTGTGTAACAGAGCGAGACACTGTCTCAAAAACAAACAAGCAAACAGAAAAAAAAAAAAAAAAAAAAAAAAAAGACAACCTACAGAATGGGAGAAAATACTTGGAAATTATGCTACTGACAAAGGACTAATATCCAGAATCTACAAGGAACCCAAACAAGTCAGCAAGAAAACAACAAATAATCCCATTAAAAAATGAGCAAAAGACATGAATAGATATACAATGGCTAATAAACATTTTTTAAAATGCTCAACATCTCTAATCATCAGGGAAATGCAAACTAAAGCAACAATGATACATCACCTTACCCCAGTCAGAATGACCATTATTAACAAGTCAAAAACAATAGATGTTGGTATGGTTGTGGTGAAAAAGGAATGCTTACACACTGATGGTGAGAATGTAAATTAGGACAACTCCTATGGAAAACAATATGGAAATTTCTAAAAAAATCTAAAAGCAAATCTACCATTTGATCCAGCAAGCACACTACTAAGTAGTTACTCCAAAGAAAAGAAGTCACTAAATAAAAAAGACAGCTACACGCATATGTTTATCACAGCATAATTCACAATTGCAAAGATATAGGATCAACCAAAATGCTCTTTAACTGATGGATGGATAAAGAAAATGTAGTACTCCATACCATGGAATACTACCTAGCCATTAAAAGAATGAAATAATGTCTCTTGTAGCAACTGGAATGGAACTGGAGACCGTTATTCTAAGTGAAGTAACCCAAAAATCAAAAACCAAATACTGCATGTTCTTCCTCATAAGTGGGCACTAAGCTATGGGTACATAAGCCATACAGAGTGGTATAATGCACATTGGAGACTCAAAAGGGAGGTGGGTGGATGGAGAGTAAGGGATAAAAGATGACCTGGTCAGTATAGTGTACACTATTTGGATGATGTGTACACTAAAACCTTATACTTTGCCACTATACAATTCATCCAGTTAACAAAAGCTGCTTGTACAGTTATTGAAATAAAAACATTTTTTAAAAACCACTTCTGAGTTTACAAAGGACTTTCACAACCTACTAGTTCATTTCAGACTCTATAGTATGTATTATGAAATACTTCTTGATTATCTTGATTCAAAAGACAAAAGATACTCCCAGATGTGCCTTACATCGAGCTTTCCAAAGGTCCTTTTAAAGCCCTGAAGTGTCTTAGGAGGAAGATAACGTGCAATGTGTGAAAACATGATCAGAACAAAGCAGTTATTCTTTATAATAGTTGTATCTGAAAATGATAAGAAAGAGTTGAGTGAAAGCCAGTAAAACCAAATCACTGATCCAGATACGAGACATTTCAACCACACTTTTAGATTAAGTTAGCAATATTTTTTCCTCATGCTTAAATCAATAGGTATATAAGCTTCCAGGCTATTAAAGATATCAGTTGGATTCATAAGTTTGTCCAAGAGAATCTGACCTCAGCACACTGAGAAAGAAAATTAGCTCAAATGGACACCATATTTGGATTCTACCCTCGAACAGGCACGTGTTCCACTCAGTGGGAATCGCGTGGGTGTTAGTGAGGGGAGAACTGTCCTGGAATAGTTATAAATACTTTTGCAAATGAGCAAACAATTTCATTAAGTGTTTGATTTCTACTAACAACTACAGCAGCCAGAAAATTCCTCACTATATTTTTACTTTGTTGAATAGATAGGTGTCAAATAGAATATCTTTTACAATTTACTGAAAATGTTTTTATTTTCTTAGTAAGTTGGTTCAACTAGCAGTAAATATGATTTAAAAAATAAGTGGTGAATAAATTAGACATTGATTATTTACAAGAAAAAATTACCTTTCCTATATTTTATTTTTGCACATAAAGATTCGACTATTAACTAGATACATAAGTGATTTATTTACTTTGGTAACGAGCCAGGCAGAAATATTTAAATTCTACTCTTGGAAGTAAGAATTATCTAATCATTCACAAGCTCTTATAATAAAGCATTTATCATGAGCCATTAATCCTTTAGGACTTATTTTCCATCCCATCGTTTCACTAGCACCTTGCTTTGAACATAGTCAAGTTTGGCTGCAATTTTTCCTTTTATCATATATCATAGTTACAGGATGGGATGCACCAAAGCTGGATTCCAAAAACCCTGCACTTTGCTTGAACTTTGCACGTAGAAAATCTACTAGTGATTCCAGGGCTGAGACTCATTCAGGCTCGAGGCCTGAGATCGCACTTTGATCATGGAGTATCAAAAGTTTAGGGTTAGAAGATGACAGGAAAAAAATATCTAGTTGCAACATGAGCTCACAGAGGTTTAAAAGTATGTTTTAAATTCACAGGATACTTATATTAGTCAGTTCTCATGCTGCTAATAAAGACATACCTGGGACTGGGTAATTTACAAAAAAAAAAAAAAGAGGATTAATGGACTCATGGTTCCACATGGCTGGGGAAGCCTCACAATCATGGCAGAAGGCAAAGGAGGAGAAAGGCACCTCTTACATGGTGGCAGGCAAGAGAGATTGTACAGGGGAACTCTCATTTATAAGACCATCAGATTTCATGAGACTTATTCACTACCACAAGAACAGTATAGGGGAAACTGTTCCCATGATTCAATTCAATCAACCTGGCCCCACCCTTGACATGTGGGGATTATTACAATTCAAGGTGAGATTTGGGTGGGGACATAGCCAAACCATATCAGTACTATTCTGGTAGTCTTATGTACAGGGGGCTAAGTGAGGTGACCCTGAATACACTCCTCTTATCCACAACTCCCACCCCAGGCTGTTCACCTGCACTGTGAAGGCCTAGTAACCCTTTCTTGAAATACCTAACTCACTGCAAGTAAAGTTTGTTGAATGTTTCTTGGGCCTAAATGATGCCAACACATATCTGCAGTTTCCTATTTGATACCAAACTACCTTTGCTCAAAAATTACTTAGACTGAAACAATACAATATAAAAACAGATCTGCATCAAATAAGACTTTTAATTGCTCAAACTTATAGTCGATTTTGCACTAAAAGAGGTAAGGAGAAAGGACAAGATGATTGCACTAAAAGTGGTAAGGAGAAAGGACAAGATGATTGCACTAAAAGTAAGAAGCTGTGCTTTTAAATCAAATCTTCTGTCATTTAATAAAATTATTCCTACTCTGTCTCACAGTGATGTTACAAAACTGAAGTTAGTGTTCAAAGAAACATTTTGTAAACTACAAAGCAGCAGGCATATATGGTATTATTTTAATAATTTATGGCAATAATCTTAAAGTTACAATTTATGCTATGTTAGATCTATGTTAGCAAAATAGTTACAATTTATGCTACCCTAGATCTATGCTAGCAACTAGAGAAACAATCTAATCATAGAGCACATAGGCCAAATACAACCCCCCAAAATACAAACTATAGCAATTTTACAGACGAGAAAACAGGTTCACAAGAGATCAAGTTATTTGACCAACGCCACACAACCACCAAATGGCAAGAGATGAAATTTAAGCTGCAATCTGCTTGCAAAAGAATCATTCATTCTTGGGTCTACACTATTGTGATGCACTGCTTCTAGAGCTCGAATTCTCAAAGAGGCTAATGGGCCTGTCTCCATGGATATGCTAGCCCAGTATTGTAACAGAAATCAAATAGAGTGAGCTATTGCAGAAGCATAGAGGAAAATAAAATGAAACAAACAAAGAAATAAATATATACAGAGTTGACCCCTGAACAAAGTGGATTTCAACCATTCAGGTATACTCTAAGTGGATTTTTTTCAATAAAAGTTACACAGAGTGTACTTGCCCCTCATAACTCCGCTTCCACCTCCTCCACCTCTTCTTTTGCCACCCTTGAGACAAGAAGATCAACCACTCCTCTTCCTTCTCCTTCTCAGTTACTCAACATGATGACAGCAAGGATGAAAACCTTCATGATGCTCCACCCCCACTTAATGAATAGTAAGTATATTTGCTCTTCCTTATAACTATCTTAATAAGATTCTTTCCTCTAACTCACTTTATTGTAAGAATATAGTATATAATATATGTAACATACAATACAGATATTAATCAACTGTTTATGTTATTAATAAGGCTTCCAGTCAAGAGTAGGGTGTTATTAGTTAATATTTTAAGGAGTAAAAAGTTATGTGTGGATTTTTGACAACTTGGTACGGAGGGGTCAGTGTTCCTAACCCTGGAGTTATTCAGGGATCAAGTGTATACCCACGTAGATTTTCCTTATGGAGGATACACATTTGAGGAAATGTTATATATGAGAATTAGAATAAGCTAGGAGATGCCATCAATAACACCATATTTCTTTTATTTTTTCAATTTAGAAGATGCAGTTGGATCTTTTTGTTTTCTTTTTAAAAATTATTATTATTTTGTAATTGACAAATTATAATTGCATACATTTTTAGGGTACAATGTGATGTTATCATAATTGTATACAGCATTGTGCACTTCAAAATAGTTTGTTGTTTTTAAAACTAAACACAGCTTAAAACTGATTGTCAAAAGTAACTTCTCAGTAGTTACTCAGAGTGATGTTTGTGAGAGAGTTTTCCTTGCTTACTCATCTGTGAATATAGCTCATCTACAAGGTATCTATCTGTTCATCGTAAGTCATCTCTAGGTAGTCATTTTCATTGATACCATCACATATAATCAGATTTAAGCTGACATTTATAACACCAATTGTTGCTTAAAATATTTGAAGGTTAGGCCGGGCCTGGTGGCTCAGGCCTGTAATCCAGGGACTTTGGGAGGCTGAGGCGGGTGGATCAGGAGGTCAGTATATTGAGACCATCCTGGCTAACATGGTGAAACCCCGCCTCTACTAAAAATACAAAAAAGAATTAGCCGGTCTTACCTAGGTTTTCTTCTAAGGTATTAATGGCTTTAGGTCTAACATTTAAGTCTCTAATCCATCGTGAATTAATTTTCGTATAAGGAGTAAGGAAAGGATCCAGTTTCAGCTTTCTACTGATGGCTAGCCAATTTTCCCAGCACCATTTATTAAATAGGGAATCCTTTCCCCATTTCTTGTTTTTCTCAGGTTTGTCAAAGATCAGATGGCTGTAGATGTGCAGTATTATTTCTGAGGGCTCTGTTCTGTTCCATTGGTCTATATCTCTGTTTTGGTAACAGTACCATGATGTTTTGATTATTGTAGCCTTGTAGTATAGTATGAAGTCAGGTAGCGTGATGCCTCCAGCTCTGTTCTTTTGGCTTAGGATTGTCTTGGCAATGCGGGGTCTTTTTTGGTTCCATATGAACTTTAAAGCAGTTTTTTCCAATTCTGTGAAGAAAGTCATTGGTGGCTTGATGGGGATGGCATTGAATCTATAAATTACCTTGGGCAGTACGGCCATTATCACAATATTGATTCTTCCTATCCATGAGCATGGTATGTTCTTCCATTTGTTTGTGTCCTCTTTTATGTCACTGAGCAGTGGTTTGTAGTTCTCCTTGAAGAGGTCCTTTACATCCTTTGTAAGTTGGATTCCTAGGTATTTTATTCTCTTTGAAGCTATTGTGAATGGGAATTCATTCATGATTTGGTTCTCTGTCTGTTACTGGTGTATAAGAATGCTTGTGATTTTTGCACATTGATTTTGTATCCTGAGACTTTGCTGAAGTTGCTTATCAGCTTAAGGAGATTTTGGGCTGAGACAATGGGGTTTTCTAAATATACAATCATGTCATCTGCAAACAGGTAATACCATTCAGGACATAGGCATGGGCAAGGACTTCATGTCTAAAACACCAAAAGCAATGGCAACAAAAGCCAAAATTGACAAATGGGATCTAATTAAACTGAAGAGCTTCTGCACAGCAAAAGAAACTACCATCAGAGTGAACAGGCAACCTATAGAATGGGAGAAAAATTTTGCAATCTACTCATCTGACAGAGGAATAATGTCCTGAACCTATAAAGAACTCAATCAAATTTACAAGAAAAAAACAAACAACCCCATCAAAAAGTGGGCAAAGGATATGAACAGACACTTCTCAAAAGAAGACATTCACACAGCCAACAGACACATGAAAAAATGCTCATCATCACTCGCCATCAGAGAAATACAAATCAAAACCACAATGAGATACCATCTCATACCAGTTAGAATGGTAATCATTAAAAAGTCAGGAAACAACAGGTGCTGGAGAAGATGTGGAGAAATAGAAACACTTTTACACTGTTGGTGGGACTGTAAACTAGTTCAACCATTGTGGAAAACAGTGTGGCAATTCCTCAAGGATCTAGAACTAGAAATACCATTTGACCCAGCCATCCCATTACTGGGGATATACCCAAAGGATCATAAGTCATGCTGCTATAAAGACACATGCACATGTACGTTTATTGCGGCACTATTCACAATAGCAAAGACTTGGAATCAACCCAAATGTCCATCAGTGACAGACTGGATTAAGAAAATGTGGCACATATACACCATGGAGTACTATGCAGCCATAAAAAAGGATGAGTTCGTGTCCTTTGTAGGGACACGGATGCAGCTGGAAACCATCATTCTCAGCAAACTATCGCAAGAACAGAAAACCAAATATTGCATGTTCTCACTCATAGGTGGGAACTGAACAATGAGATCACCTGGACACAGGAAGGAGAATACCACAGACTGGGTCCTATTGTGGGGAGGGGAGAAGGGGGAGGGATAGCATTAGGAGATATACCTAATGTAAATGATGAGTTAATGGGTGCAGCACACCAACATGGCACATGTATACATATGTAATAAACCTGCACGTTGTGCACGTGTACCCTAGAACTTAAAGTATAATAAAATAAATAAATAAATACATTTTAAAAAGTTAAAAAAAAAAAAAATTAGCCGGTTGTGGTGGCAGGCACCTGTAGTCCCAGCTACTCGGGAGGCTGAGGCAGGAGAACAGTGTGAACACGGGAGGTGGAGCTTGCAAGTCAGTCAAGATCGTGCCACTGCACTCCAGCCTGGGCGACAGAGCAGGACTCTTTCTCAAACAAACAAACAAACAAACAAACAAAAACCACACATTGATGATTATACTATAAAGCAACACTGAAAGAGAAGTATTTTTTGTTTGCTTAAAATGTAAGCAGATTGTTTGTCACATGTCAGACAATTCAATGAATGTCAGTAAAATTCTATAGTTTTCAAAATTAGCTAAACTTTCTCATGCTGGAAAGACAGTGGGGACAGAGCAGTAGTTTAGGACCAAGACAGGATGACAGACAGGTAAACAAACTAACTCCCAAGCTCTTCTACACCCTCCCAGACAAAAAGTACTGTCTTTCAAGCATCAGAAATTTGTCAGCAATGTTCTGGCTTCTCTCAAAAGAGACTACTGGACTTCCTGGAGGAGGTAATTCAATCGATGCAAAAATTTAAAAAAGAAAAAGAAAAAAAGAAAAAGAAAAAGGTAACTTGGTCTCCTAAGACAAACCTCAAATTTTACTGCCAGTAGTAAAGGTGCTATGTCAAGATAACAAGCAGGAGTTAAGAAAGGAGAATGTCACCTGGTATTCTCTAAAATCCTTAGTGGCCAAATTGATTCAGAAGAAGTTTAGATTGCATATTGGCAGGATTCACCTCAAATATTGATGATGCGCCTAAAGAGGAAATTAATAGTTATTATATGGATTAGAGTATATTAGTGGTTAAAGATATAATAAAAATAGCATATTTAAGCCATACCGTGACATGTTATCATTAAATCTGGTGGTCAAGTTATCATTGTTGATGTCTTAGATTTGATGATGTATGATTAAAACTATAAAAGTGAATCATTATTGAGCACTTACCAGGCATTGTATTACGTTTTGAAATTTGTATTATCTCCTTTAATCTCACACTATATAACCTGTATATTATTTTCTTTTTTTTTTTTTTTAATTTATTTATTATTATTATACTTTAAGTTGTAGGGTACATGTGCATGATGGGTGCAGCAGACTAACATGGTATATTATTTTCATTTTGCAGGCAACAGAACTGAGATTCAGACACAGATAAAATCCATTTTCACCACTCTGCTGTTAAACGATTAAGCCAAAATGTTAGCCCAGGCCTCTCTGATGACTGGGTCCTTCCTCAATGACCACGCTGCATGAATGAACCTGTTACTGCAAGAGCACATCCGTCATCTGTCTAAAGAAGTTCCAAAAGTAAGAAAACATCTGCCTTTCTAGAGGTCATAAATGATCCTTTAAACACTGGAAAGGCTGAACTTTGGTGAGCTCTTCATTTCTAAATACTATTTCATTTCTAAGTACTGTTTGCTGCACCTTTGATTAAATCCCTCTCTACAGACCGTGTGTTAAAAGTACATACAAGACCTTCCCGTATATTTTTTCAGACACTCTAAGAGAGAATCTTGCTAAATGAAATGTGATATGCCCAAAGAAGCATCTCATGCCTTTTGACAGGGGCTTCTTAGGCACATGGGTTCTATCATTTTTGTTATCTATAACTCTTCTCTCCCAGAAGTACTGATAACATAAAGTAGACAATAAAACAATTAAAGTAGAACTATTTTTCAGCTACCTCTCATCAGCAGCAGGTCATCCAGTTCTAACCTGGCTAGACTGTACCATCTCACACTTCAATCTCAGCTTATCTGTAAAGTGGGGAGAGCCACACTTTCATCCCTTCAATTACTTTAATAAATTGGTCATTTAATAATATCAAAACCAGACATGTTCAAATGTCTGCATTCCCTGACACATTACAGATGTTCGCACTTCTGATTTCTGAGGGAAAGTGGCAATACAAAAAGTGTCAGATTCCCATTTCTTTCTCCCTAGAGTAAGCTGCCTCTGCACGTTACACATGTGTCATGTGCTTCTACACTCGCACCACATATGTATTTACACACATATCTACACCACATCCTCTCTTGTAAGATCCCATGCCACCCTTCCCCTAACTGACAGAGAGATGACGTTGGTTGGAGTGGCAGCCCTTGTCTTTGTTATCTCAGGTTCTCTTGCCTGATTTCTTTAACAGGAAGCAAATTTTTCAAATAATGCATTGTACGAGTTAATCTACAATGCCTAATTCCCAGGTCACCTAGCTAAAGATCTTACATGTCAGCAGACATTGTAGGCATTCCATTCATTCAGCAAATATTTTTTGAAGCATTCCTGGGTCCAAAACCCAGTGTAACTATCAACAACAGAAAGGATGAAAAAAAAGAAAAGAAAGAAAAAAACAACACGCTATTTCCACTCAGCACAATAGGAGTCTGCTTACTCCTGACAGCTTCACTTTTTCTAACCCACAGAGACAAGAGGAGAAAAGCCAGAGGGAAGGCTGAATGCAACAATTTTATTATTGTTAAACTTATTACTTCCCAAACCAATACTTACTTTTATAAGCAATCTTCTTTTATATAAACACACACACACACACACAAAACGTAGCTGTGAAATCACAATTTCTAGTCAACACTCTAAATGCCAGTGCAAACAACTGACTGTGGACTTCTTATCATTCTGAAATCTTTCATATATTTTGGGAGGGTCCAATACAGAGCTTACAGATCCAAACTTTTTAAGACCAAGAGTTTGTATTATACTTATCAGTTATTGATGTATAAGACACAGTTATACGTTTTTATGAGTTTGCATCATTCTCATTGTTGTGTGTATGTTTAGTCAATTCACCCCAGTACATTAAATTCTGTCTGGCTTTACATGGTTAGGAGGAATTATTAATGAGGAAATGTCACTCATATTTTGATTTTAGTAATTAAATTGTTACATTCAGAGGAAATCAGGGTTTGGCTTTTTCAGTGCTGAGGTGACCCCAGGTTTAATGAGAGTTCATACCTGCATGTGTATTGGCAGCACTCGGGGGACAGGAAATGACACAGGGTATTCTCCCAATCTCCCAGGATGAGAATCTGGGAGTTGGCAGCATGGACTGCTCTCTTCCACAGGGAGATGTTTAAGAGCCCTGTATGATCATCCAAAGATGCCTCTGAATCTATGTGTCCAAACTCTTTAGAACCCCGTGGAGAAAGCCCAGCTTCCATTCACCCTCTCAGAGGCACCTAGGAAAGAAAATGGTACATTTCAGTCTCTGTTCTATAGAGGATATCACAGTACCAAAAAAGAAAAAAAGAAAAGAAAGAAGAAAGGAAGGAAGGGAGGAAGGAAGGAAGCTGTAACATGAAGTCATAAGTAAAGCAAAACCTGAAGCCTGAAGCCTTGGAAACATATCCACATGCCTGAGCTGACAGGGCTCCGAAAACATGCAGAAAAGAAAAATCACTTTCAGCACATGTCTCCTGTGCTCTTGGACCTTAGAATCTAGTGGAATATACACACATGAATCATGGCAAGTATAATAAGTGTTTCCAAGGGGAAATATAAAATGAAGAAACTGAGGTCCCAGAATGGTCAAGAAACTGCCTCAATCCATCGAGTGTTTTGGTGGCAGAACCAGGAGCAGATTCCAGTCTCTGGCCCTACAGTCTACTGCTCTATCTGTCATGCCTACCCCAACTTTGTGTTGCTTGGTTTTATTGTTTTATTGTGTAAGAGCCAAAACCAATATGAATCCCAAACTTTAGGATCCACATTTATTATTGGTTTGCTGACATTAACCCAAAGCCTTGATTTCTTCCTAGAATTTCACCTTAAAATTCTATTTTCACCACATGACAGATCATAGTCATGGATGTCCTAGATGTATATTAGTGATGGAATAATTTTTCTTTCAAAACTAACTTGTATCATTAAATATCCTTTTGTCACATTTTTTTTAAAAAAAAAAAGATGCATAAGCTCTGAATTTCATTTTTTCTTTTTTCTTTTTTTTTCTACCTGTAAATTTTCACCACAGCATCCAAACCCTGCCAGGATTGATGAACCAGATGTCCCTCTGTGGATGTGTCATCTCACACTAGGCCAAGCTCAGTGATCCACTCATTTCAACCTGCTTCCTGCTTCCCCCACCTCTCATGTCCTTTTAAGAGTCCATGCATTGCTCGGTGGCTCTTTTTGCTTGGATTTTATTACTGAGGAATAGCTCCTCAATTTTCAAGACTCAGCACATATGTCACCTGTAAATTTCCCCTCTTGCCCCTTTGTAGCCTCATTCTTCCAAATATAGACTTCTAAGAAAGCAATGACAAAAATTATCTTTTACTTGTTTGTGTACATGTTTGTTTTTCACATGAGACTGTGAGTCCCCTGATGGCAAGATATATATCCAATTTACTTCTGTAAACTCAGGATTGAGCATAATAATTTTTCCTTGCTCAATACATAATAAATAAATGCTGTTAGGTAAGTAAATGATTGACCTAGGGTATTGCTGTTTTTATACCAGTATTACTGTATTTCGGACAGCCAAGCCTAAACTAAAAATCTCTTGTTGGCTGCAAAAAGAAAGAAGGAAATTGAGAGACAGAAAGAAATTGAAACAAAACTTTAGCCTGTCCAAACTCAATTCTATCTAGTCAACAGGATTAGACCTCTATAAGAGATCTCAAAAAGTACATAAAGCAGCAACCCGGAAGGAAACTTGGTAAAAGATGAACAAAAACTTCCTCCAAGATTGGCAGAAGAGAGCAAATGTACACATATTGTCTTCCAGGTGTAACAACTATTTCTAAACAGACAAGTTTGGAAAGTAGAGGAAGAGGAAAAAAGAGTGACAAGTGGTAATATGGCACATACATAGGTGTCTCAAGTCACGGGACCTGTGTTCCCACCATGATGATGACATATTCATTGGAAGATATGTGATGATTAATATTTTCATTCGTCATTGCTCTCTCAGGCTTCTTTCCCTTTGAAGAAGCACAATATCAGAGGGTTTATATCATTTTGTTATTTTTCTCTCTTCTAAAAAATTTAAATATCTGCATATTTGAATCTCTGTAAACAGAGAAAACTATAGAGCCCTTCCTTGGGGTTGAGTTAATCTTGCCCCCGGATAAGATGTTAAAAGAAAGGTGATAATAGCCTGAGCTGATGACTTTGTTTATGGCTTTGCTGTTCCCAGAAAAAGACCACCTGCATTCTTCTTATATCAACACACAGATGGAGTTTAGTGAGGAGAGGCTCATGACCCAAAGTTACAAATCTTTATCCTGTTACCAGCATTTTTTTTTTTTTTTTCAGGCCAGACAGTGGGCCGAAGTCTCTATTTGACTTATTCAAAAATCCTAGAATGGGAGTTATGATGAAACCTTTCAAAAAACACATTTTTGCATAGCATATAAAGCCCTTTAATAATCCTTCCTTCCCTCTAAAATTAAAAGTATGTAAATCCCTGAGCATGGTGGTAGACCTGTCCAGGAAGTGTAAGGCATCCTCCACCCAGCTACAGAGATCCTCAAGTGAGAGGCTGAGGCTGGTCACATTGTTTGACATGAGGGTTAGTTTTCAGATAGTGAAATTTCAGTTGCCAGGTGCCAGAGGCAATTTATCAGACACTCATAAAATAAAGATCAAAAAGTCCATCCGTCTCCCAATGCATCTGGGATCTAGGAAGGAACACTCACAACCCTCAGTCCTTTAAACAGCTCTCACTTAAAGAGCTTGATGTTTATAATAACAAGGAAAGGAGAAAGGGGTCAGGTCAAATTCTGCTGAATAGCAGGTGTTGTTGTAAGTTTTTTGTTCTCTTTTTTTTTCTTAAAACGTAATCTAAAAGAATATTGAGCTGTTGCAGTGGATGCCCTCCATATGTATTTTTGTAACATCTGTGATCCAAAAATTTGACCTGAAAACCAGAAAATAAAAGCCCTTGAACATTTTTTAAAAAGCACTTAAAGTTTTTCCATGTAATATTCAATATATTCAATTAACCTAATGGAATCAAATATTTTAACAATATTACAATAGACTGAAAAACGGTGTTATCTGAGACTTAAAATGTATTTGGAACATAACAATTTGAGATGACAATAATTAATAACTAATGATAACACTTGTATGTATATGAGGTTTTTTTTTTCATTATTCCCGTGAGAAACAAAGAGACAAGAAGGCTTGCCTGAGGACACAGAACATGTGAGTGATAAAAACAGGTAAGCCTAGGTCTTGGAACTCTAGATTCTGTGTTCTTATTACTGAGCCTTCCGGCAGCAGAGCTTGGAGATGCAGCTTTGCACTGGGCGGTCAGTGCCTCAGTGAAGTGGTTGGCTTCACTTCCCATTGAATTGAAGTGATTACATCTAAACTTTTGGTTATTAAAAGTCAGTTTAGGGGTTGATATTCAATCAAGAAATATTTATCTTACTGTAGTTTCAAACTAATATTTTTCCATTTTGTTAAGCAAATGGTATGATTTTATGTTAGCAACAATGTATATTTTTCAACTAGTCATATTTCCCTTTTAGTGTTCACTGGACAAGCATTCAGTGCTAAATCTATTGCCCACTAATATTAAGCCTTGTAGTTTTAGGTATTTTCTTCTTCCCTGTTCCCACCTTCTCATCTTACCACTTTATGCTTCTTTTTCCTTTCCCTTATGTCTTTTTCCTTTCTCTCTCTCTCTCTCTCTGTCTCTCTCCACTTCTCTCCTCTATTCCCCCTCCTCCTTCTTCTCATCCTTCTCCTCCTCTTATCCTTCTTCTACTTCTTTCATTATACGCTTTTCATTATTTTTTAATTATAAAAGAGGTAGAAAAGGAAGGGAGATAAGACAAGGATGGAGGACAGGAGAGAAGGAGAGAGGAATGAAAACAGAAAGGCAAAAAGAGCTAGAATCTGGAAAAATATACCATAATGGAGAAAATAAGTAAAACATCAAGAAGATTAAAATTTAGTAGGGTATCCAAGGCTTAATTGAATGCAAGAGTTCAAGAATAATGAGAACAAAAGGAAATTGGGGAAATTGAAGCTCAAGAAGAAAAAGATGTTTATTATTTCTGGAAATAAATCCACCACCATTAATATTTCTAGTCTTTCAGATTTGTCCATTCGAAATTTTAATATTTTATATATTCAAAGAAATAACATAATATTACAGATAGATGATAGATAAGCAGGTCAATAGATAGATGATGGATAGAAATATAGATTTAAGATCCTAGAAAAGGCTGAATAATCCCAAGATTTCATAAAAGAATAGAGGGGAATGGCCAGAATCATATCAATCCTCAATGGAAACCAGGCAGCTTCAGTTCCATGCCCTGACCTTGGAACAATGCTGATCCTGAAAGTTACATCTGCAGACAACATTTCAGATATGTTTATGGGAGAAGAAGACAGTAAAACAGTAGACATTTGGTAAGCTTAGACATTCATTGGTAGAACTGAGGTTCCAATTTAGTGAACAACAAAATATTATTTTCCGAGTGTATTGGACACAAGAGAAAATAAATTGAAGATAGCTTGTCAGCTATCATCATCTGCTGGCCTAGCAACTCACACATGGGATCATAAATTCATGTGTTTGGAGAAAGAGATACTTGGAGGTTCCTAGGAAATACGTCTTTCTTAGCTGAGAGCCCTTCCTAAATGTCATATTAATTTGGCATCCTTACGGAAATCGTACATCTTGAGGGCTTTGAGAACTATGCCCCTCAAATTCACACTTGCTAAGGAAATGGCAATTGAAAGCATGATGCTGATGGGTTTAAAATCAAGGGATTCCTGCTCAGTGGTTCAGAAGTAAACTAGTTTGGTGCTGCAATTTGTCATGCAGCATTAGGACCTGGCTCTTGTCAGTGGGGCCGAGGAGCAGGTGGAGCAGTTCTGAGCTATCAGGAGGAGTCGCACCAGAGACAACCCACTGAATAAGAATAAATCATCTGACTCAGAGCCTGACAGACACAAAATCAGCAGTCATTTTGAAAATGGGTCATTTTTGAGTTCAAGGACAATTTCACTGTCTTCAGCAGTCACTATTTCCAAAGACAGCCGAGACACAAATTTTGGGGGAAATCAAAAGTCATTTAGGAACACAGACTATTCCCCAAAATTGGAAAACTCAGATGACTTTAGTGATCTATGACATTGAGTGTAACCAAAATCCTCCCTGCCTTGATTTCTATAAGCAATGGGCATATAGAGAGATCAAGGTAATCCAGTTAAGTCACTAGTTTGTATTCTGATTTTGCATAACCTGTGATCATCACTATCAGAAATCATGACTTCACTGCTTTATATTTGTACAGTTCCCCATAGACTAGTTTGTGTAGAATTGTGTTCCCCAAAAAGATACATTGAAGTGTTAACTGCTACTAACTTAGAATGTGAACTTACTTGGAAATAGTTGTCTTTGACAGTGTATTCAAGTTAAAATGGGGCGATGCTAGATTAGGGTGGGCCCTCAATCAATGACTATTGTACTTATAAGAAGATCCTAGGAAGACATGGGGACTCTGATACACACAGAGAGGGAAGATGGATATGGAAGACAGAAGCAGAGTGTGAGGGATGTAACTGCAAGTCAAGAAATGCCAAGGATTTCCAGCAGCTACTAGAAGCTAGGAGAAAGGAGTAGCCCAGATTCTACCCAAGAACCTTCAGAAGGAGCCAGCCTGGCCAACACCTAGATTTAAGACTTCTATCCTCTAAAATTGTGAGAATAAATTTCTGATAGCTTACGCTACTCAGTTTACGGTGCTTTATAATAACAGCCCTGGGAAACTAATACTGCCACTATACAGCACAGGGACATTGAACATCTGATGTGACTTTTTATGAAAAACTGTGGTAAACAGAATCATTGATGGCATCATCATCATTACCATGTCTTCATTTCTCATAGAATGACTTTGTGCTAGCCATTGAGCTGTCTTTCCACAAAAAAATAAAAAAAGTATTATTAGCTCCATTTTACAGAAATAGAATCTGAGATTCATAAAAGTTCAGTAACATGGGCAAAGTCACACTGCTAGTAAGTTGTAGAGCAAGAATTTGAACACACTTTCAGTCTAAATCAGAACCACATGTTATTTATAGAACTCTTAATGTTAAATGTTATTATAGAAATTTCCATGATTAGAACTCAAAAGTGGGAAAGAAATTTAACAGATTACCTTATCCCTCCCTGCCTCCTCATTTTACAAACGAAGAAACTGAAGCCTCTGTGCAGAAGATAAATTTTACTTAGGAACACACAAGCTACTCCACAATGCTAACACAGTTCTTTGTCTCCTCATTCCAATATACCATACTAAGGACACTTTATGCTATATTATGTATGCTACATTTATTAGGAGATTTGGGCAAATGTGAAAAAAGCACTGAGTAAGTGAATCTTTTGGCCCATCCTCTCAGACAGAGCCAGATATAGGTCACATGGGGATTAATTCTGGAAGGTATATACTGGTCACCTAGCTTCCTTGGGCCAATCATT
Organism: Papio anubis; assembly: GCF_008728515.1. NCBI lineage: Eukaryota > Metazoa > Chordata > Mammalia > Primates > Cercopithecidae > Papio > Papio anubis. The sequence continues at coordinate 18,308,782 of NC_044989.1, read as the reverse complement.
CTTTCCTTGCTTTCTGACTTGAGATACATTGATATTTGTGTTCCAAAGTTATGTCTTTTGCTAGCATAAAGCAGCAGCCCCCACTGTTTAAGAAAAGGCACAAACACGCCCGGCATATCAATGCATGGACCAAGCTGACATCCTGGCTTCAATGCCACAAAAGTGAGATGTTCTTGGATCATTAGGTGTTCTTGGTGTCACTTAACAGAGAACACCTTTTTCTCTGATCTACTTTCTGTTGGAGGCCAGAATGATCTATAGTACTGAATTGCTGCATTGTTTTTCCAGATCAGCAAATGTACAGAACTCTCCTTAGGACCACATAAGAAGGCACACATGTCAAGTGCTAAGGAAGCTCCCCATGCAAAACTTTGACACCTGCGGCAAAACATCATGTTCCCTTTCCTGTAGAGCATTCAGTTTTTCAAGAATCTTATATATTTATCATATTCATTAATAAAACTAACAGTTTTCAGCCTGGGTGACAGAGCGAGACTCCGTCTCAAAAAAAATAAATAAATAAAAAATAAAACTAACAGTTTTATTATTCTTAATTTTGACTTATTAATTCCCCTACCCGAAAATAAGTAAATATAGCATAATGTATAATGACACAGGCTTTGGGCTCAGATAGTTTTGGATTTGCTTACTGACCGTGTGGCCTTGGATGAACTGTTAATTTCTCCAAATACCAAGTTATTCACTTGTAAAAAGAAAATAGTAATTAGTTTAGAGGTTAGTATGAGGATTAATTAATGTAACACAAGTGAAGTACTTAGCAATATAATTAAAACATGAAATATAAATGTAAATGTTTATTATTATTATACAAAGAACATTTGAGAAAATTTGGCAAAGCAAACCAAGCTTCATATGAAAAAATATTTGTTGCAATGTTATATAAGGCAAAATGGGAGACAGAGGAAATAATCTAATGGCCCAAAGTATGGGATTCTTTTAAAGTATTTAGTGTCAAGATCCATGTTTTTTTTCCTTTTTTCTTAGAACATAAGATTGAACAAAACACTGCTCTTGACTTTGAAGATCTCAGGGCCTGGTTGGGAAGACAAACACATAGTTCAATATTTCGTTCTAATTAATAGAAGAAAATTAATTTGGGGATGGACATATAAACAGGATGTTTTGGCCCAGAAGAATGATATCCAAAGCCCTTACCATGACATTTGGATAGAGAGATGGTTTAAGAAGAGAACAGATTATGCACCTGTTGAAGGCAGTCAAGCCCAGCCCATTTTTTGTAGTATTCAATACATAACTGTTGTTAAAAGAAATTTTTTAATTATTTTGGGTGACCCAGAATAAGTTCATTTTTTTTAAATCAGGGACATTGGCAACTTTAAAATCTACAAAGTAACTTTTTCCACCTTTAAGTAATAATTTCAAATGTGCCTGGAGCTCAAGAATTCTAATCTCAAAAATAACTATTTAAAAAAATTTATTTCCATATAATCGCTACTAACAAGAAACATATTTCGATTGCACCTAATGAACATCAAAATTAGAGACATTTCCTTAGGTTTAGCCTCTAGAATAGTCAGGGGAGAAAAAAGCAACCACAGGAACACATTCAAATGAATGAATTCCATTTGTCCAATTTTGTGTCACATTCTATGTTTATGGTATCAAAATATACAGAGGACACCACATTAATAGCCATTTCTAGGATTAAGACCATTTATATAATGCAATAATGAAGTAGATTTATTATAAATTTTACTAAGATTCTGTTTGGGTTTAATGCCAGGAAAGCTCCTCTCTCCTACTCAATGTAGATAGTTTAACTTCAGGGTATGTACTAAAACTGATAGCATCCGCTCTTAAGATATAAGCTAGCACTATGTCTGCAGAATTGATAAGAAACTTATTTTCTCTAAAACAAAGCCAAAAGAAAAAGATAAAAAAGGAAATGGCACACTTTATTCTTTATGTTTTTAGATGACAATTAAAGCCTTGGGATTAATTGTCTACCATTTGAGTGACCTCATTTTTTACAAAGTAAAGTTATCTTAGGAATTTCCTACTTCAAAACTGAGATGATGGTCTCAATTTAAAGTATAAAATCTGCATTTAAACCACACACCAATTTATTTATTTATTTAGAGACGGAGCCTTGCTCTGTTGCCCAGTCTGGAGTGCAATGGCTCAATCTCAGCTCACTGCAACCACCGCCTCCCGGGTTCAAGCCATTCTCCTGCCTCAGCCTCCTGAGTAGCTGGGATTACACGTGCCCGCCTGGCTAATTTTTTGTATTTTTAGTAGAGATGGGGTTTCACTATGTTGGCCAGGCTGGTCTCAAGCTCCTGACCTCGTGATCCGCCTGCCTCGGCCTCCCAAAGTGCTGGGCTTACAGGTGTGAGCCACTGTGCCCAGCCACCACACACCAATTTTTAAGACACCAGTTATAAACCAGCAACAAACTTAACAACAGAGATAGAAAATTGATTGCTAAATATCTCACTAATCTCTGTGTCTTTGCTTTGACGTTGTAAATCAATATCAGAAAGCAGATAATAAAATGCCTTTTCCTTAATTTTCTTTCACTTTGGACATTTCCAGCCTTAATATGTAGTATTAAGTCAGTCAAATAGACAAGGGCACACACGCGAGCGCACGCACACACACACACAAATATATTCTGATCTATGAACCTACCCTGTACTCCAGAATGCCAAATATAATGATTTCCAGGGCTCTTATATTCTCTCCCTTTACTACATCAAGCTGCTTTTCTGCAGGATGGATTGGCAGAAAACGAGTATGAAAATGTCAATTTAAGGACAGTCAATAAAAGGGTAGTAACAAGTTGTGTTTGTATAATGGGCCAAATTGAAGCATCTAAAGGTCCTAAGAGACAATCCCATCCTATACACACTGCTCCCCAAAGAATGACACTTTGGATAATCTGTATTTCATTCCTAGAATCAGCTTCTATCTTTGTTGAAAGGTAAAAACTCCAATTTTACAAGATTTCATCCCATTGCAAAAATAAGGGTCCAATAAATATGGATGCATTTTAAACAGAACATTAAGGAAAGCTAACAAGCACCAAGGAATTCTTCATTTCACAAAACTAGTAATTCCCACTATTTATCCTGGAAATGTTTGCTCATTCTTCTTCTCATTCATGTATTGCTTTTGTTATTTTACTCTGCTCTAAAGATTTTTTTCTATTGAATTCTTTTTTCCATTTTATTCTACAAATAATCACTGGTGACCCATTATGTCCCATTTATGTACTAGTCACCACAGACAGAAATATGCATTTAAATAAACCAAGGTCCCTTTCTTCAAGCAACTCAGGAAGGCACACAAGTAAACAGGCATTTATAACTCATACTTTATGCATTAGCTTCCAATATCACTGCCCAAAGCAAAGGACCAGAATTAGAAATTCTCCCACTCTTGGCTTCTGCCTTACTGATTCAATTAGCTTAAAAATTTGCTAAAACACTTAGCTCGTTTTTCATATTTTCCTAAGGATAATGGAACAATCTAAGCCTCACTCTATAAAAGGCTGTACAAGGTCTGATTTACCCCTGAGAAAAGTCAGGCCTAAAAGGCAGTAACATCTAGCCACCCAGCAGGAATGCTTTCAGGGTTGGATCATGTTTTTATTCTTGCAATGCACCATTTAAAAGCTACTGTGGTTTTCTGAAGTTCCATTTGTGGGGCATTAAACATGTGGGCATTCCTCTTTATACTGCATTATGCTACATTACACAACTATATTCCAAAGTTTTTACCTTTTCCTCCCTAAAATAAAAGGCAGCTAAGTTTCAGGGTAAAATGTTCACGGTACTGTATTTTAATACCCTGCTACTTTCAAGATGAAGCAAAATAGCCTCAGAACTGTATAGAAACCAGCCAACATTCCACAGCAAAATTTACTGTAAATACCTGATTTTGGTAAGGAATTCCTAATATAGCTGTTTGATTTAATCACTACTGGATACTACTTCCTATGCAAAGATTTTCAAAACTTAAATAAACTTAGCATTCCCATCAGCTGTTAGTTTACAAAAACATTTGACTTTTTTCCCTCCTTGGCAGGATTAATGACTTACATTAGAATTACACTTGCAAGGAAAGAATGACTTAATATGTTTGCCATTTCATATCAAATTTGAAGTATATCAGCTAAAAGTAAATTTAATGCAAAAGTCAATATGAAATGTGAAACTTCAGCCACTCTTGGATTATTCATGTTTTAAAAGCCATACAATCCAAATTTCTTTGTAGAACAACAATAAAAACTAGAGCTGGACGAAAACTTGGAGATCAAGTAGAACCAAATAATTTTACAAAAGACAAAACTAGAGGTCAAATAGGTTAAGTAACTGGCACGAGGTAATAAAGCGCAGTTTTAGTCAAACCAAGACAAAATCCCAAGCCAATGATTCTCAGTCCAACTATTTTAATGGGTACCAGGGTACAATGATGATTTATACACATAGCACAGCATCCTTCTAGGCTATAGCCAGTAAGCAGAACTCACACAGATCCAGAGTCTTTGTCCACAACTTCATAGCACTTCTCAGGATCAAGCCCAAATCCCTAAAGCCCATGATTAGGGGGAACTTATGTCTAGAAACTAAAGGAAAACGATCTGGAGCCTCCAGGGATGGGGAAGATAAGCACAGTCCAAGGACCGTCCCTTTGGAACAGAACTGAAGTAAAAAGCCATGCATCCTATTTAGCTTAGCGTGTTGCCTGGCCTTTTCACCGTCAGGGGATCCTTCTCTTTGACAGGTCATTTTAGTTTCCCTAAAATCTATTGCAGCATATAGAGGAGCTCATGCCAGAATGAACCATAGGATAGCAGCTTGGAGAACTGGAACAAAGCAGGAGGTGGGATTCAAACCAGTGCCCACCTACATCAAGCTTTAGTGTATGGCCTATTCTAAGTCCACACTAGAGCAAACCTCACTCTAGTGCTACTAATAAAGAGAACAGATTCTACTAGTGATGACTCAGACTTTCCTTGTCACAGTCCCCATAAAGCATACTTTATTCCATGTACTCAGACTTCTTCATTCTCCAACACTATATACACTCCCATCTTCACAAATTGTGAATGCCATATTTTGCTAAATGTCTTTTTTTCCATATCCATTCACCAGAATTCACACTTCCTGTAAAATCCTTTGTATGTCTCTCTTTCTCCATGTGGCTTTCCCAATCTCTACATCTAGCATAATCTCTGAGTTTTGTCCCTATGGTATTTTTCTTTGTGCTTCTCTGTCGCATTTAATGTCTTTTTTTTTTTTTCTTGGCAATAATTCCCATAGGAGAGTCTCCCAACTCATCATAAAGGGGTCTGATTCACCTTTCTAATCTTTCAATGTCTAGCACAATGCTTGGCACATGGTCTCCATAAACATTTGCTGAGCTGACTCTAGTTAACACACACTCTAGAATTACAGAAGCCCTAGGATTATTAATTGCTGATGCTAATCTTAGCATTTCTGGCACAGTAGCAATTTCACTTTATTCTCCTGTTCCTCTTTTCCTATCCTTTTTTTATCTTATTATTATTATTTGTATTTTTATTCTGATCTTGAACAAGAGCTCAGAAAAGTACTGCCTATAAAACATGTCAACATATATAGACAGGCTTGGTTGCTGTGTGAAGTGTACAAGTCTTGGCTCCATTTGGTACTGCATGAGATAGCATCTCCTCTCTTAAATCAACCAAGATTCTGAGGAGCAGAGAAAATCTCTGGCCATGCGTCTTTCTGCCATGGCAAATATAAATTATGCCTGCCCATTAAGACACAAAGTAACCTTAAAAATGCAGGAAGTTATAAATTTCCCTGGAAATGTTTTAATCTCTCACTATCAGTTCTTCCTTGGATCACAATCAAAGTGTGTCCTATTTTAAAAAGCCCTTATGGGTTTCTTCTTTAGCAGAATGCTTTGTTTCACATGAATGTCTGGGATGGAGCAAAAGCCATTTGTGTTTTAGTGTAACATCTCAGAAGGATATATTTCATTTTCTCAATTAAATTGTGACCCTCTATGAATTCATGTTCTGTTTCTGAGTAAAAGAACTTTGAGAAACAATGGCTATTTCACATACCAAAACTTGATCACAAAATATTATTGTGTAAAATTGCCCAAACAACTCTGCTAATACAGCTGCTCAAACATCTGGATTACTCCATCACAAAAATCTCTCTCCCTATGAGCCTTCTCCCAGGAGCATATCCTACACCAAGGTCTTTGTGATAAGTGATGACAGTAGACACACCAGTTCTCCAACTTAGAATCACTAGTCCCCTGTCACTGCAATGAACAGAATCCTGTTTAGGAAGTACTCCTTTACTAGGATAAGCAAAACTTACATATTTATCTACAAAGAGAGCAAAATAGTCAAACAAAATGTATTACTTACCATGTTTACCCTGAAATAGGTCTACATGTATGTGCAAATTTATATAAATTTATACATGTAGATGTATTTATTTATATATATTCATATATGCCCACATCCCAACATCCAGACTATCTGTCAAGAGTCTCTTAATTCCTCATAACCTGGATGTCAACTTTACTATAAAATGATCACATTCATATTTGGTTTCAAAAACTGTTCATAAAATATTTTAGTGTCTTATAAAGTATGTGGCTTGTATTATTATAAAAGGAAGAAGCATAAGTGAGACATTTTATAAAAATCATTTTGTATGTGAGAAATTTTATAAAAATCCAGCCTTGCACACACACACATTTCTATAAACTCAACAGAAGTGGGTCCCAAGTGTTCTGATGACAGCACAGAATGCAAGTTCATTAAGGAAGGAACTAGGTCTGTTTGGGTTCATATTGATAGTACTTGGTCCAAAAATAATTGTGTACCTAAGTCTTTAGTGTCTGTTGGTTTTGATTTTTCACATTGGTAGGTGAAGGTATATATCCCTCTGACCACATTGTAGCCACTCAATCAGAAGACAACCCCTGGACAGAAAGTAGGTAAACCAATTTTTGAAGTCAAATAAGAATGTGCCTGAAAGTGTTCTGGAAATATATTAAAGCACACCCAATCAAAGATACTATTAATAACATGGTTTAATATCTGGGTGAGAGAAAACAGAATAGTCATTGAACACATTTTCCTGATTCTGAAGCCTTGTGTGATATTCAGATTTCATCTACAGCATGTTACAAAGCATGTAGGACAATAAAGTGGTGGTGGTGAGAAGCCTAAATAATACAAAATTACTCTTTCCTGCAGTTCTGAGAAGGAAAGAGAAAAAGAAACTCAAGAACTTGAAGATCTTGCCAAAAATTCCATTGTGGAAGGAGGATGCTGTCTCCAAAGCAGCGAGTGCCTCCCACTTCTCTCTGTTTTGATATACAACCCATCACCAACTTTGTTAAAACTATTTCTCATCCAATGCAACAACCTAAGGATCTAATCCCAACTAATTCTGGGGAAATGCCACATCTCCTAGGGCAATTGAGAAAAGGACATTTCATTTTTAAGGCAGCATGAGCGAAAATGTCATCTGAAGGAGACTGGAAGGAAAAGTTAGAGAAGTTAGGCATTATAAATGAACATTACTTCTTCTTCTTCAATGTCTTAGAGGGAGAAGGAAAGAATCCAGGGCCAGATAAGGAGTCTAAGCCAGAGATACTATAGCATTTTACATCTTGAGGTTACCAGGAGGGGGTTGGGGGAGGCCAGCATGGAGGAGCAAAGCAAGTCTTAGGCCAAGTAGCATGGGGGAAATGTGTGAAGTTAGTCCTCAGAGGCTGTGGGCGAGAACAGAGAAAGAAAAGGGAGGCAGCCAGTTAAGGTGTCGAGGGCTACTTGAGAATATCAGGTTTCTTCCTGAGAACAATGGGTCCCCATTCACAGTGACAGACTCTAAATCAAGAAGAAACTAGAAATAGTAAGATAGACCACAGGGAGATTGCTACCAAGAGCCCTCTCTCTCCAGGCAAGATATGCTAGTTATTTTAAATTGCTTCAGTGCTGGAATGAAATACATTCGCAACCTTGGGAGATATAAAGCAAAAGGTAGAGGAAGTCTACATTTGGGAGTTGATTGAAGAGTAGAAAATGTAATTTTCAAGACTTGAATGTGGAGTCAGGGGAGAATGGAAGAAGAGGTTGCAGCTGGGATGTGCCATTTGTTCAGGAGCTGGTGAAAAGTCCCAGAGGGAGATGTGTGCTGGAACTGGCTGTGATGAGCCAAGGCGTATCCACCAATCTCTGTGAGTGCAAGAGGAATTCAGAGCATTCCAGGAGAAAGCATAATGAGGTTACAAACAGGGACCAGGGGACTCTACCAGTTTCACATCTCTCACTAAACATTCCAGGCATTGGAGAGCATTCGAGCCTGTTTTTCTCATCTAGTTGAGAAAGGTGAATTGTAGCATGACAGTTCTCCTGCTATTAGGTTGCAAAGAATAAATGTTTCCTCCTCTTTCCAGCTCTCAAAATTTAAGAAGTCTCTTCAGAACCTTGAGCAACAAATTCTAGGATATCTTTGTTTTTTATGTTCTAAGTTTCCAGCTCTTAAAAAATGCATGTTCTCCCAGTGAATCCAAACAGAATCCATATCTCTTTCTCACTTTATGTGTCCCCCTCACAAATCTCTATGGCACAAGCGTGAACATAAATATAGGGCTGCAGCTGCTACTCTGTGTTTTCATGTCATTGAAAAGGCCTATCCCAGAATTATGGAGTTGGCTGGTTTGCTGAGGACAATAATAATAATTGTAATGAAAAGACTGATAATGCTAGCATTTATTGAATGCAAGATATCATCCTAAGATATCAAGACATCCACATTTCATCCTCACAACAATCCTATGTGGTAGGCATATACATTTATTATCCATATTTATTTTGGGTTCACTGATTTCTTTTTTTATGTAGGAGGTAGGAGGAAGGATGCAGAAGAAAATTACCTATAGGAAAAGGGTTGAGAAGGATCTGCAGAGACTGAACTAGAAAGTCGTAACACTGTTTTCATAGTTGGAAAGAAGCAGGCTACATTTGTAAGTACCTAGTGTGAATTTTGTAATAAAACCTACATTACCAATAAGCACAGTGGAATACTTAGTACTACTTAGTACATTCATACATGACTCTACCATCTTGAGATTTTTGTATACACAGTATATGATCAGTTTTTATAAATGTACAGCTTAAAAAAAGATTCTTCTTGTAATAAATACAGAATTTAAGCACGAAATCAGCATAGGCCAGCCACATTCCAACTGAAGACCCAGAGAAAGACAGGCCAGCAGCATAACTCGCAGTTCCTGCCCTGCTTGATGGACCTGATGGTCCTGGCAGTGTATTACTCCTGTTGTACAAATGAGGAATCTATGGCACAGAAAGAGTAAATAATTTGCCCAAGATCATATACCAAGACTTGTACTTAAGATTAGTGCGAGAGCTAATAATATCAAACACCAGGTTATTTCCTGATATTAAACACCTGTTAATTTCCATCTAAGCACAAAAGAGGCTCTTCAGGACTATGGAATGGAATGTCCTCTAAACTAAAGAGAAAAAAGCTTTCTTCATTTCCTAGGCATTTTCCTCCGAGTTCCACAACAGCAAACATTCTCTTACATTAACCCATGGGACATCGCCCCAAATATCCATTCAAATATCAGGTTCTCTGCTATCTGTGAGCCACTTAAGAGCAGCGACTATATTTTTGGTTTCAGCATTCTTAAAAGTCTAACATAGGGCTTTGCACATCATAGGTCGCTCTACATTTTGTTAAATAAATTAGTACATTCAAGTCACTTTTTTTTTTTGAGACAGAGTCTTGCTCTGTCGCCCAGGCTGAAGTGCAGTGGCCGGATCTCAGCTCACTGCAACCTCCGCCTCCTGCGTTCACACCATTCTCCTGCTTCAGCCTCCCGAGTAGCTGGGACTACAGGCACCCGCCACCATGCCCGGCTAATTTTTGTATTTTTAGTAGAGATGGGGTTTCACTGTGTTAGCCAGGATGGTTTCAATCTCCTGACCTCGTGATCCGCCCACCTCGGCCTCCCAAAGTGCTGGGATTACAGGCGTGAGCCACCGTGCCTGGCTCAAGTCACATTATTTTTAAGCATTTACTACATTCCTATTATTAGCCTGTTCCTATGCTAAGCACTGTGGGTAACAAACTGAGTTGGTTATAGCTCCTGCTTTCATTATTTGCAATATAACTGGAAAATTAGATGAGTAAATTGAAAAATTCACTAGAGAATCAAAAAATCCTTTGACAGAGTAAAATATGCAGTGTTGGGGAACATAAAGAAATAGCATAAACCTAGCCTGAGGTTGTCAATGAAGGCTTCCTAAAAGGGGTTGTAAAAGACCCTCTGGGAATTAAACCAACATCAGGGCCACCATAGATATAGACCAGAAAAAACATGGGGACATTTGCGCACTTTACAGTGATTGGATGCTGATGTTGCACAGGTTACAGGTTATGAGGCAGTCCATTGGAAAAGAACATTAAAAAGTGCAACCTGAAGTCAAAATTAAAGGGCAGTGAATGTTCAAAAATTAAATGTCCTCCCCAGAGATTATGGGGAGTCACTGGTATGTGGAAAGCAGGTAGTACAATGGTGCTAGGAGAGATTATCCCTCTTACGAGAAAGCTGGCATGTTTTCTTGTTGAGAACATGTTGAGAGAAGAGGAAGTGAAAGGGCCTTTTAGGCATGGGGAGCAGGTTACAGCATGAGCAAAGCAGCCAAGAGCTAAACTGGAAGACAGGAAAGGGCAAAGGAATGGAAGGTATCACAATGTGGCTATCACAGAGTGAAAGGTATCACTGTTAGCATTAGACAGAACTTACACAAACGTCAGCTCTTTCACGGAGTGCTTGTATGACTTTGGCCAACTTATTGAAATACTGTGCCTCAGATTCTCTTTGTGTCCTAGAAATAATATCACTGTGTGAAATTGATATGAGGATTAACTAACATATGAGATGTTCAACCAGAAAAGGTAAGGATTTCCCTGTATTATGGTGACCAGACTTTACAAAAGAACAGATACATAATACAGAGAAGTCTTTATCTTTCCTTCCAGCTGAGCATATTGTATTATCTCATTTAATATTCATATCAATCTTACATGGTGGGTGAAAGTCTTGTCATAGAACTCATGATACAATGAAGAGAGGCACTGTCTTTCATTACCAGCACCTGCCCCAACCCATTCAAAGTGCTTTTTGCTTTATGTTGAACCCCTGGGTCCTGGGACTGCACCACCTGAGGTACCGAGGACCTCAGCTAGTGACTAAGCCCATGATGCCTCATCAGCACTGCACTCTAAGACACTCAGCACCACTCTGCAAAAATTCGCTCACTGCTTATACCTCATTTGGGATTCTCACTTCAAGCAGTCTGTAACCAATCATCTGGATGAACCAGACAGCTATCAACCATACTAGCAAGAAAATGTCCAAATTTTCAGTTTTATTAAATTGCTGTTCACTGGAAGAAATATTCATTTTTCAACCCACACACACTCTTCACATTCCCAAGCATATCATTTTATTTTATGTTTTTAATGGTTTTTTGAAATTAGCCAGGCATGGTGGCACCCATTTGTAGTCCTAGCTACTTGGGGGGCTGAGGCAGGAGGACTGCTTGAGTCCCAAGAGTTCAAAGTTGCAGGCAGCTATGATTGTGCCACTGTACTCCAGCCTGGGTGACAGAATGAGACCCTGTCTCTTAAATAATAAATAAATAAATAGTTTTTTGTTTCAATCACTATAAAAGTAACCAGGAAATTAAATAGACCTCTGGTTTTCCCAGCTCAGTTGCCTTACCTTAGGTGATGGGTTAATCTGTCTGTGGTCCCACCATTGCCTGTTTACTCCTGGGCACGTGGTATGCTAATAGGACAAGCTGGTACACAGTGGCTTCTCTGGTTTGGAGGAGAGGCTCTACTTCTCACAAATCCATCCAGGAGGCTAATCTTGACTTTCCATGGATGATGGCTGGGAAGAGAGAAGAAATAGAGCAGAGAGACGCTTAGACCCCAGTCTGTCGCTGTCTTTCACCAAAACTTGATTGGGAATTTCCTTTATCTGTGCTTTCAACAAGCAAACTTTTAAGTACTCAGTACGCTGTCTCAGCACACAAACTTTTAATGATCTGTACTCATTAGGAGAAACCCCAGCCCTCATAGGATATGTAAACATTGTTACAAAATAGAGTCCAAAGTGCTAACAGGTACTGAATAAGAGTGTCAAAATACGAATACACAAAAAGATAGCAGGAAAAACAGTGAACAACTACCTGGAATAATACATTATTATACTGAGTGCTTTACTGTGTTAGCTCACTTAATTATCATAACAATATTATTACAAATACACTATTATTACCCCCATTTTACAGATGAAGAAGGTGAGGCTCAGACCTTAAGACAGCTTTTACCATGCACTTAAGGGAAGACAAGAGTATAGGCTGTTGAGTCTATGCAGTCTACGGATGGACCTGAGAAAGGATCCGGCAATACAATCATTGAAATCTCCTGTAAGCAAAAAGGGGCCAGAACAAATCTAGCAAATTCCAAGATTAGTTTTCGGCTTCTGCTCTTCCATCACAGGTCCTCATATGACACAGATTGACTGTAGTCTGACGAATCCCAGACTTTAGAGAGAGCCCATTGAAAATAAATTCCCGCTTCCTGCTTCCTTCTTCTCCCTCTTGATGTCCACTGCTTTAGTCCAGGAAATCTTTACCTTTTGCCTGAATTATTGCAATAGCCTCCTCACAGGCCTGAGTGACTCCATTCCACTGTTTTGTTTTAATTTATTAAAATTTTATTGAGGTATAATTTACGTATAACAAAAATGTAATAAAACATACAGAATTTAAGTGTTTAGTCTGATGAGTTTTGACAGTTGTATAATAAATATCCATGTAATTAAAATCAACACAAGATATAAAATATTTCCACCAACCCAGAGACCTTCTGTATTGTCTTTCCAGTCAACTCCCTCTATTTCTCAGAGGCCTAATTTCTTTTTTGGACAGAATTTTACTCTCGTTGCCCACAGGCCTGGAGTGCAATGGCACAATCTCGGCTCACTGTAACCTCCACCTCCCAAGTTCAAGTGATTCTCCTGCCTCAGCCTTCTGAGTAGCTGGGATTACAGGCACCTGCCACATCACCTGGCTATTTTTTTTTTTTTTTTTTTTTTTTTTTTGCATTTTTGGTAGAGAAGGGGTTTCCCCATGTTGGCCAGTCTGGTCTCGAACTCCTGAACTCAAGTGATCCGCCCGCCTCGGCCTCCCAAATGCTGGGATTACAGGCATGAGCCACTGCATCCAGCCCAGAGGCATAATTTTTATCACCGTAGATTTATTTTGCTTGTTTGGGGATTTCATGTAAATGTATCCTACAGTTGTGTATCCTTTTGTGTCTAATTTACTTCATACAACATAGTATTTTTGTGATTCATACATGGTTGTTGTGTGTAACAGTAGTTTGCTCCCTTTTATGGGCTGGGTATTATTTCACCATATTAAAGGCCATAATGCTTCCAGTTTGAAGCTTTTATGATTAAGGCTGCTTAAAGATTTTTGACAAGTCTTTTGTGGACATATATTTTTATTTGTCTTTATTAAATATTTAAAAAAAGAAAAATAGAATGCTGCTTCACATAGTAAATGTGTGTTTAGGATTATGAGAAATTGCCTGATTAACTAAGTGGTAGAATCACTTTATCCTCCCATCAGCAATGAATGGGAGTTCCAAGGATGCCACATTCTTATCAATATTTAATATTCTTTTTTGAGGCTAGTTATTCTAGTAGATGAAAATAACTCCTTGTGGTTTTCATTTCCATTTGTACTTATTTATATGCCCATTGGCCATTTGTGGGTCTTCTTTTTCTAAATGTCTGTTCTTTTTTTTATTGGGTTGTTTGTCTTTTAATTATTTGTAAGAGTTCTTTGTATAATTTATATACAAGTTCTGCGTCAAATATATTTATTGCAAGTATTTTCTCCCAGTTTAGTTGCTTGCTTATTTATTTTGTTTTATGAATCTTCTGATTAACTGAAAATTTTCATTTCGATGGAGTACAATTTATTTTTTCTTTTATGTTTCAGGCTTTTTGTGTTTTTAAAAAAATTGTTAGTTACCTACCCACGTAATCCTAAGGTTGCCCAGTTATCCTTCTGTGTCTTAATTAGAAAGTTGAACAGTTTTAAATTTCACTATAAAATTACAATTTATCTTGAATTATTTTTTGTTATCCTATGGTATGAGGCAAGGATTGAAATTCAGGGGATTTTTATGTGACTAGTCAGTTTTTCTAGGACCATTTACAAAAATACTTTAATTTCCTCCTTTTAATTAAATTGGCACCTTTGTAAAAAATATCAGCTGATTATGGATGTGTGGGTATACTTCTGTTTTATTTGATATAGTTTTGGTACTTATGCTGATACTATACCATCTCTTGATTACTCTGTAGCTTCACAGTACAACTAGATGGAGTAAGTCTTCTGACTTTTTTTCCTTCTTTTTCTCTCTTCTTCCCCTCTTGCCTTCCTTCCTTCCTTCCCTTTTTTTTTCTTTCTTTTTGAGTTGTTTTGGGACTTTTCTGATATCTCATGGTTACTGATTCTAATTTATTAGTGTTGTGGCCAGAAACATATTCTGTATGATTTCAGTTCCTTGAAATATATTGTGATTTGTTTTGTGACCCTGCATATGATGAATGTTTTATATCAACTTTAGAACAGAATACCTATTTAAATGTTGGATGTGGTGTTTTATAATTGTCAATTATGGTCACATTGGTTGATAATATTGTTCAAATCCCCTATATCCTTACTGATTTTTATTTCAACTTGTTCTGTCAATCTCTGAGAGAAGGTCTTAAAATTTTCCAGCTGTAATTAGTTCTGTCAATTCTTGTTTCGTGTATTATTTATTCATAAAGAGAAAATGAAGTTTCTCTATCTCTAGTTACTCTCCTATTCTTGAGACCCATTTTTTAACTAACAGTATAGTTTCACCAGCCTTCTTATGTTTATCATTTGTATGTTATATCTTTTCCATTCTAATTCTTTCAATCTGTGTCTTAATATTTAAAGTTTGTTTAAATGGTTCATTTAAATGAATGGTTCGTTCTTTTGTGTCGCACACAAAGATCAGTTTTTAACAGTTTTTTGAAAAGTTTTGCCTCTGTATTCCTTCTTGCAGATTCAGGTGTTTATGAAGTATCATTTCACTTCAACATGAAGAATTTCCTTCAGTTTTCTACAGCGCAGGTCTGCAGGAAACCCGTTAGCATTTGTCTATCTGTAAAGGCCATTATATTGCTTCATTCTGAAGGATAATTTGCTAACATGTCATATCCTATGATATAATATTATATGATTGTGAATACACTTTTTTTCCTGTCAGTATTTTAAAAATATTCCATTGTGTTCTGGCCTGCATTGCTTCTGATGAGAAGCCAACACTTATTCCTGCTTTTGGTCTCACATATGCAGTGTGTCCCTCCACAGTGTGTTTGCATGTGTGGCAGGAGGCAGGAATAAGGCTAAACCAATCTAAACTGTAGTTGATCTGCCTGGGTTTTATTGCAGATCTGGTTAGATGGTTTTGACTGGCTTCAAGTGATTTGAGCACAGGATTAGGGCTTTTAGCTCAATGTGGCTTAGAATCTGAGCATGGTCAGACTCTGAAGGACCCTTTAAGCTTTACAGCCCAGTGTGCAGATTTCTAAACCAGGGTGATCTCTTCCTATTTTATAGCCTAGTGGCCAACCCTCTAAGTCACTGAGTTCTCTTTGAATTCTGGGCTCCTGGTCTGGGGTTTTGGGCCTCAGTATATCCCTTCTCCCCTGATTCCCTTCCCCCAGCCTTCAGTGGACCTCTGAAGCACTTTCTACAAAGGTCTGCTGAAGTGAAGAAGGATGCCTCTCAGGTCTCCTACCCCACCCACAGTTTTCTGCAAGTCTCTGTTTTGTACTCAGCCAAAGCTCTGTGTGATCTGGATGAATCTCACTGCTCTCCTACTTGAACCCCAGCCTTCTATAAGCTGCTTCTGTGCACATGTGGAATGAAGGGTGGGCCTCAGAGTGATCTTCTTTAGCTCTTCTGACATCCCCTTAGCCTTCAGCCTGCTATGTCTCTGCTTCCCATGAATACCCAAAGGTAAAGCTTAATGGGTAGGTACAGACATTCTGTGACTGGGGGTCCTCAGTATTCTGATCCTTATGCCAGGCCACATGTAGCCATTAAGAATCCATTACTTAAGTCTCCTCCATCAATATTCCTTATATCCCCAGAAGTTATCTTTTAACTTGTTCTATCTAGTTCAGCTTGTTCTATCTATTTCAACTTGTTCTGTCAATATCTGAGAGGCCTTAAAAGTCTACAACAACAATTATGTCAATTGTTATTTCATGTCAATTGTTGTTCATGTATTCATAAAGAGAAATTTTAAAATTTTCTAAATTTTCTTTTCCATATCTTTTCCATCAACATGGAAAGAAAAAAATAAAATTGTGTGATGATCATACCATGGAACACTACACAGCACTGAAACCTCATAACTAGAGCTGCAGCTGTTTCTAATTGGCCATCTTGGCCCAGGAAGGGGGCCAAGATAGCCAATTAAAAGAGCTGCAGTCTGTGGCACTCATGGAGAGGAATGAAAGGGGCGAGTGAATGCAGCACCTTCACTGAAATATCTAGGTACTTGCATTGGGATGATGAGAGAAATAACTCGAACTACAGAAAATGAAGAAAAGCTGGGTGGGGCAATGGCCTACCCAGGAGCAACAGGGAGCCAAGGGAACCCCCACCCCCAGACAAGGGAAGTGGTGAGTGAATGTGCGACCCCTGGGAAACCATGCTTCTCCCACAGGATCTTTGCAACTCATAGATCAGGAGATCCCCTTGTGAGCCCACACCATCAGAGCCTTGGGTCTGACACACAGAGCTGTGGTGTGGAGTGTCAGGAGAGCAGCTGTACAGACTGCTTCTTTAAGCAGCTCCCTGATCCCATTCCTCCTGACTGGGTGAAACCCTGCAACCAGGGATTCCAGCCACCTTATACAGGTTCATTCAAGCTGGCAACAGGTCAGTAATTCCCTGGGATGGAGATTCTAGAGGAAGGGGCAGGCTGTCATCTTTGTTACTTTTCAGCCTTCAGTGGTGATACCTCCAGGTACAGGAAAAGCCAAGATGACTAGGGTCTGGAGTGGACCCCCAGCAAACCACAGCTGCCCTATGGAAGAGTGGCCAGACTGTTAAAAGAGAAACAAACAACAAAAACACAAAAACCCCATCCTAAGGCCAGCAACCTCAAAGATTGAAGGCAGATAAGTTCACAAAGATGAGAAAGAATCAGCCAAAAACACTGAAAATTCAAAAAGCCAGAGTGCCCCTTTTCCTCCAAATGATTGCAACACCTCTCCAGCAAGAGTACAGAACTGGGCTCAGGCTGAGATGGCTGAAATGGCAGAAGCAGGCTTCAAAATGCAGATAAAAATGAACTTCACTGTATTAGGGTTCTCTAGGGGGACAGAAATAATAGGAAAGATGTATATATAAAGGGGAGTATATTAAGGAGTATTGACTCACACAATCAAAAGGTTAGAATCCATGGTAGGCCATCTGCAAGCTGATGAATAAGGAAGCCAGTCCAAGTCCCAAAACCTCAAAAGTAGCACAGCCTACAGTGAAACCTTCAGTCTGTGGCCAAAGATCCAAGAGTCCAGAAACTGAAGAACTTGGAGTCTGATGTTCAAGGGCAGGAAGCATCCAGCATGGGAGAAAGATGGAGGCCAGAACACTCAGCCAGTCTAGTCTTTCCATGTTCTTCTGCCTGCTTTTTATTCTGGCCATGCTGGCAGCTGATTAGATTGTGCCCACACAGATTGAGGGTGGGTGTACCTTTCCCAGTCCACTGACTGAAATGTTAATCTTCTTTGGCATCACCCTGACAGACACACCCAGGAATGATATTTTGCATCCTTCAATCAAATCAAGTTGACACTCAATATTAACCATCATATACACTGAGCTAAACAAGCATGTTGTAACCCAATGCAAGGAAGCTAAAAATCATGACAAAACAATGCAGGAGCTGACAGCAAAAATAGCCAATATAGAAAGGAATATAACTGTCTTGATAGAGCTGAAAAACACACTACAAGAACTTCACAATGCAATCACAGGTATTAATAGCAGAATAGACCAAATGGAGGAAAGAATCTCAGAGCTTGAAGACTCTTTTTGAAATAAGACAATCGGATAAGAATAGAGGCAAAAAAAGAATGAAAATGAATGAACAAAACCTCCAAGAAATATGGGATTATGTAAAGACACTGAATCTACAACTGATTGGGGTAACTGAAAGAGAGGGAGAATAGAACCAATGTGGAAAACATACTTCAGGATATCATCCAGGAAAACTTCCCCAACCTAGTAAGACAGGCCAACATTAAAATTTAGGAAATGCAGAACCCAGTAAGATACTTCATGAGAAGATCATCCCCAAAATACATAATCATCAGATCCTACAAAGTCAAAATGAGATAAAAAATGTTAAGGGCAGCCAGAGAGAAAGGTCAGGTCACCTACAAAGGGAAGCCCATCAGACTAGCAGCAGACCCCTTAGCAGAAATTGTATAAGCCAGAAGAGACTCAAGGCCAATATTCATCATTCTTTAAAAAAAAAAATTTCAACACAGAATTTCATATCCAGAAAAACTAAGCTTCATAAGCAAAGAAGAAATAAGATCTTTTTCGGACAAGCAAATGCTGAGGGAATTTTTTACCATCAGACCTGCCTTAAAAGAGCTCTTGACAGAAGCACTAAATGTGGAAAGGAATAACCATTACCAGCAGCTACAAAAATACACTGAAGTACACAGAGCAGAGACATTATGAAGCAACCATATAAACAAGTCTGCAAAATAAACAGCTAGCATCATGATGAAAGGATCAAATCCACACATCATAATACTAACCTTAAATGTAAATAAGCAAAATGCCCCCAATTAAAAGACACAGAATATCAAGCTGGATAAACAACCAAGACCCATTGGCATGCTGTCTTAAGAGACTCATCTCACATGCAAAGACACAGATGGGCTCAAAATAAAGGCATAGAGGAACATTTAACAAGCAAATGGAAAATAGCAAAAAGCATGGATTGCAATCCTAGATCAAAAAAGCCCAAAAAAGACAAAGAAGGGCATTACATAATGGTAAAGGTTCAGTTCAAGAAGAGTTAACTATCCTAAATATATATGCACCCAATACAGCAGCACCCAGATTCATAAAGCAAATTGTTGGAGATTTTCAAAGAGACTTAGACAACCACACAATAATAGTGGGAGAATTTAACATCCCACTGACAATATTAGACAGATCATCAAGACAGAAAATTAACAAAGATCTTCAAGACCAGAACTCAGCTCTGGATCAAGTGGGCCTGATAGATATCTACATAACTTGCCACACCACGTCCCCCTGCCAAAACAAGAACAACAACAACAACAACAACAAAAACCCAGAATATACAGTCTTCTCATCGCCACATCGCTTTCACTCTAAAATTGATCACATATTTGGAAGTAAAACACTCCTCAGCAAATGCAAAAGAACTGAATTCATAACAGTCTCTCAGACCACAGTGCAATCAAATTAGAATTCAAGATTAAGAAATTTACTCAAAACCATACAACTACATGGAAATTGAACAATCTGCTCCTGAAAGATTTTTGGGTAAATAATGAAAATAAGGCAGCAATCAAGAGGTTCTTTGAACCTAATGAGAACAAAATACAATGTACCAGAATCTCTGGGATGCAGCTAAAACAGTGTTAAGAGGCAAATTTATAGCACTAAATGCCTCTATCAAAAAGCTTAAAAGATATCAAGTTAATGACCTAACAAAACAACTGAAAGAACTAGACAACCAAGAGCAAACAAACTCCAAAGCTAGCATAAGACAAGAAATAACCAATATCAGAGCTGAACTGAAGGAGATAGGTTCGCAAACAAAACCATTCAAAAGTCAATGAACACAGGAGCTGGTTTATTGAAAAAATTAATAAGATAGATAGATTTCTAGCTACACAAATAAAGAAGAAGAGAAAATGTTCAAATAAACACAACCAGAAATGATAAGGGGGATATTACCACTGACCCCGAAGAAATACAAACAACTATCAGAGAATACTGTAAACACCTCTATGCACATAAGCAAATATATATAAAAAAATATATATATATATATAAATGGATAAATTTCTGGACACATACAACCTCCCAATATTGGACCAGGAAGAAATTGAATCCCTGAATAGACCAATAACAAGTTCTGAAATTGATGCAGTAATAAATAGCCTACCAACCAAAAAAAAAAAAAAAAAAACACCACACACAGAAAAACAAACACCAAAGACCATACAGATTCACAGTTGAATTCTACCAGAGGTGCAAAGAAGAACTGGTACCATTTCTACTGAAACCAAACCAAAAAAATGAAAAGAAGGGACTCTTCTCTACCTCGTTCTATGAGGCCAGCATCATGCTGATAACAAAACTGGGCAGAGGTACAATAACAACAAAAAGAAAACTTCACGCCAATATCTTTGAGGAACATTGATGCAAAAAACCTCAACAAAATACTGGCAAACGAAATCCAGCAGCATATCAAAAAGGTTATGACCACAATTGAATAGGCTTCATCCCTGGGATGCAAGGCTGGTTCAACATAAACAAATCAATAAATGTGATTCATCACATAAACAGAACTAGAGATAAAAAACACATGATTATCTCAATAGATGCAGAAAAGGCCTTTGTTAAAATTCAACCTCCCTTTATGTTAAAAGCTCTCAATAAACTAGATATTATAAACATTCCTCAAAATAATAAGAGCCTTATATGACAAACCCACAGCCAATATCATACTGAAGGGGCAAAAGTTGGACACATTCCCCTTGAAAACCAGCAGAAGACAAGGTTGCCCTTTCTCACTACTCCTATTCAACACAGTATTGGAAGTTCTGGCCAGGACATTCAGACAAGAGAAAGAAATAAAGGGTATTCAAACAGGAGGAGAGAAAGTCAAACTACCTTTGTTTGCATATGACATGATCCTATATATAGAAAACCCCACTGTCTTAGCCCAAAAGCTTCTTAAACTGATTAGCAAGTTCAGCTAAGTCTCACGATACAAAATCAATGTGCAAAAATCACTAGCATTCCTATACACCAACAACAGGCAAGCCCAGGGCCAAATCACAAATGAATTCTCATTCACAATTGCCACAAAGAGAATAAAATACTTAGGAATACAGCTAACAAGGGAAGTGAAGGACCTCTTCACAAAGAACTGCAAACCACTGCTCAAAGAAATCAGAGATGACTTAGGGCCAGGCATGGTAGCTCATGCCTGTAATCCCAGCACTTTGGGAGGCCGAGGTGGGTGGATCACGAGGTCAGGAGTTCGAGACCAGCTTGACCGACATAGTGAAACCCTGTCTCTACTAAAAATACAAAAAATAAAAAAGTTAGCTGGGCATGGTGGCAAGCACCTGTAATTCCAGCTAGTTGGGAGGCTGAGGCAGGAGAATTGCTTGAACCTGGGAGGCAGAGGTTGCAGTGAGCCGAGATCATGTCATTGCACTCCAGCCCTGTGACAGTGCAAGACTCCATCTCAAAAAAAAAAAAAAAAAAAAGAAGAAGAAGAAGAAGTCAGAGATGGCACAAACAAATGGAAAAACAGCCCATGCTCATGGATAGGAAGAATCAATTATCATTAAAATGGCCACACTGCCCAGAACAATTTAACGATTTTATGCTATTCCCATTAAACTGCCATTGACATTCTTCACAGAGAATTAGAAAAAACTATTTTAAAATTCACATGGAACCAAAAAAGAGCTTGAATAACTAAGGCAATCTTAAGCAAAAAAAACAAAGGTGGACATCCTGCTACCCAACTTCAAACTATACTACAGGGCTACAGTAACTAAAATGGCATGGTACTGGTACAAGAACAGACACATAGACCACTGAAAAAGAATAGAGAACCCAGAGATAAGATCATGCACCTACAACCATCTGATCTTTAACAAACCTGACAAAAACAAGCAATGGGGAAAGGATTCCCTATTTAACAAATGTTGCTGGTAGATCTGGCTAGCCATAATTAGAAAATTGAAACTGGACTCCTTTCTTACACCATATACAAAAATCAACTCAAGATGGATTAAAGACTTAAATGTAAAACCAAAAACTATAAAAAGCCTAGAAAAAAACCTGGGCAATATCAATCAGGACATAGTTACAGACAAAGATTTCATAATGAAGATGCCCAAAGCAATTGCAACAAAAGCAAAATTGACAAATGGGATCTAATTAAATTAAAGAGCTTCTGCACAGCAAAAGAAACCATCAAGAGAGTAAACAGACAACCTACAGAACGGGAGAACTTTTCCACAAACTATGCATCTGACGAAAGTCTAATATCCAGCATCTATAAGAAAATTAAATTTACAAAAAAAAAAAAATTAAAAAGTGGGCAAAAGGACATGAATAGACATTTCTCAAAAGAAGATATATATGTGGCCAAAAAACATATAAAAAAAAAAAAAAGCTCAACATCACTGATGGTTAGAGAAATGAAAATCAAAACCACAATGAGATACCATCTCACCAGTCAGAACAGCTATTAATTAAAAAGTCAGAAAACAACAGATGCTGGCAAGGTTGTGGAGAAAAAGGAACACTTTTAGACTGTTGGTGGGAGTTTAAACTAGTTTAATCATTGTGGAAGATGGTGTAGCAATTCCTCAAAGACCTAAAAACAGAACTACCATTTGACCCAGCAATCCCATTAATGGATATACACTCAAAGAAATAGAAATCATTCTATTATAAAGATACATGCATGGGTATGTTCATTGCAGGACTACTCACAATAGCAAAGGCATGAAATCAACCTAAATGCTCATCAATGGTAGACTGGATAAATAAAATGCGATACATATACACCATGGAATACTATGCAGCCATAAAATGAAATGAGATCATGTCCTTTGCAGGGACATGGTTCAACCTGCAGGCCATTATTCTTAGCAAACTAACATAGGAAAAGAAAATCAAATACCACATGTGCCCTGGCCCTGGCCCAGGGAACCATTTTTTCCTCCTAGGCCTCTGAACCTGTGATGGGAGGAGCTGCCTGAAGATCTCTGACACGCCCTGGAGATTTTCCCCATTGTCTTGGTGATTAACATTTGGCTCCTCATTACTTACACAAATTTCTGCAGCCAGCTTGAATTTCTCACCAGAAAATGGGTTTTTCTTTACTATTGCATTGTCAAGCTGAACATTTTCCAAACTTTTATGCTCTGCTTCCTCTTGAATGCTTTGCCACTTAGAAATTTCTTCTGCCACATAACCCCAAATCATCTCTCTCAAGTTCAAAGTTCCACAGATCTCTACAGCAAGGTAAAATGCCTCCAGTCTCTTTGCTAAAGCATAACAAGAGCCACCTTTGCTCCAGTTCCCAACAAGTTCCTCATCTTCATCTGAGAGCACCTGAGCCTGGACTTCATTATCCATATCACTATCAACATTTTGGTCAAAGCCATTCAACAAGTCTCTAGGAAGTTCCAAACTTTCCCATATGTTTTTGTCTTCTGAGTCCTCCAAATATCTAGGAAGTTCCAAACTTTCTCAAATTTTCTATCTTCTTTTGAGTCCTCCAAACTGTTCCAACCTCTGCCTGTTACCTAGTCCAAAGTTACTTCCATATTTCTGGGTATCTTTATAGCAACACCCCACTACCCAGTACCAATTTACTGTATTAGTCTGTCTTATACTGCTAATAAAGACATACCCAAGACTGGGTAATTTATAACGGAAAGAGGATTAATTGACTTGCACTTCAGCACAGCTGGGTAGGCCTCAGGAAACTTATGGCAGAAGGGGAAGAAAACATCCTTCTTCACATGGTGGCAAGCAAGAGAGTGTGTATGTGCAGGGGAACTATCCTTTATTAAACCATCAGATCTCATGAGACTTATTCACTATCACAAGAACAGCATGGGAAAAACCCACCCCGTGATTCAATTACCTCCCACTGGGTCCCTCCCATGACACACTGGGATTATGGGAGGTACAATTCAAGATGAGATTTGGGTGGAGACACAGCCAAACCATATCAGTTCCCTTGAAGATTCCTTGGAAAACCCACCTAGAGGTCTAGATATATACAGTTCTGGAATTTGCTTTTGATAAGCTTAATTTTTCCTTGCAGCATTAAGCACTATTTCTCCAGTTTCATCTCTTCTTTCTCCTACCTGGAGTGCTTTATTGCCTAGGCAGAATAGTCTACTTCAGTTTTAGTTGTGCCAAGTTCTCTCAGCTCTTAGATGTTTTACACCCTGTTTTCTCTTTCTGTAAAGATTTCCACCCCCTCCACCTAAAGAATCTCTAGTTTCCTTCAACGTTTTTTCATCTTGTTGGGAAGCCTGTTCTTTCACACTACACCCTGTAGGCTGGGTTGGGTACACCTCCTGCAGGATCCACAGCTTCCTGTCCTTACAGAGTGCTAATCATCCAGAATTGTGACTCTCTTCACTTGCCTCCTTTGATAGACCTTAGAAAATTCCTTGGAAGCAGGGAACCCAAGACATTCATTTCTGACCCTTAAGCATGTGAAGCACAGTAAGTTCTCCATAAATGTTTGGTAAATCAATGAGTGAATGAGTATGAACTCCAAAGCACCCCGATAAATACAATGGCACCAGGTCTTTTAAAGGCTCATTTCCCTTGAGCGATTAGAAGTAAGACAAACAACCCAAAGGCCTCCACTCAGAAGAACAATAGCATGCCAAGCTCTCTGGCACAGTATGGTCAGCAAAGAGTGTGACTTCATGAGATTGGTGAAGACAGCTGTGGCCACCCAGTGGTCACTCTTCAAGTTCTCAACAGAGCCTCAACAAGTCTAAAAGGAAATACTATGCATTCACATTGCTCTCCTTTCACCATTGACTCATTCATTCAACAGATATTTACTAGGTGCCCGGGCACTTTTCTAGTATGGAGATTGAACGTCAGTGAACAACAAAAAGAATGCCCCTGTTCTCATTAAGCTTGCTCTCTAGTGGCAGAAATAGACAACAAGGCACAAGATAAATGTTAGATGATAACAGGGCTATAAAGCACAAAAAAGCACAATGAGGGACTTAGGGTGGGGTGCCACTCCAATGGATAGTGGTCAGGGAAAGCTGCTCTAATTGGGTGACACTTGAGCAGAGAGCTGAAAGAAGTGTAGGGGGTGAGTCATGTGGACCTGCTGGGGCAGAGACCACAGGGCAGAGGGAAGGATGGCCAAAGTCTGAGCAGGAAAATAAGAGCAGGGAGCCTGTGCAGTTAGAAAGTGGGGATAGGGACTGGGAAGAGAGGCCAAGAAGAGGTCAAAATCTAGTCAGAGTGAGATCAGAAGGCCCTCAAAGATTATGGTAGGACTTTAGATTTGCTCTCAGTTCATTCAATTCTGTAACTCTACTTATTTCTAGAAAAAAAAATTATAGTAATCATGCAAATTTGGACCATCCGGTGTCCAGACATTGTTTACTTACCTTGCAACCCTTAGATTTTTCACAATTTCTTAATCTCAGAAGTACTGATATCAGCCAAGTAGAGGGAAACATGTAATTTTCCCTGGTACTCTTCTGGAGAAACTCTCAGCCAAGAATTCACAGATGAATTCTTCAAATACCTCTGAATTGCATCCATGATGTGACTCATTATCACACAGATTTAGATGCAAGTGGCCAAATCACAGCCTTCAAAACTTATTTCCATGAACTATAAATCAGGTATCAGTGGGGCTGTTCTAGCTGTTCCAGAATTATAGGAGTTGCCTAGAAAAATCTTGCTGTATATTTTACAGCTGTACATTATCATTGCCCAAAAGAGACTAACATTCAGATTTTGCATTTATATTACAGCAATTCTGTATTTAAATATCAATCCTACTAAGGTCCAGTTGTTGTTTCGCTATGTTGTCATGAGACCTGAAGGAGAAAAAAATAGCTTTTCAAATTATACTATGCAGCCATAAAAAGGAATGAATTAACAGCATTTGCAGTGATCTGTATGAGATTGGAAACTATTATTCTAAGTAAAGTAACTCAGGAATGGAAAACCAAACACCATATGTTCACACTGATATGTGGGAGCTAAGCTATGAGGATGCAAAGGCATGAGAATGATACAATGGATTTGGGGAACTTGCGGGGAAGAACTGGAGGAGGGGCAAGGGATAAAAGACTACAGATATGGTGCAGTGTATACTGCTTGGGTGATGGGTGCACCAAAATCTCACAAATCACCACTAAAGAACTTACTCATGTAACCAAATACCACCTGTACCCCCAAAAACTTATGGAAAAATAAAAAATATATAATAAAATAAATGAAGAAGAAATCACTAGTGGATGTATGTTTAAAAAATTATAATGTGGGTCTTCCTCTAGAAGCAGAATAGCTGGGTTCAAACCCAGCTTCACAGATTTATTATTTTCTGTTCTCAGGGAAGTTTCATAACCTTTCTTCTTCAGTTACATCATCTGCAAAATGGGAATACTAATAGCACACACCACATAGGGAGATAGAGAGAGTTAAATGTGCCAGGCATAGTTAGGCTATATATATATATAGGTTTATATAATGTGTGATTGTGTTTGAATCCTAAAAATATTGTTATTTATAAAAATTAAAAGCAATCTAGTCATTTATTTTCAAGTTGAAATTAATTCCATTTTAAACATTTGATAACTTCCAATTTTCAAACTCCAAAGCCAATGTAATCATCAACCTCCCTGGGAAACTGTTTATCTATAAATGAATAGTTTAGAATGAATGATATCTAAGTATTCTTAATGAAACAATTGTGTTTCATTAAGAAACTTGTGTCTAGTGATCCATCAAAGCAGTCTCTATCTACTTTCTATGATTTCAGTGAGGTGGGAGAGAACTGAGACTGTTCCTATGTATCCCCAGCCCCATGTACCTCTGAGGGGGAGGAGGAGGAACAAAAGGGAAAGGGAGAATTGTGCAGTCACGTGAGATCCAGCACAGTTGGAAAATGGGGCAGTTATAAAATCTAAGATCCCATGGTTACCTTATTCCTGTAGTTTTTCAAACCAATAGAAGGTTCAAAAGCATACCCTGCTACAAACACACAGTTTGAAAAATAATTTTAATCTGTTTGACAGTTCTTCCTTATGTAGTGACCTCAGTAGAAGTTTGGAAAAATAGACAATCATTTTTGCCTTTCTGCTAAGACTTTTTTAACCTTTGCAGGTGACATCATGGGTACTTCTCAAAGGCTAGGGACTGCTAGCCCTTACCTTATTCACAGAGTCCCAGAACTGATGCAAACTCAGAGTTCACTTTGAAATCTATCAACATCAACTGATTCCTTCAATAGTTCAGAAAATAATAAATGGCCCCCAAGATATGAGCATTTAGCAGTATGTTTGGCCTTGGAATCTTGTTGAGGCATACAACTTCCAAATGAGAATTTACAAATTCACCCAAAGCCTTTTGTTGATAACCAATTGTGTATTCAACACTGAAGAAAATATAGTTGCAGAGACTATAGAGCAAGTAACAAATATATCTGCATATATCAGCTCAGTAAGTATTCACCAAGCTTTTACCCTATGTCATGTACCGGGAGGTACAACAGTCATTTTTATAGTTTGTTAGAGAAAGGGTATCTACAATTATCTTACTTTTTTGTTTACTTGTCTTTTGCTATCCTGTTCACTAAAATAAGACCACCATGAGATTAAGGGCCATGTTTAGTATTTATAACAGACATGGTGGACAAACTATAGTTCACAGGCCAAATCTAGCCTACCACCTGTTTTTGTAAACAAAGTTATATCAGGAAATAGCAAACTTATTTGTTTATAAATTTCCTATAGAGCTGTTTTCACACTACACAGCAGAGTTGAGTAGTTGCAACAGAAAGCATGTCGACCACAAAGCCTAAAATTTTACTGTATGGCCCTTTGGAGAAAGCATTCTCTGAGATGATTTCTAGAAAAATACCTTATATACAGTAGTTACTTAACGACTTGGATGGATGGATGGATGGATGGATGGATGGATGGATGCAGATGGACGGATGGGTGTATGGATGAATTGTTATATTTAATCTTCATAACAACTCAATTTCATGTAACTTTTAAGTGGTAGAGCTGAGATTTGAACTGAGTTCAGTCAAACCTGTGACCATTCTACTATGTCATATTTTCTTCCTAAAATAACTCTGATATGGTTAGTGCTCTATCACTTATAAGACATTATTCTATTCTTATTTGACCTTAGTGACAACTTTCTCAGAGAAGTATCGTCAGTGTTTTGCCATATTTAGATGAGGAAGCAGGCTCAAAAGGGCAGAGTACTTCATCCAGCATCACTCAGCTACTAGAAGAAAGTCTGAACTGGGCCCATGCATTAGAGGCCTGTTTATTTTCACTTATCATCTGTGCTCCTGAGGGGTGTGAATTTATCTTATTTATCTTTATATCCTCAATGCCTAACATCATTTGTGACTCATGGTGAACACCCCATAAATAGTGCCTGAATGAATGTAATTCATTTTCCCACTTCACAGAAGATAACTAAATCATGCCAAATTAACTTGTACAAGACTGACCTAAGGTCAATCGGAAAATGAGGCTCATTGGTCAGACTCAGAGCCTGGCTGTGTTCTGGACCATTGTCTTAGTTCATTTTGCTGTTGCTATAGCAGAAGACCACAGATTGGGTGATTTATAAACAATAGAAGTGTATTTGGCTCATGGTTCTGGAGACAGGAAGACCGAAATCTAGGACCATAGCTTGTGAGGGCCTTCTTCCTGTGTCATCCCATGGTGGTAGTGCATCTTATACACACTGTGAGCAAAAGAGGAAGGGGGCCAAAGTCATCCTTTTATCAGGAACCCACTCCCATGATAACAGCATCAATCTATTCATGAAGGCAGACTCCTGATGACCTACTCACCTCTTAAAGGTTCCATCTTTCAACACTGTTGCCTTGGGGATTTTGTTTCCAGCACATGAAACGTAGGGGGCACACTCAAACCACAGCATTCACAGATTCCAACATGCAGGACACAGTCTATTATCCCTAACTCCAAACTTATTATATAAGAGAAAATGCATAACTAGAGATTATTTTCTAATTCAAAAAATACTCAAATCTTAAACAGATCTCTCTACTAATGTCAAGTGATTTTCCTTCAGTTACACATGCAACATCTACTTCTTTTGTAAAAATCTTGGACTAACAGATCTATATTTTTTTAACATATGCCACGTCTTCCTCCAAGAAGCATGAGACACTCTTCAAACATTAAGCTTACAGTAAAGGACGAAATGTTTTATATAATGTACCTTTTTTGAAAACTACTATAGAGTTTGCAGGAAACATGATTAATTGCATAAAAATTGCTTCTATCTTTGGCTAACTAGCATCCGGCAATGAATCAACTCATCATAACTGGAGATAACATGTACTCTTAGTGTTCAAATTTCTTAAAGATGACACGATTGTAAGTGGAAATATTCCAAATTCTGAAATATTTCCACAGCAATAAAAACAGTTAAGACACAACAGGCGAGTAGGGACAGCATTGTTCTGAACAGAAAGACAGACATGGGAAATGTGTGCTGACAGATGAACAGATACATGGGCCCTTCTTAAAGGGTCTGGGACATCTCCCAGAATGGCATGCCTTCTTCAGGAGTCAATGATTCAAATCCCTTCCTATTTCTGAGATGTTAGCAGTCAAACGCTCTTTGTTCTCAGTTTGAGATTTTAGGATAAAAGCTAAAGTGAGAGTAGCTGCTCTGGACATTAGCCAAGTGTCACTTAATGCATTTCTCTCCTTCTCTTTTCATCTCCTCTCCCAATCCTCCTCCTCCTCCTTCCTTTCTCTCTTTTTAGAATTTTGCTAAATTTGTTTTTTTTTTTACTCAGAGCTGAAAAATTATATTATTAGCATACGATATTTAAGAACTCTTTTAAAATACTGTCAAAAAATAGGAAGAACAAATGGTCAAATATATGCCAATTTCTACCTATCCTTTATTATATTTCAATAATGTATTCTTACAGTGTCTGATCAACTTACACTCTGGAAACTGATTCCAAAATTCCATACTGCATTAATTTACAAAATTTACAGTGACCCCACTTTCCCTTCAGTGTATCTTCCCTTCCTTCTAGATTCCATTATCACTAGACTAAAAGAATCAGGCGTTTTGTAATAATAATGCCAATTCTCACCAACACAGTTAGTATAAGTAAACAAAAAGAAAGCATTTGCAAACAGATGTCAGGAGGCTGTTATTTGCCTAAGATCTAGCTCAGAAGATAACTAGATTTTTTTGGTATATGAGGAAGTATAAAATTTGCAACTTTAAGAAAATATTCACATTGAAATAGCAAAACCTATATTCCAAAGATGCCAGATATAATAGCATTCAAGAGGAATGGATGATTTTAAATATTTCTTTCAGTGTTCTGATTCAAGAAAGTCTTAATAAGAAAGAAATGTGCTACTATATTAAATTATTCAAGTAAAATATAGAAAAAAAACAAGACAATTTTCCTCCCAATTATATCATTCAGCTCATTCAGCCATGGGCTTTCTTAAAAATAACAGTAGACACTCTTGCATATCTCTAGTCTTGATAGCATAAGAGCCCTTCATATGTATGTATGTATGTATGTATGTATGTATGTATGTATGTATGTATTTATTTATTTATTTTTGAGATAGGGTCTTACTCTGTCTCAGGGCTACAGTGCAGTGTCACTGTCAGGGCTCATTGCAGTCTATACCTTTCCTGGCTCAGGCAATTCTCCACCTCAGCCTCCCAGGTAGCTGGGACTACAGGTACATGCTACCATGCCCAGCTAATTTTTGTATTTTTTGTAGAGATGGGGTTTCATTATGTTGCCCAGGCTGGTCTTGAACTCATGGACTCAAATGATCTGCTCATCGCAACCTCTTAAAATGCTGAGATTACAGGCATGAACCATCACACCCAGCCAGTAGCCCTTTAAGTAGAAGAATTGACAGACAGGAATTGTCTCTAGTTTTAGGTTTATCCAACCATTTAGAGTATTGCCATTACTTGACATTAATCCTTCTTTTAAGCTTTCGTAGCACATAGACTAACCACATAGTGTATCTACTCATATTTTATAGTATAAAGATCCTTCTGGTGAAGAATTGTACCTCTTCTCTGGTCATATTCAATAAAGTCCCATGCACTATAACTTCAAGGACTGGTTCACTACTGAGTACCCTCTGAGTGCTTCAGGAGAGCTCCTTAAATCAGTCAGTAGTGTGGACATGTTGTAGTCAATGGACATCTTGCCTAAGATGTCTGTTTGGTCCTAAAATTTATTAACTTTCACTAAAAAACAAGCCATTTTTGTTCTACTGGGATGAATCCACCCTTGAAAGGGATAGCTGTGGTAATGGCTGAAATTGTTCACATTGAGTTTATTTTACCACTATAAGTTAACATTTATGATATGACAACCATGCACTAGACACTTCACTAAGTGATTTATATATAATATCTCCTTTAATCCTTCTAACAACTAGAAAGCTATAATCATTATCCCCATTTTGCTGATAAGGAAACTGAAACTTATGGAGTTTCAAGGTCATATAGCAAATAAATGTCTTAAATCCAGCTTTGCCGGATGGTATAACCTATTTTTTTGTTTTGTTTTGTTTTGCTTTTTGGTCTAATTCCTCGCTACCAATAACATTTCATGTATAAGCAATTATTTAGGTGGAAACAATAAAGTACACATAAAATGTCTCTTTTATAATGTAGTTTAAATAGCCTTCCCTCTAACTTTAACCCTCATCTTGAGTTTATTGGAATCTTGCAGCAAAAACACTGGGCCTGGGATTAGGAAAAAAGAAAGTCTAGCCTTGACTTGACCGCCAATTTGCTGTGTAATCTTGGGAAAGCCATTTAACCTCTTTGTGCTGAAAAATAATGGGACTTGATTGCGTCATCTCTCAGATTACTCACCATTTTGAAATTCTATGAGCTGTCCACTGACTGAGAAAGATTTGTCTTCGTGAAAATATATACCGTATCTCAGCTGCAATGGTCATGACTTTTCAAATTAATGAAATTTTAAGAAATAAGCATCATCTTGAAATATTAAGTCATGGTTGAGAAAAGCAGCCAACTGAGTGGCCTGACTCTAAAGATGGGAAGCACAAGACCTAGGGTATGCAGCAAACATTGTACTCGAGGATTTTCACTAACACTTTATCAGTTCTGAGATACGTCGCTTTATTTTAATTTTACACAAAAGGAAATTAGGCTCTCAGAGGTAAAATTTCTTGTCTGAGGTTATGCAGCTAATAAGGGGCACAGTAGGGACCTGGACACAGATCTTCTGACATTGTCCATAGAGTGGGAGCTAATGTATTAGTTCCTATAGGATCAGAGCGTAGTTCTCTCTTTGTTAATACAGTGAGACTCTCTGAGACCCTAAGACAACTACGCCCTTCAGGCTAACAGTTGTCCCATTCTTTCAGTAGTCTTTGGTTAGAATGCTTTTCTAAAGAGCAAGATCCCTCTCTGAAATCACAGACTGTCACAGATGGAAGGAGTTCTGGAGGTTATATAGCTTAATGTTCTGTCTAAAATTAAGTTAGTGGGTGTTCTTTCTTGTGAAGTAACCTGGTATCCTTTTAACAGGATGTACATTTGAAATGTGCATTATATAAGCCTCCTATGGTTTGAATGGAAAGAGTGGAGAAAAACATGAAATTTATTTTAAAATAATAATAATAAAGGTGAACTCCATTAAAATGAAGGAAGATCCAAACTTAACACAGTGATTTGGAGCTCAAGCCTCAAAGACAGGCTGAACAGGCTTTATAGTGACAGTTAATAGTTGTGACTAAGTCAGCTATTTAATTTAAACTCAATAAGCCTCAGTCTCCACATCTGTGAAGTGGGAATACAGCATCTGCTTCTTGTATTACTATGAAGACTAAATGTGTTAATCCATGTAAACAGCTTTGAAGAGTATCCAGAACACACATAAAAGTGGGCTATTATGCTTACTTCCCAATGAACTAAGGGAGAGAACATGAAACTGTAGCCATTACTTAGCTCTGAACTCCAAGGCCCACAGCCTTTCTCTCATATTCCCCACTGCCATCATTAAAATAAAATAAAATAAAATAAAATAAATAAAATAAAATAAAATAAAAACCTTGCATTCACTGAGGACAAATTGACCCACGTGCTTTAACCAGTTATTCAGGTCTGAGTAGCAGTTGCATTATTAGCAAAACCTTTCAGAAAAAGACCAGGAAATATATTGTTACCAACCTCCCACTGTAAAGTGTCAGTACTCAACAGGAATCACAGCTGGATAGAAGGCATCATCACAGACCAGGTAGAAACCTATGCAACCTTTAATCAAAACATTTGGCAAGAACTGAAAATGTCAGAAGATGAGGAGAGAAGAAGATAGGATAAGGTAAGAAATACGCGTGAGCCTCAAACAGAAATAAGATGGATGGTTAGCGATAGGGCTGTGCCAGAAATTGGTAGCATGGATGATTTGGCTTGGATGAACTTGTCTAAAACAATAACTCTTGTTTATGTGCAATTTTTACAGTACTTTCCTTGGAAAACATGAAGGTTCTTAGCACAGTACCTCAAGTTCTTCCAAGGAACAATTATAATAAATAGTTTTAGAACTACAACAAGGTTGGCAAGGATGAGAGTAATCAGGGAACTACAAGGACAGTGGGCAGCGAAGGGAGAAATGGCACAGAAACAATAAACTCAGATGGATGGGAACACAAAGAGAGAGGAAAAATCACTCCCATGCTGCTGGTTCTTCCAAATATTCCAGAAAGGAATCAGTTATTTCTTGATTCTCCCCTCCAGCCTCCTTTCTATCACCTCTTCCTTTAACACCTCACATTAGGAGCATCTAGAGGATGGGGATCATATCTTTCATCCTTGTCTGCCTGACCATAGCAACTCAGTGGATGCTTGTTGAATGAATAATTAAAATCTAAGTAACTTCCATCATATAGAAGTACCTAAACCTACAATGCTACATTTTCCAGCGTCATCATTCTCATATACTACAAGTTAACATGGCTAAGCCTCATATTTTTTCTAGGAGCATAAACAACTCAACAGTGTGGTCATAAATCTTCACGTGTTCAGGGTGGGTAGCTATAGAAACAAGTTCTGTGCTGCTAATGGTCTCAGTATTCTTGGACTAATTATTTAATCCTTCTTAATATCTGTTGATCCTTATAAAACAATATTACTACAAATTAGCTTGTTTAAAGTTTGGGAGGGAACACATGATCTTATGTCCCTTTCCATCTAACAAGCCTGCTAAGCCCTCTGGGGTATTTAGTTGACTATTTTTAAAATAATGATATTTGCCTAAAATTATACATAAGATTTTTCTCTGGGCATAGGAAAGAAGTCCAGCCTAGAATCTAAAGAAAATAAATGCTAGAGGCAAAAGGTAGTGTAGTATATCGAAAAGTCAGTGAACAGAGAATTAAGACATTAGAGTTCTGCATATGTCTCAGCTTTAACTTGTCATGAAATGTTGGACACACTTTCTGGACTTCTTTTTCATTATCTGTAAGTTAAAGTGGCTGGAATAACTTCGAAAGCTCCTTCACAGTCCTAAAACTGAAAGAGTATGGTCATAACTTAATATGGGACCAAATTTACACTACACATATATACAATGCTCCTGAATAAAAAAGCATAGTATTTGTGCTATTTAAAATTAGCTACCGCTAAAAATATTTAACTTGATATCTGGGAAAAAAGATATCTAATGAATAATACATAAAGGAGGAAAATAAAAATGAATTTGGATCTGAAGAAATAAAAGAGGAAGGGAAAGATTTTGATGACTTTCCAAAACTGAAGTTAAGCCAAGTTGTTCAATTAAAGTTTAGCAATATTTATTCAAGATAAAAACTACAAAACTTGAACAAGTTGTCCTAATTTTAATAGTATATAGAGGCTTAAAATAGAAATTAACACAGTTACTCCCACAAGATGAAGAAATTTTTAAAAATCCTAATTTCAAGCAGATCAGTGCTAAGTGAATTACAGAAGATATTAAGTTATTTATGACAAAGAAACTGATAAGCCTAATACATATATTATAAGTATTTCCTATAAAACACTTTGAAAAGATAAAATATGCTTGATTTCTCAAAAAAAAAATTTCTATAGTATTCTCAGAAAAACACAGATAGTGCTCTTAAATTATTTTGAGAAATCTAATCAACCTTCACTTAGCACTGGATCTATGGGGAAAAGTTTTAGTTTCTTAATAAAACAGAATTATAAATAGATTATCTTGTTATGGCCCTTTTTTTAAGTTGAGCATTGTAGATACCAGGGAATATTATCCTATAAATCCATAAAACGAATCCACTTAGAGTCTAGGTGTGGTGGCTTATGCCTGTAACCCCAGCACTTTGGGAGGCCGAGGTGGGCAGATCATGAGGTCAGGCGATCGAGACCATCCTGGCTAACACGGTGAAACCTCGTCTCTACTAAAAATACAAAAAATTAGCCGGGCATGGTGGTGGGTGCCTGTAGTCCCAGCTACTTGGGAGGCTGAGGCAGGAGAATGGCATGAACCTGGGAGGCGGAGCTTGCAGTGAGCCGAGATCGTGCCACTGCACTCCAGTCTGGGTGACAGAGCAAGATTCCGTCTCAAAAAAAAAAAAAGAAAAAAAATACAAAGGAATCCAATTAGAACATAAAATCTCCCCTATCACAAAACCCAGTCTCCCTTCTACCTGCAGGCACACCTGGTATGATGTAAAACAGGAGAGCTAGCACATTCTTGTTGTTCGCTCTTTCAGTTCTAAACCACTCTCCTGGATCCCTTCCTTGAAGCTGATTCTCTACTGCCTTCCATTGGTCCACGAAACTCACTATCATTTCCCTATTTTTATCCTTGCCTTTCTCCTGAATTTGTTACTTATCCTGCCTTTTAGCATTCAACCTTGGTTTCTCTCAACGACACTGTTCTTCTTATAATATGATTCCTCTGACTATCCTGAATTAGCATCCTTAAAGACTCCACTTGGCCCCAAGACTGCCTGCTTCAGTGTACTCTACAGTTTGGGCTCCCAGGAGCTGTCCTCAGCCCATGAGAAAAAACAAAGTCAATATTTTTATAATATTCTGATAGGTAGGGTTTATAAACTGGTCTCAATCACATAATGTTGAAAATCAATGCCTGATTATTTAAAATGTTGACTAAACATATGAAAATAAGAGCATATTTGTGAGACAGGGTCATCAATTGTTGTTCATTTAGTCAATAAAGAATTATTAAGAACCCACTACATATCAAGCACTGGGCCAGGTGCTGAAATACAGCGGTGAACAAGATACATGCCATGACCACAGACACTTTAAAATCTAGTGAGGATAAATTTTTGACAGGTAATTATAAGTTAGGTGAGGGTTCTGAAGTAGAAGTGCAAATACCATAGAAATACATTTTAAAAGGAAGTCTATCTTATTCTGGGATGCCAAAAATTCTAGGTAACAGAGTAACTCTAAAAGGGACATTATAAATTACTCCATCTTGAAGCCTCAACTTAATAAAGTCATTTTGAGCTGGAAAGAAAAAGTGACCAGCTTGCTTGATGAATTAATGGCTAACTGAGTAATGGCTAACTTGATATACTAATCCCTCTGCCTTGCTGTTTAATCTCCAAATGGAACCTTCCAAATAAAACAACAGGTTAAGAAGATTGCATTGTAGAGACAGGTAAATTGTAGGCAAACAATAAAAAAAATGTTATGGTAAATGAATATTTAGCAACATTTAATTCAACTGAATAAAAATGTTATAAATAAAAGTGAACAGTATGAAGTAAAATAAATGTTATTATACACTGACAACACAGGTATCCCCTCTGATAGTTTACATTCAGTTCATCTTCAAAGGACCAGCTAATAATTAATGTTCTCCAAGAAACCTTAGTCTGGTTACAAAGAGTTTCTCAGTACTCCTGCCACCCTGACTATTTGTACCTCTCCTCTTGCATTTGATGTAGGCATGCATTGCTGTATTTTCATTTGTATACTGTTTTCAGCTTGAGTTCAGCAGGGACTTCATATTCATATTTTGTGCACAGCCTTTAGTGCTAAACAGTAATCAAGGAAATCATGTCTATGGTAGGCAAAAATCTAGAGTAGTCTCCAAGATTCTTAACAGATCCCCATTGTATACATCCTATATAACGTCCTACCGTTGAGTTTGGTAAGAATTTTTACATATGTAATTAAGGGCCTTAACCAGTTGACTTTGAGTCAATCAAAAGGAATAGTATATAGGTGGGCCTGAGCTAATCAAATTAGCTCTTTAAAAGAGACTACTAGCTTCAGATATTCTTTTTGAGCTTGAAAGAGCCACCATAAGTTCTGCAGCTGCAAGGAAATAAATTCTGCCAATAGTCATGTGAGCTTGGAAAAGGACTCTGTACCTCCGATGTGACTGTAGTTCCTGCCAACACCTTGATTACATCCTTGTGAGACTACAGGTAAAGGACATAGCTAAGCTGTGCCTGCTTTCTTGATGCATGAAACTATGAGATAATCAATGGGCATTGCTTAAGCCACGAGGTTTGTGGCAAATTGTTATGTAGCAATAGAAAACTAACATAATATCTGTGCTGATTGTGCAAACCTGTGCAGGATGGTCTGGAAAGAGGGGAGCTGTTTCCTTCAAGCACACAGTGACAAATAGTATATTAGTCAGCTAGTGCTGCCATAACAAAATGCCAGTGTGGATGGCTTAAACCACAGAAATTTATCTTCTCAAATTTTGGAGGCAAGAAGTCCATGATCCAGGTGCCAGCCAGGTGGGTTTCTAGTGAGGCCTCATTCCTTGGCTAGCAGATGACCACTTTCTTGCTTTGTTCCCACATCATCTTTCCTCTGTGCAAAAGTGCAGGCAGAAAGAGAGCGATGTGTTGTTTCTTCCTCCTTATAAGGACACAAGTTTTATTGAATTGTGGCCCTACCCTTGTAACTTCATCTAATCTTAATTGCCTCCCTAAGGGCTCTCTCTCAAAATACAATTACATTGGGGGTTAGAAGTTCAAAATATGAATTTGGGGGACACAATTTAGTTCAAAAATAATAGGTAATGCAAGTGGACGGTAGAGGTATGAATGGGTAGCCGTGGAAAAGGAGGAAAAGGGACAGTGCCTGAACAATGTATGAAGGAATAATTGTCAGCGTGCTTACTTGGATATTGCTGATTTGGATATTGAAATTCTTATTTAAATCTGAGTGCTTACTTGGATATTGAAGATGAAGGAGGAATTCAAGCTGATGCAGTTTTCAGTCTTGGGGAGCCCCATCAGAAGAGATGTAACTAACCCAGAAGAAATGATTATTCCTTAGTGTGTGTTGTACTTTGTTTTGGAAGAAATTATCTAGGGTAGAAGTAGGACAAGAAATTTTGCTGAAATTAAGGAATCAACAAGCTAGACAAGTAGTTGTGTCTACTAGACAACCAGAAATCTTAATTCATATGAGTGAGAAACTTACAAATTTTTCCATTTTTTACTTTTGTGTTATTCATTTTTGAAATTAAATAAAAATTGTATATATTTATCATATACAACATGTTTTGAAATATGTATACATTGTGGAATGTCTAAAATGAGCTAATTAACATATGGATTGCCTGACATATTTATCATGTTTTGTGGTGAGAACACTTAAAATCTACTCTCGTAGCAATTTTCAAGAATAGAGTACATTGTTATTGTTATTAACTATAATCACTATGTTGTACAATAAATTTTTTTTAATGTAACTTGGCCTTGTTTTTTTTTTTTTTTTTTTTTGCTGTTGTTGCTGGCTGGTTCCCAGTAAAGAATCTACCTATTTTATTGTGCCTAGTAGTTAAATGTGGAAAAGTTATCAAATATAAGTTTACTGAATTTTGGAATATTTCCTATAGCAGTTCCAAAGCATGTTTCACAAAACATAAGCCTCATGAAGCAATCTGTGACTAAAGGATTTTGTGTTTATTAAAGACTATAAGTCTCTACCAGAGATCCCCAATGCCCATTATCTAACGAGAGATTCTAAGATCGATGAGAATAGTCAAGAATAGTGGTTCCACAATACACACTAGGGCCTGTCAGTTGTGGTGGGAGGGGAATGGGGGAAGGAGAGCATCAGGAAGAATAGCTAACAGATGCTGGGCTTAATACTTAGGTGATGGGATGATCAGTGCAGCAAACCACCATGGCACACATTGACCTATGTAACAAACCTGCACATCCTGCACATGTACTCTAGAACTTAAAACAAAAATTGATTAAAAAAAAAAAAAAAAGAACAACAGTTCCCAAATTTCCCTGCATAGCAGAATCACTTAGTGCTATTTACAAAAGGACAGATTAATAAGAGCCACCCTAGGTTTCCTAACTCAGATCCTGGAGCTGGGTCTGAACACTTGTACACGTAAATTTTCCTCAGGTAAATCTTAAGCAGGTTGGCAAGATGCTTCTCACACTTATTTTGTGCTTTGTCTTTCTAGAGCATGATTAATTAAGCTATTCCTACTGGAGGCTGTCATTCCATAACGAGGAAAATTAAGTTTTAAAAGAATTCATAAGTGACCCTGCCCCATTACCTCATACAAAATGATGGAGCACAATCCAGAACGGTCCAACTCCAAGTCATGCTGTTTCCACTACACTAACTTCCTTCCAGAGTCTACAAAATATCATATTTCATTCAGGAATCTCTGAATGTATTTAAAGAATATTTGCTTAGTAGCTACATATTTAGCTGCATTACATAAAAAGATGAGAATGCACAGTTCCTGCTTCTAAGTAGCTTAGAGGTTAATTCAGGGAAAAAGATAACAGTGAGTATAGGAACAGAAAAGGAGGACTATGTATTAGTTAGGATTCTCCAGAAATATAGAACCAATAGGACATTTATAGATATACAGAAAGAGATTTATAGGAGGGATTGGCTTGTGTGATTGTGGAGGCTGAGAAGTCCCTCAATCCATGGCATAGTTCCAGTCCAAATTCAAATGCCTGAGAACCAGGGAAGCCAATGGTATAAATCCCAGTCCAAGTCCAAAGACCCAAGACCAGGGCTTGATGACCGAAGTCAAAGACCTTTGGGAGTTGCTAACTGCTAACACACAATTTGAACAATTCAGCATTTAGCCAAGTAGCAGGTGATTAAGCATGACTTTATGGAAAGGGAATGTCTAAAGGCAAGAGAAGATGGGTGTTCCAGCTTAAGCAGAGAGAACTATTTCACCCTTTCTCTCCCTTTTTAGTCTATTCAGGCCCTCGAGAAATGATCCCCAATATACATCTTGGCGAGGGTGGATCTTCTTTACTCAGTCTAACCAGTTCAAATGCTAATCTCTTCCAGAAACACTCTCACAGACACACCCTGAAATAATATTTTACCATCTATCTGGGCATTATTTAGTCTAGTCAAGTTGATACATAAATTAACTATTATAAAGGGGAAATATAACAAACACAAATATAACTATGATAAAATGTAGTAAGTGGTTTTAGAGAGGTTCCAAGGAAATGCTTGGCCAGGAGAGTGGAAACAAAGGCTGATGTGTGGGGCAGGCAGTAGGATCTTAGCATTATTTGAATGAGACTAGAGGATCAGGAATGGCTTCTCTGAGTAAATGAAAGTGGTGCTTGATCTGGTTCTTACAGGCAACCACTCCTCTACCACTGACAGATGGGAGAACAGCACAATTAAAGAAAGCTCCCTCTCTTCCCTTCCCACCACCACCTTCTAGGAATGTGGCTTCTGGCAGCATGGTCTGTGCCCTCCGAATGCCTGGCCTAGGAAGGTTCTCCAAGCAGGCATCAGAAGCAGACATGGAACCTTTTGGGTGGAAAATTCTGGGGCCTTAGGTACATTAAGTATGGTATAAAGTGCAGAAAATAGTAGAGTGTGTGCTTAGGAAGTACATATGTCTTTTGGTTTTAATGAGATTGTGTCTCATATGGAGAAGCACAGCTAAGAAATAGAGTGAGTTCTCTAAAGCATGGAAACTGGATTGTATAGAAAATAGTACCTTTTAGTGTCACAGTGTGTACCTCTTAGTGTCACAGTCAGATAGGATTTAACAGGTAGTTCTGGGATAAGCAGGAGGAGGCAAGGAGAAAGGACAACATTCTTGACAAAGGGAACTAAATAAGTAAAATGTTAAGAAAGGGGTAGTAAAGAGAATGGTCAGAGACTGAGTAATTCAGACGCTTGCTTATTCGAAGCAGAAAGTATACATAGTACTTGCTTCCTGGAGAGCTTTCCTTCTTATGCTCCTCTTCTAGTCTTTGCTTCCTGAAAACCTACTTGTTAGGGGTTGAATTGTGTCCCTCCCAAAATGCATACACTGAAGTTCTAACCCCCACTACCTCAGAACGTGACCTCATTTGGAACATAATTGCAGATGTTATTAGTTAAGATAAGATCGTACTGAAGCAAGGTAAGCCTCTAGTTCAATATGACTGTTATCTTTATTAAAAGGCGAATTTAGACACAGAGAAATGCACACAGAGAAAACACCAAGTGAAGATAAAAGCAGAGGTTGAGATAACGCTTCTACAAGCCAAGAAATGTTGAAGGCTGCCAGCAAACCACCAAAGGCCAGGCAAGGGCATAAAACAGATTATCCCTCCCAGCCCCCAAAGGAGCTAACCCTTCTGACACCTATATGTCAGGCTTCCAGCCTCTAGAACAATGAGACAATAAATTTCTGTTTTTTTAGATACTCAATTTGTGGTACTTTGTCATGACAGCCCTGGCAAACTAATATATCTTACCTCCCACTCATTCATCCCAATGGCAAATTCTCTAGGAAGCCTTTCTCTTGCCACCCTTTATAAAGCTCATTCTCACCTTCTCACTTCTGGACTCTCAGGGCACAGTGCTTTGCTTTCTTCCTACTCCTCTTATGATGGACACAGCACCCACTGTGTCACAGTTATGCGGGCGCTTGTCTTCTCTTTCTGGTAGACTGGAAGTTCCTGGGGGCAATCAGTGATTGAGTCAGTTTCATCAACTTATCCCTGAAACCTGACACAGCACCTGGCACCTGGTATGTACTCAACACAAGTTGGTTGAATAGAAATGACCTAAAGGAAAAACACAGGGCAAAGCCTATGACAATATGCTCTTGGTCAATGCTATGTAAACATAATTTTTTTTCACATAAAGAGCTATCTTGAGGCTCAATTTTTGGCACCTGCACTGTGACAGGCACTGTGATTGCCCCCAGTGATGTGGAGATGAATTGGATACAGCCCATGAGTTAAAGAAACTGGCAGTCTAGTGAGGGACACTTTTGAATAAACATTCACAATATAGTGTGGGAAGTAGCAGGTTAGGATGAAGCCTAGAATTAATTTATGGGAATCTCAAAGAGGAAGTGCTGAACCCACTGGAGAATGGTGGTGAAGGGTGTGGGGAAGCAGTGGATAACCAGGGACGGTGACAGCAGAGCTAAGACCAGAAGCCTAGGCCTCCCTGCTCTCTTTTGGAGGTGGCTGCTAACACACAGGCCTAAATTGTTGATCTTAGCTTTCCCAGCAATGTTTATTTGAACAATTTAGCATTTCACTGAGTAGCAGGTGATTAAGCATGAATTTACAGAGAAAGGATCAGTAGGCGGCACAGTTAGAAAACAGTCACTGCCTGTAGTCAGTGGTTACCCCTACCAGGGCTGAGATCTGAAAAGTCAGCAGGAGGTATGGTTATAATGAGTTTGCAGCCAACTGGAATGCAAGTCAGCGAAGTGCAAGACTGAGGACAAGGAGCTGCCACTGGGAGCTGCTCACATGGAATTGACCAAGTGCTTTGAAACGGCTCTTTGCGACACAGGGGCCATGGGCTCCTGACACTCAGAATAAACCCTTGCTTCCCTCATTCTTGTAATCTTAGAAGCTGCTCAATTTAGGATGCAACCGTATCATAAGGCAATGACCCTCCTTTGGCCTCTATCCAAATACATGGATGTGCTAGGGCTGCCATAACAAAGTGTCACAGACTGGGTGTCTTAAACAACAGAAATTTATTCTCTCACAATTCTAGGGGCTGGAAGCTAGAGATCAAGGTATCAGTAGGGTTCGTTTCCTCTGAGACCTTTCCCTTTGGCTTGCAGATAACCCTCTTCTTGCTGTATCTCCACATGGTCTTCCCTCTGTGTCTGCCTGTGTCCTAATCTCTTTGAAGGATCGAAGTCATATTAGAATAGGGCCCACCCCTAATGACCTTAATTAACATTAATTACCTTTTTAAAGGCCCTATCCCCAAATACAGTCTTGCTCTGGGGTACTGAGGGTTAGAGCTTCCACATATGAATTTTGAGAGGATA
This sequence comes from Papio anubis, assembly GCF_008728515.1. Taxonomy (NCBI): domain Eukaryota; kingdom Metazoa; phylum Chordata; class Mammalia; order Primates; family Cercopithecidae; genus Papio; species Papio anubis. The sequence continues at coordinate 18,265,229 of NC_044989.1, read as the reverse complement.
CAACTCAGCCCATAACGCCAGAATAAGTTCTGCAGAATGGAGCACCTTTGTTTTGTGTTAGACCAACCTTCTGCTTTTGATGAGGAATTTCAGAATTTTCTGAGTGGGGAGAGTCACCTCCCTAAAGAGTGTTACCATACCTTCAGAAGAGGGAGGTGTTCTCTCAGATAACTAATGGGGCCTGGAAGGACAGACTCCAAAGAAGGCGGAGGTAGATTGATGGAGATTAACTAAGTGTAAGCATCGGGGCCTGACATCATGAGCTCTGGAGAAACAGAGTGTTCTGAGAGGGAAGGAGAAGCAAAAGCTTGAAATTTGGAATATTTCCTATAGCAGTCAGGAAGTACTTCAAGGTAAGCACTTCTGGTAAATTGACAAGGAGGCTTCAGAAAAAGAGATCTGGATGTCCAAGTTCCTGAAAATCTGTTGGGACTTTATTTCTCATTCTTAATATTCATTTTCATGCCTAATTTTATATTCATAATTTTCTGTCATTTCCCTTAAGCTTCAGAATCCTCCAAAACCTCAATGTGCCCTGTGAATGAAGTTGAAACACATAAATTTCTTTCTCACAGTTCAGACATTAGAATATAGAATATAGACATCTATAAATCTAAGAGCACCAGAGTTAGGAGTGCTAAAAATGGTGTCTACTAAGAAGACGAAGGAAAGAGCTGGAAAGTGAAAAATTCATGAAAAATGTGTTTTGTCTCCAGACTTGCAGGATTGAGCCGATGAAACTGGTCTTCTGGTGCTGTCTACTCCTCACAGACCGAAGCTATCTTTGAAGTGTTTGCTCTTGGCCTGCTGTCCATACTAAAAAATTCCCCTGTAGAGAGGAGGAAAAAGGCTTTTATCAGAAAATTCTTTAGAAGCCTATACAGTGATTTTAAAATGACCTTTTAGCAGGAACTGAGAGACTCTTTTCCTAGCAAGATGGAATTTCATCTCATCCAAACCATACCTTTGTAAATTAGATCAAAGTAAGACATAGAGGATCACACAATTCATATTTACCAAAACTTGTATGACCCATGCTAATTAATAATTCCAGCTGCACAACCTCATTACACACCATCCAAACTGCCAAGATGAAAGGTCAAAGACTGCAAGATCTACACAACAAAAGCTGTAATGCCTTAAGGCAATGCTGGCAATACCCAAAATCTCACTCTCCTCATGTTATTTGGTCAGTAAGCTTGTCTTGGGGGGGTTTACCTTGAGATAATTAATTACATCTTTCCCCCCAGTTTGAGTTTGGAGCTAGTTAAGAATTAAACATGAATGTCAGAAAGGTAAAGACCAGATGTCAGAGGTATTACTTAAAATCACTAGACAGGAGGGTGTAAATTAAATGAATAGTCACAATGGGCTCCTTAATATTGTCTTCAATTTTCAACTTCCTCATTAGCAGAATGAACAACTGCAGGCATGCGCAGCCAGGCAGAGTCTACCCTGGTAATCTAACCACGTGGCAAAAGTGCCTTCTGTTGGATAGTTAGATCTGAAAGAAACAGAATTTAGAAGGAATTGACTCATACTTCCTGCTTTCAATCTTATCCATCAGATAAGTCACATCTATCCCAAGGGGAAGAAGTGAGTAGAGGCAGGGAGGGCAAAAAAGACCAGTGGGGTTCCTCTGGCCAGAAGATGGAAACATAAAGCATAGAGTATATAGGCTTCCACAAGACTGGCAACAAGCAGCTCATGTCTTAAAGATACTTTGATCTTTAGATCAAGTAACTGTACTTCCAGAAATAAATCCAAAGAAAATACCCAGTGATTCAAACAATTATGTACCAATGTCCTCATTTTAACATTAGAACAGGAAAAAACAAAACAAAACAAAAAGGAAAAAGAATATTATATCTTTATTAAATGTTTCATAAATGCTTTTAATGAAATAAAATGGATACATGTTGTAATGATAAATTTCTAATGGCAACAAAATTATATTATGACATAATCCCAACATATTTTTAAAAGTTTTTCAACAAAAAAAAAATAGATAAAAAACATTATAGGCTTATTTTTAAAATATCATTATGTATTTTCTAAATGTTCTATAAAAATCATATATCATTTATATAATCAGGAAATAGTTTTATTTATAAAATTCCCGAGCTTACTTAATCTACTATGTTTATTATGTATACTAGTTTAATAAAATAAAGAATTTCATATTCAGGCTTCAGTCTTCAATCATACATTAAATAAAAACAAATGTTCTAAACATGTATAGTAAATTATCATACAGATAACAAATATCTATGTCTATATGAATATTCTGATTTTTCCACAATATAAAAGATAAAATACATATTTTATTCTATTGACGCAATTCTCCTAAAAAATGAAGACAAATAACTAATATATCTATTGATTTCAGTGAACCTAATTAGTAATCAAATTATTGCCTTCAAACAACACAGCAATATCAACTTTTGATTATTCATGATTAGGGTTGCCAGATAAAATACAGTTATGTCCAATCACATTTGAATTTCAGATAAACAATATTTTTTAAATTATAAATGTCCTTTGCAATTTTTTAGAGGATCTATGTAATATTTGGAACATACTTGTACTAAGAAATTATCCATTTTTTATCTGAATTACCAAATTTAACTGGCTATTGTATATTTCTATTTACTCAATCTGGCAACCCTATTCATGATGTCATTTTTAAAAGCCACATTCTCTGCTCTGAATATCCATCACTCTAGTTCCAGCAGGGGCTAGAACAACTGAATTTACCAGAAACCAGTTCATCAAGCTAAAACGAGAGCTTTCTAATTCAGAGGTAAACACTCCCAGGGAGGACACTTAAAGAGACTCCAGGCTTGTAAAATGAGCTGTGCATGCTGCATGTTAATCGCCTTTGCAGGCCTACTCCTGTCCCTGTCCTTGTTGCACAGTCCCAAATAAAACAAGAGCAGCAGGGAATCCAAGCGCCCTCATTTCCAAAGCAATCCTAATGAAATATGCGGGAGCCCAGTAATCCTCTCCCACTCTGAAAACAGACCCACTTGTACGGCTGCACAGTGAATAAAATGGAAAAGAGTTCACGAGACTCTAGGAATATGACTTTCCAGCAAAAGGAAACCAGCAGAAACAAGATCTTTAGATAGATACATTCTTTGCAGTGAGAAATGAGGAAAACAGGCGGTGAGTGACATCCAGGAGGTAGCCAGATTATGCGGAAGGTAGCAAGCACATTTTTTACTCCAAGTATGAGGATCATTCATTGAAGGGCTGAGGGATGAGAAATGACACAGCATCATTTATATTTTACAAGGATCACTCTGGTTGCTACATGAGGAAGAGAATAAGTGATGGAGAGCAAGTTGAATTAAGAATTAGTAAGAGCATATAGGGAAGTTATTACATTAATTAAGCTTAACTAAGAGCTAATGGTGGATTAAAGTAAGAAAATAGCAATACAGAAAGGACAGTATAGGTGGGATTCTGGATATATTCCAAAAGTAGAGTTGACATAACTAGTGGATGAATTTGTGTGAAAGAAATGGGGTGGGGAGGTTGACTTCAAGGTTTTGGACTTGAGAGACTGGGTGAATAGAAGTGCCACTTACTTAAATAAGGAATATCAGAGAAGATGCAGATTTGGGGGTAGAGATGGTGCTAGATATCGAAACAGTCTATTTTCAGTTTGTTCAATTGGGGATGCCAATTCAACAATCATGTGTAAATATTGTATAGGAAGTTGGATTTCTGAGTCTGGAATTAAAGAGAGTTTGGATCTGAAGAAGTATAGATGACATTCAGAGCCAGTGCCATATATTCACACAAGAAATGACTATAGAAAGAGAGACGTTGGTGGACAGATTCTTGCATCTTTCAAAGTCACAGATGAGGAAGAGGGTTACGGAGAGAAGATGCAACAAGAACAGCCAGTAATTTAGGAGGGAACCAAGAGCAAGTGGCCAGCAAGCCAAGCAAAGAAAGCGACTCAAAGAACACATGAACATCTGTGTCAAATGCTGCTATTAGGTAGAATAAGATGGGGGCCACGGTTGACCAAAACTATCCCAGTAGAAATGCCCCCTCTTAAAGTCTGATGGTAACTTAACTTCGTTCATTCAACAAACCTCTTCTGAGTTGTACTATGCATCAAGCACCACACTAGGAACCAAACCAAGGACATAGATCAGTGAGACATATCTCACTATAAAACCCCAGCAAAGTAGTTTCATAGTCTAGCAGAAAAACTGACAAGTAAATAGGAGCATGCTTGGCTCCTGCTGTTCAATCACAAAAAGAGCTTAAGAGTCAAACTGATTAATTATACATCAAGTTCACCCTGCAACTGTCCTGCTCGCACAAAGTGAGGATGAGCACCATTGTCCAACAGTCTGAAATCAATGCCCACTAAATGCAAAACAAAAATAGCAATTATTCTCTCTGCATTCTAATTTTTGCAATTTAAATAGCCTTTACTTTCAAAAACTATTTATGTATATAAACACATACATACATAAACACAAATGTATGCATATGTTGCATTTCTTTGCAAAGCCAATGATACCCTTTTGTGTGTTTCTCATATTTTCTTTTAGCCCCATCTTTTGCAACACCATACCTTTATCACTTGCCTTAAGAACCTGTGGAAAGCTTGTTTCCAGTCCTCTTCACCCAATCCGGCCTCTCTGTTGAAATTTTCTTACCTATCTAGATTGATTGTCTCCAAACATACTGTAGCTGGAAATTTCCATTTAACTAACCCTATAGTATACCCTAAGAAGCAGAGATCTGAAATAAATAACTCTTAGCCACTAAGAATAAGCTCCATTCTTTTTGCTTGTGTTTTTCACTGATACTGGCAAAGAAGGACATTTTTTCCATAAAGAACAACAACTGGCTGGCTTGGACGATCTTCAAGAAATTGAAAAGCTGTGTTTCCATGAGCAGGATTCTTGTAATAACAATTTGTAGATCAAGCCTGTTCTGAGAGAGGCTAAAAGTCTGGGCTCTCCACTGACATAGACGTCCACCTTCCTGTATGCTCCTTTCTCCATGTAAGTGTGAGGTGGGAAAGAATGTTCATCTTGGTGATCACTCTGTGCTCTAAGAGGGCAGCAACTGAACTAAGACGGTGCTATCAAGCTACTTTCTCTTCAGAGAAATCAAAGGAACTGCGCTTGAGACAGGTAGTCCTTTTAGGATGCATATGGTTTTGCACCTACAAGGACTACTTGCCTCTTAAGCACAGTACTGGGGAAGGATGTGGTCAAGAGTCAGAAATTCCACTTGAGTCCCAGGGCTGCTACTTACTAGAATTACTCAAAAGAACCTTGGGCAAGGGCAGCGTGAATGACAGCTTCCTCATCTATAAAATTAAACCCCACCTACCTGTTAGGGGTATTGTAGGAGGATATAAATGAGATAATGTGAGTGAAATATTGCACAAACCATGGTGACCCCAATAAAAGCAAGAGTTTACCATTATGAGCTCTAGCTACAGCGAGTCAGTCTCAGGGGATCTTTCTCAAAGCATGGGCAAAATGATGATTTAAAAGTAATGCTTTTTCATATAAACATCTTTAGTGATATATATTTGCACCAAACAGATATGTGACTCTGAAAAAAAAACAGGAGCTGGTATATTCAGTTTGTTTATTTTATACCACTCATAAAGAATAGCAGAGTTCCTCTCTCCATAAAAGCTCTTTCTAATCAATAATATGTTTAACCTCAACTTGAAAGAACGATTTAAATTAGCATGTGATTCTCAAGTTCCTTCTTCCAGGAGAAGCTCTACAGAGTAACTTCCTCAATATTGCTTTTGTCTGGGCCAAATCAAACTGTAATGCCAGAAAGACATTACTGCACAGCTGCATTAGATGACAGTGCCATCATAACAAAATGGTGAAAACCAGAGCCATTCTTATTAATAACAGCAGAACCTAATTTCATTGGTTTTAATTTACCATTTTCGTGTTTTACTATGATATTATCCAGATATAAATTGTTATGATGAGAAGCCATTCACTAGAGACCCCCCAAAAAAGTTGTAACTCTGCTTTTTTTTAAAAAAAAAAAAGACATTGCATATATCAGTGAAGGACACACTAATAAAGATTGGTCTGGAATATTTCTCTTTATGACGATTGACTTATCAGCAATAGTCACTGCAGCAGAGTTGGAAATTACATAATTGCCAGAAACTGTAGATATTTGACTTGGCAAGAACCCTAGGTTTATCTGATTTATTTTTGTAAGAATTGGGCCCCATGGATATTTAGAAATGTTTCATGAAAGAACAGTAGAATGTAAATGAAACAAGCAAAAATCCTCTTTTCAAAGGCTGCATTTAACTCCATCGTAACTGTTGTGATAACACAAATAAACCAAAGACAAACCTTTGGTGATGGTGTTGGGCGAAAGCACTACTCTAAATTAAAACATTATGAGCTACTAACATCTGGACATTTTCTCCCTCTTCATAGTCATTCTCATCCATTTTCTGTGTGTTGTTTACCAGGGGGCAATGCAGAATGTGACACTGAGCCTCAGTACATATGCACAGTAACAAGGCCCCCAAAACACACAGGGCCATATTCATGGGCTGGCATCTCCTGACCTCTGTTTGCACTCTGGGAGGAGGCTGTCCATTGTTTACCAAGAGACAAGTGCTTTGCTAACCCCAAATTTTGTGCTCCTGCCTTTGTTTCTCCGGTGCCTGGCACAATGACTGATACAAAGTTCTCAATGAGCATTCTGCTATTGAATTAAAGCAAATGAAAAAGGTAGGCAGACTATGAAAAAAATGAAATAACATAAAAGAAAGCAGTGAGGTACAGTAATAAGAGACAGAACACAAAGACCTTGTTTCGAGTCCTAGTTCCAACATCAACTTGCTGTGTGACTTTAGATAACTTTTTCTTTGTAGGCCTCAGTTTCATCATCTCATTTTACATCAGTTCATTTTTTTTTTCTTTTTGAGACAGCGTCTCACTCTGTCACCCAGGTGGAGTGCAATGGCACGATCTCGGCTCACTGCAACCTCCGCCTCCTGGGGTCAAGCAATTCTCCTGCCTCAGCCTCCCAAGTAGCTGGGATTACAGGTGCCGGCCACCATGCCCGGCTAATTTTTTTGTATTTTTAGTAGAGACAGGGTTTCATCACGTTGGCCAGGCTGGTCTTGAACTCCTGACCTCAGGTGATCTGCCTGCCTTGGCCTCCCAAAGTGCTGGGATTACAGGCACAAGTCACCCTGCCTGGCCAAGTTCATTTTTCTTGATAGTATCTGAAATACTATCTACTCAATTAGCCTATATATTTTTTTAAAGTCTGTTGTTCCCCCAGAAATGTCACACTTCCTCCCCAATACAATAAACTACGTTTATATTCACCATTGCATTTATTTGATAAGTTCACTCATTTTGGTGATGTCCCTCTAGAGAATGTCATCTATTAGCTAACTTTTTGGCTCTGTTACCTCACAGCTCTGATGTCATCCAATTTCTGATGTCCACCATCACACAGCAAAATTAAATTTAAGTTTTAAAGTTAAACCAGCCAGAGTTTGGATTCTAGTTCCGTAATATTCTCAGAAAGTTATTTAGCTTTTCTGAAATGTGCATCTGAAAATGAGATTATTATTTCCTTCATCACTGAGTTGTTGTAAGGCTTAAATAAGATAAATACATAACGTAGCCATCTGGCACCTAGCAGGTTCTCAATATATGCCATAGCTTATAATCTATCTGTTGCCATACAGATCTATTGCAGAAATGCATGTATATTCCCCTTTGTTCCTATCCCACAGCTTCCCAGCCTGAGATCAGGCTTTAAAATGAATAAGTTAAACAGACCCTGGAGAGACAGAGAAGGTCATTCACTTCATCAGTTAGTCACCCATCCTTCATTCCTTCAAAAACATTTATTGAGGCCTGTGATAAAGTACTAAACTAAAAAGTACAATCAAGGGGTTCATGATGTCACAGAAGAGGCAGACATATAAAATGACAACAAAAATGTGGTGGAATATGTTTGAAAACAGAGGAACACACATGATGTTATTGGAGGAGCATCCAAACCTGGTAACAGCTGCTATTATCTTGGCAGCTGTTTCAAAACTCTCTTGTCTGCATTAATGAAAGAGCTGGGGTAATACCCAGATCTCCCTCTTGAGGCTATCTTTTAAAGCAAGATAAAAATTTAATAAAACATTGACTTCCTTCATAGAAATATATGAGTGGCACTTTAATTGAATAATTATTTCAGACACCTGTGTATATAAAAGAACTACATAAAAAAGTTCTTTTAATGAAAATATATAGAACTTGTAGGCTTTTCATTACCGTAAAAAATGTTCTTGAACACAAAGATTTCAGATAGCAACAAGATCTTTACAATATATTCAAAGTAAATGTGAACACAGAAAAGTTGGGTTGGAATTGAAGGTACCAATATAAACCCACAGTTTTTAATACCATAGACAGGCAGGTAGATAAAGAGATATGGGAATAAACGTGTGTGTGTGTGTGTGTGTGTGTGTGTGTGTGTGTGTGTGTGTGTGAAGGGGACATCCATCCACTGACAGGGCCTAGAACAAAAAGAACACTTAACGCCTACATATTGACTTCTAAATGCTATTGTTCACCAAAAAAATTACAGCTGTGAAGAAATGGCTAATTCAAGGATGTGACAGAAAAAGTACAAGATAAGTTTGGAGAATTTTGTTACTCTAGAAAGTAAGAAAGTGCTGAAAGAAACATGGGGACATTTCAAAAGCAAGGAAACCCACTTGACAGGGCTTCCAATGGCCAAATCTGGGACAATTTGAGCATCTGCATAAATCATGAACTATACCTATTGAATAAATAAGAATCCATGAGCCCATACTTACAGAAATGAGTAAATGTGAGAGAATAGGAAGTACTTTATTAAAATAGAATACCATCTAATTAACATAAAAGGAATAATGGAGCTAGGAAAACATCAATGGAAGCTAAAACCACTGATGAAAGTTTGGTCAGGATTCTATATTTACACATTTCATCACAATTGCATATTACTTACACAGGGACAATTAGTAACTGAGAAACTTGGAGGACACAAATTCAACCAAGTCACTGAATAATATTAGGACAACTTGACATTACCATTCAGAACGACACAACATCGCTTCAGTGGCATTCCTGCCCCAAATCTACAACCTGAATCCAATGATAAGGAATTGTCAGAAAACCCCAAAGGAGGGACATACTACATAATATTTTGCTTATAATTTTCAAAAAGTCAAGATCAGCTGGACATGGTGGCTCATACCTATAATCTCAGCACTTTGGGAGGCTGAGGTGGGCTGACTGCCTGAGCCCAGGAGTTCAAGAAAACATGGTGAAAATCCTCATCTTTACAAAAAGTACAAAAATTAGCTGGACATGGTGGCACATGCCTGTAGTCTCAGTTACTCGGGAGGCTGAGGTGGGAGGATCACCTGTGCCTGAAAGGTCAAGGCTGCAGTAAGCCATGATTGTGCCACTGCACTCCAGCATGGGCGACCAAGAGAGACTCTGTCTCAAAAAAAGAAAAAAAAAAATCAAGGTCAAAAACACAAAGAAAGGCTGAAGAAATATACCAGTGATAGAAGACTAAAGAGATGAAAACTAAAGGCAACATACGATCCTGTATTTGATCCTAAACAGGGAAAATAATAACTTTAAATTACCTTATGTTGAAGTAGTTGCGAAATGTGAATAGAGACCATAGATTAGACAATAATATTATACCAATGTTAAGTTTCAAGTTTGTGATAGCTACACTATGGTTATGTAAGAGAGCATCCTTGTTTAGTAAATGCACACTGAACTATTTATGAATAAAAGGGCACATTGAGTACAATTTGTTCACAAATTAGAAAAAAAAAGCATCTATGTAAGAGGAAGAAAGAAAAAAGAGACAGAGAAATTAAGTGGAATAAAATATAAACAATTGATGAATCTGAGTTTTAAAAATCTAAGAATTCCTTTTTATAATTTAATTTCAAATTATATTCAACCCTGTATTATTTATTTATTGAATGAACATAATCCTGTTCTCAGTTGATGGTCTAGTAGAGACAAACATATTTAAACAGATACATGAAACATCTTATCAGTAGAGATTTTTACTCTCAGCGCAGTTGTGGCCTAAAATAAGAAGTGATTACCTCGGCTTGGGGAAGTCAGTGCACCTGGTGTAGAAGTTTGTATCAGAAGCGAGAAGGGCAGGAATTAGACAGTGAGCAGGAGGAGGGTGCAGAGTCAAGAAACATTACAGAAGATGAATCAGTAGAACTCAGTGACCAAATGAACAGTTTCATGGTGGAGCCAGGAGAGGCTTTGCATGCCTCTCCAGTCCTGCTCAGGTAACAGAGCTCACTGGAATAAGAAACAGAGGACAAAGAAAATATTTTGAAGGTAGACAGTAAGTCCAGTTTTGGACATGTGAAGTTGTAGGTATTCCTGGGTCATAAGGGCAGCACTCATACCTATATTTACTTAGAATATCCTCTGCCAAACTCTAAAGGAGACTAATCAATTACTGATTGTGCTTTGGCTGAAAGTTGGAAAAATTCAAATAGGCATAGTCTCATTAGAGCCCAGGGTCGATGGAGATAGTATTAGGAGTCTCGTTTTATTGTCCTAGAAAGTGCCTCCTCAAACCCTTGTCTACCCTACGGCACAGAAAGTCTTTCTAATTGGGAACACATGATTTTTATTCATTCTTTTATTCATTCAGGAAACATTTTGTTCAAACAGTGTATTAAACACTGGGGATGCAGAGATGAATAATGCATAGGCTCTGTCCTTGAAAGGCATTCACAGATTAGTGGAAAAGAAAAACATAAGAACAAGTAATTATAACTTGGCAGGCCTGGGGCTTAGGACAGAGAATGCACAGGTGCCACGGAAGGGCCCACGGTAAGACACTGGACACGTGATGCGGCTGTGTGGCTGATTTTTACTGGTATTAAGGAAGTCAAGCCAAAAGATGCTAGAGAGAAACAGGATGTGACAGGGAGGAAAATGCAGCAATCTGTGATTAATTTGGGATCTTTCCTGAACTATTGACTGGGAGGATGGTGGTCCTGGCCACAGGAACAGAAACACAGGAGCAAAAGCAAGCTTTTTAAAATGTTACTGGACAGGAAGAAGTGGGAAGCCAAAGGAACTAAGTGGAAAAGAAAATGAAGGTCATTGATGCCAAAGCCAAACGTTAAAAAACTGAAAAACATCACTAGAGTGAATTCTATCCATTTTCATCACCAAAAATACAGAATCCAAGCTGGTCCAGACTTGGGACTCTACTCTGAGCTGTGCTGCACTGAGGACACTGCTGACCTACATTTTGCAACAATTTCAGGGGTTGGGGGACCTCTAGGAACAAGCTGCTCACTCCTCAAATATAACAGCAAACACACATATTTTCTCACCACTGATGGGGCTTTTGCCAGGAAATCACACAGACCCAAAATAAAAAAACAGGCCAAAGGAAAACAAACAGACAAGACACACAGTCTGTCGTCCACGGGGCACTGCGGTTCAGGGCAGGGCCTTCCCTAGGTGGTCACAGGGTCCAGATAAAACCCTACCCAGAGTGCCTGAAATATGTTTATGCAGGTGAATCGGGAGGCAGGGAACCTGGGAAGACGATGGTTACTGAGTGCCTGTCCTGTGCCAGGCATTGCGCTTGATCCTTTACATTCCTCATTTCCTTTCTCTCTATGAAGTCACTATTATTATCATTCCTATTTTACAAATGAGGAAATGGGCTGTGAGGCTAAGCAACTCTCAGAGACACATAGGAAGTGCCAGCACTAATATGAAAAGCCACATCTGCAGAGTATGAAGATGTTTCTTTTCTTGGCAACATGTTGCCTGTCTCAAGGAGGTGAACACGCCACCTAGGAGCTCCTGGTGCCTGAAAGCTCCTACAAGGACCACCCCCACACAAGAAATCCCTTAGTTTCAATGTAGGCAAGGTGTGATTAACCTGTCTTGAGCCTATTTGTTTGATTATTTTCCTTTCTTAAAAGTTACCTAATAAAGTCTCCTCATCCCCACAGTCCCTTTCGGATCATAGGTTCTCCTAGCAAACTGATCAACTCCTGAAGAACCTAGGCTAGAAGTTATTTTCCTGCATTGCTCTACTTAAGGCCTGACCCTGGACAGCAGAATCATGAAGACATCATACAGAACCGGTCAACACAAAGACAGCTTCTGTGAGATCCAAGACACGATCTCATAAACGCACCACGATTCCAGGTGCAGCAGCTTAAGTGCCTATGTAAGTCCTACTTAGCACCTGTTCATCTGGCTGGCGTGAAGCAGGAAACTGGATTATTTTCCCTCCTTTGGATGAGGCATAGCACGTTGATTAATGATGTGAGGGAGAGTGAACCAAAGACAGGAGTTCTGTACACAAATGTCTTTCAGGAAAGCTATCACAGGCGTGGGGAAAGAAAGGTGAGCATTGTAAGGAGGGGGTGGCAGACAGCATTTGGTTGATTAGGGTTTGGTTAATGCTGGCGAGTGTCGAACATTCCAACTTATGGCTGTTACTAATGGGAGAAATGGGGTTATTTGTTAATTTTACTTACTAAAGTAAGTGTTGAAGGCAGGATGGAGGGAAAAGGTGAACATGTACCATTTTGGCTAAGCCTAATAAAACATGGAAAAAATTCCTCATGATTTTCTTAAAAAGAGCAAGACATCGATTTTGCACTGGCACCAAGCTCCCTTACCTTTATGAGGAAGTGGTCATCAATTTCCACTTAGCCTGCCCAGTTTTCAAATCCTTTGGCCATCTTCCAAGTGACCTATTTCTTTGTTCATCATGCAGATTTTTGGTGGGATGTGTTATAAAGAACTTCCTGTGAACTTCTTTTGTGCTTTTCTTTGCATGACCACATTCATGTTTCACAAAAAAACTGCAAGATGTGCATAGGCATTTAATTCCTATTTTACAGATAAGATTGAACTCCAGAGCCCTAATCTATGCAAGTAAGTGGCACTTTTATTTTTCAAGACCTTATATTTTATAGAGCATCTTTACATTTGAGACTACCTTCCCCAGGATATTTTTAAAAATTCTTTTCTTAAAGTACAAGTGTTTTTCACTTTTTAAAATTTTTTTCCCAATCCATCAAAGGCATTCTATCTAGTGTCCATGGACAGAGTTCTCTGGTGCTCTGACTCCATAGTAACCCCTGAATCATGCGGATGGTCAAGATGGACTGATTCAAGAACTATGAACTTCAAAGAAAACTTTTTTCTTTGCTGATGACTTCTGAGAGACATGCTCGCCTCTCTGGATAACCTTCCCAGAACTTGTATTTTTCAACTTTGACCTACATGAGTGGAATGTTGATGTAACTGCCATCTGGGAAGCGGCTAGTAGATACACATTGACCTCTAGTCGATATTTTGGACAAGGAATTTTCACTTACCAGCGTTTGGCAAGAGTATTCTGCATATGCACCATACGCAGGGCCAAGCTTATGAGAAGCTGCTCCTTTGTCATGATCTGAGACCTGTAGAGACTTTTAGAGTGACAGGGTTTGGCTCTGTCCCCATACAAATCTCATATTGAACTGTAGCTCCCATAATTCCCACGTCTTGTGGGAGGGACCTGGTGGGAGATAATTGAATCATGGGGGTGGTTTCCACATACTGTTCTCCTGGTAATGAATAAGTCTCACAAGATGTGATGGTTTTATAAAGGGTTTCCCCTTTCATGTGGCCTTCATTCTCTCTTGCCTGCCACCATGTAAGAAGTGCCTTTTGCCTTCTGCCATGATTGTGAGGCCTCCCTAGCCACATGGAATGGTGAGTCCATTAAGCCTCTTTTTCTTTGTAAATTACCCAATCTTGGGAATGTCTCATCAGCAGCGTGAAAATAGGCGAATACATAGAGATACAGTCTCATTGGATGAAGCTCATACTTAGAAACTATAATAACTTTATTTATCCAATTTTTTGACTATCCAATTAATTACATAGGATTCCAGACTGGCCTATTGTTAAGATACGTATAAAAGACCGGGCCACTGTAGAAGAGAAAGTGTGATTAAACAACCATCACTTCGCAAATTCAGGCAAGTTGTTTCACTCTACACTGCTTGGTGATTAAAAAGTACTAAATAGTACAAAATGCAATGTGTCTAGCATGTGCTTAAAAATATTATTTCTTATTGTCCTTATTTTCTTAACATGAAGATTTCAAGCCACCCCATGGAAGCAGCATTCCAAGAAGATAGTCACCGCAAGCCTTGGGAGCCCTGGGCTCAAGCACTCCCATAATGTTATTTTCCCTGCATTATATTAGTTAAAGCATATCGCAAGAGAGAGCCAGATTCAAAAGATGGGAAATAGAATACAGCTCCTGATGGGAACAGCTTCAAATTATTGTTCGTGACTCAACTCACCATAGACCCTAACCACGAACCAGTATTTTGGGCCAAGCACATTATATGTGCTACTCATTTATTTCTTCCTAAAAACCCTCCAACTAGGTATAATACCCATTTCATAGACATAAAAAAAAAGATTTATCGATGTTAAGTAACTTCCCTGATGTTAAGCAAGTGGTTAGTAACAGGGTTGGTTTTAAAACTCAAATTTATTTGACCCCAAAACTAATACTGTTACTTTAGTATATTTAGAGATCAACCATGAAATACACTTCCATTTCTACAGAAAGGAGCTAAGAAGGATATACGACTTTATCCTTGTACTTAATTTTAGGACTATTCCAATGAAGACATCTTGAGTTTGTAAACTTTCTCTGAGGTGTCAATGTGCTCCTAGATCTGTTCCATGCCCACATCAACAATCACAGATCTCAGAAAGGTGCAGCAGAAAGTACACAACTCCTCCAAAAATATCCACACACGTACATCCTGGGGACTTAGTGACAGGCTCTAACACGTTCATACATGTTACATTTCCTAGTCGATACCTTTAAAAACAGAATATATCTTCAAATCAGGTGCCCATACTAGCCCCAGATAGTCCATATGCACTGAAACAGATAATGGTGGACACCAATTTGCAAGTCTGAGTTTTATTTATTTAATTCCCTATTTTGAGGATTCACTTAGGCAAAGTCAAATAAGTGTGGAGGACAAAATTCTAAGATGATCTCTCCAAAGACCTTCACCCTTGTGTAATTCCCTGCCCTGGGAATACAACGGGGCATCACTCCCATGATTATGTTATCATACATGGCAAGACAGACTTTGTAGATATAATTGAGCTTACTCATTAGATGATCTTGAGTTAATAAAAAAGAGATCATCCCAGTGAGCATAACCTAATTATCTGAGCCCTTTAAAAGGAGTTTTTTTCTGACTGATAGGATTCAGCACAAGGAAGGTTCTCCATTAATGAGATGGAGGCAGCCATAGAGCAAGGGCCTGAGAGTGGCCTCTAGGAGCTGAGGGTGATTCCCTGGTTGACATCCAGCAACTTGGACTTCCGTCCTACAACCAGAAGAAACTGAATTCTGCCAACAACCCATATGAGACTGGAAGTAGATTCTTCCCCAGAACCTCCAGGTAACAGCTCAACATGGCTGACACCTTGATTTTACCTTTAACAGATTCTAAGCAAAGAATCAAGGTGAACGTCCCCAGACTTTTAACTTAACAGAACTGTGTGATAATAAATGCACATTATTTTAAGCCAGTAAGTTAGTGGTAATGTGTTACATGTCCATGCAAAATTAATACAGCAAGCTGATCTAAGTGACAGGTAGAGATCATAAGAAAATGTGACCCTTTCCCCTTCTCTACAGCCATTCTGTGAGCCTCAGGAATCATGCACCTATGCTGACTAATCTTAGGCCTGATATTTCCAAAACTATCCACCCCATGACCTAGATTGAGTCCAGTGCTAATCATGTTAAATTTTCTAAGACAGTCTTGATTTGAAATATCACACTAGACCACATTCTTACTAAAATCTGAAAGTATAGTTACTGCTGCAATGAGGTATCTAGTTATTGGTTATAGGATCACAGCAATGATTTTTTCAAATTTTTATATTCATAATTCACTAAAATATAATGATAACACCTATCTATTATTGCTAGACACCTTCTTATACTGTCAAAAATCCTCACAGTCTGTATGAGAAGTAGATGTAACTTTTCCAATTTTGATGGCAACAAAACTGAAGTTTGGATGAAGTAAATGATTCAAACATATAGACTAGCTAAGGTAAGATTTAAACCTAGGTCAGTCTTGCTCCAAAGTTCAGAATTCTACTGGGTAGTGATGCATCAATCTGTAAAATGGGTTATGAAGAAAGTAAATTAATGATTACTCAGGGCTGGGCAGGGGATGAGAAGTTAGGGGTTATATCTGTTGAAAATATGCTACAATTCGGCTGCATTTATAGTTGCATGACTACAAATATTTTAAGAACCATTGAATTGCACACTTTAAATAGGTGAATCGTATGGTGTGCTAATTATATCTCAATAGATCAGGATTTTTTTTAAGGCAGTAAGAAGTGTTTTGTTGGGGAAAACTAGATATATGAAGCTTGCAAAGGAGGCAAGGAATGGGAGAAAGACTCAGTCATGGAGAGTCTTGGATATCATACTAATTTGTTTCCAAGGGGGGAAAAAAGGTTCTCCACAAAGGGTTTTAAATAAGGGAGTGAAAGAATCTATTGGTGTTTTAGAAAGATCTCTTTAGTGGCTATATAATGATGGATTTGAGGAGGACACAATAGTACAGTTAAGGAGGTTGGTGAGGAGACTCTTGCACAGCTCACTGGAAAAGATGAAGACCTGGCAAAAGCTAATGGAATGCAAGGGTGCCTGGTGTTTGAGAGACACTGCTGAGAACAAAGACAAGCAACTTGTAAGAACCTCAGATAAGGGAGAGAAAGGAATGTAAGACTGGGGTTTCTAGCTTGGGAGTTCAGCTTCTTGAGCAGGTGCTGCCTCCCCTTTGTGGAATCTGGGAAACTGAACCCAAGGCAATGTGGGGAGAGGGAGGAAGGAAGGTAGGTACCTTAGAAGTTCTACTGAGAGTCTAGGGCTCAGCCCTCTAGTCAAACACCAATGATACTGATACCTGGGTCTTACATTCAGAGATTCTAATTAAACTTGTCTATGATTGTGGCCTGGAAAGATCCCAGGCACTGGGATTTTTAAAAGCTCTCAGGTAATTTTAATGTGCAGCCAAGGATGTGAACCTACAACTTGGACAGTTCCTTTCCAACTAAGGAAGTCAGAAAAGGACGCAGCTGTTGCTGGGAACTGCTTATGGTCCAGCCAATCAGACAGGGCCCTATTGAAAAAAAAGGTGCTGAGGAGTTGATGGGTGCAGCACACCAACATGGCACAAGTATACATATGTAACAAACCTGCACGTTGTGCACATATACCCTAGAACTTAAAGTATAATAATAAAAAAAAAATGAGGCTTTGTCTTGAGCATTGGAGTCTGACATACCCATTCTAGAGACTGTTTCACTAATCTTTACTACAGGAAATGATATTTAAGATGGGAGAGGATTATTTGATGTTGTTCACATGGGGTCAGTGGACCAGCTAGAGCTTACCTGTGAGTATGAAGAATTCCTAATTACTCTGGCTTAGTGATTATGAAAGTGTGGTGCTCAGTCCAGCAGTATCAGCTTTATCTGGGAACGTGTTACACATTTAGGTTTTGGGCCCTATCCAGGTCTACTGAATCAGAAACTCTGGGGGAAAAAGCCCCAAAATTTGTGTGTATGTGTTTTTTAAGAAATTAATTAAACTTTAAAAAATTTTTCAAATAATTATAGATTCATAGGCAGTTGCAAAAAAAAAAAAAAAATACAGAATGATTCCATTACCCTTTGCCCAATTTAGACATTCTACAAAACAATAGTACAATATCACAGCCCAGGTGTTGACACTGATACAACCAAATAAAAAATACAGACTTTCCATCACCACAGAGATCTCTCATTTTGCCCTTTTCTAGCTACACCCACTTAACTTCACCCACCTCTTCATGCTGGCAACCACTGATCTGTTCTCCATTCTATAATTGTTGTCACTTCAAGAATGTTATACAAATGAAATCATATAGTATATAACTCTTGGGGACTGGCTCTTATTTTTACTCAGCATAATTCTCTGTGGAGTCATTCAGGTTATTGTGTGTATCAATAGTTTGCTCCTCTGCATTGCTGAGTAGTTTTCCATGGTACGGATGTGCCACAGTTTAACCATTCTCCTGTTGCAAAGTCACTTTAACAACCTCTCAAAGTAATTCTGATGCACTCTCAGGCTTGAGAACCCCTGATCTCTAGGAAAAAAAAAGCTTTAAAGGACAGGAAATAAACACAGCACTTTTCTGGGTTTTCTTCCCACACACTAACTTCATGGTCCTCCTCAAAGGCATAGGTAAATGACTTTTTAAAATTTCCACATGGCCAGGAGCGGTGGCTCATGCCTGTACTCGCAGCACTTTGGGAGGCCGAGGTGGGTGGATCACCTGAGGTCAGGAGTTAGAGACCAGCCTGACCAACATGGTGAAACCCCATCTCTGTCAGATACAAAAATTAGCCGGGTGTGGTGGTATATGCCTGAAATCCCAGTTACTCGGGAGGCTGAGGCAGGAGAATTGCTTGAACCTGGGAAGTGGAGGTTGCAGTGAGCCGAGATCATGCCATTGCACTCCAGCCTGAGTGACAGAGCAAGACACTGTCTCAAAAAAAAAAAATTCCACCACTACTGTTAACACAATATTCTGTATCCTGCTTATCGCTGTTAAGTAAAGGCATTTCTTAAAAGATTCGTATATTTATATTCAACAAATATTTATGGACGTACCTCCCAGTAACTATTCCAGGCAAGAAGAAAGCAGCAGTAGAAAAGATACATAGGTCACTTCTCACAAGTAGCTTTTGCTTCAGCAGGACCAGAAAAGACAATAAGCGTATAAAGTCTTGTGAAACAAAGTCAGGTTGAAACAAATGTCATGATTGAAAATAATGAGGTCCCATTGTTAGTGACAGTCAGGGAAGTCCTCTCTGAGGAGATTGCTTGAGAGCAGAGTTAACTAAAATCAGGAATTAAGGCACATGAATATATGGGCCGCTGCAGCAGACGGAGCAGCAAATTTAAGTCTTGCAACAAGAACATGCTTAACCTATTATATGGTTTGGATATTTGTCCCCTCCAAATCTCATGTTAAAAGATGACTCCCAATGTTGGAGGTGAGGCCTAGTGTGAGGTGTTTGGGTCATGGAGGTGGATCCCTAATGGATGGCTTGGTGCCCTCCCATGGTAATGAGTTACCAGGATATCTGATTGTTCAAAATAATGTGGGACCTCCTCCCTTCTCTCTCTTGCTCCTGCTCTCATCATGTTACACACTTGCTCCTTCTTTGCCTTCTGTCATGATTGGAAGCTTCCTGAGGCCTCACCAGAAGCACACGCCAGCACCATGCTTCCTGTATAGTCTGCAGAAGTGTGAGTT
The DNA here is from genome assembly GCF_008728515.1 of Papio anubis. Lineage (NCBI taxonomy): Eukaryota > Metazoa > Chordata > Mammalia > Primates > Cercopithecidae > Papio > Papio anubis. The sequence goes on along the minus strand of NC_044989.1, from coordinate 18,245,734 downwards.
GAATAAACCTCTGACTCAGGTCAGTTCATGCTTTTGCACAGGCTTCCAGACTGTGGAGGAAGGGACTCCAGCCCACAGCCCTAGATTTGGTATGTTAGGCTTCCGCAAGTGAAGTCCTGCTCATGAAACCTATAACAGAAGCCTTTGCTCCTTCCCTCGAAGGAGTGCTAACAAGCCATAATGAGTTTATAATCCTGAATAGTAGAAATAAAACACCTTATTACAATGAGATGAAATTCACGTTAGCTGCTCTGGCCCCAAACATAGAATATTAAGAAAATAAAGATGCTCTTGGTACTTAAGGGTGTGATTTTAATAGAGAAGGTAAGGTTCTCTGAAGTTACTCTGAAATGTATAGCACTTAGAACTTTGATTGTCTACATAACTTATAAAAATTATTAAACAATAACATCATAACCATGCAAAAACAAAAGACCCCTGTACAAATTTTGGGTAGAATGGTGGGGGTTGGGAGTACAGTGGGGAGTAGAGGAGAGATGAAATAATTTAAACCCAGGCACTCTTACCTACAGTCTGAATGTTTTACTCACTAAAAGATCCTTGGATAACTTAACTTAAAACCATCAACAACTTCCGATATTCAACCTTAGCTATCAACTTATCCCATGAAAACAGGCCAGAAACCTGCCTCAGTCCCTTATGATTTCATCAGCTCAGGTTGGCATGGCACATGTCTCCTATCTAAAGCCTGGGTGAAGATAAAAGGAGAAAACTAAAGTGAAGAACATGTTTAGATTCTGTAAACCAGAGTTAGGGGCTACTTTTTACAAATATCAATCCTACTGGTTCCCTGTTACTTGCCAAAATGAATCACGAACTCATTTGTGGACCCAATCATTTATCCATGTTCACTCTCCCAGACTTTCGGGGGCTTTCCTCAGATCTGGAAACTATTTTTGACAGCTGAGATTTTGTTCTAGACATGGAGTTTAAACCTGAGTTTGAGTTTAGCTTTAGTGTTTAAAGGGTTAAGGATGGGGCAGCCCAGGGTTAAGGGTTAAGGATGGGGCAGCAAAGGTAACATTCTACACTGAGTCTAGCCATGGGGAAAGGACTTTGTCAGTGTCTTCCTCAACAGGTTTTGCCACTGAAAGAAACATGAGACACTAAAGCTAAACTCAAACTCAAGTCTAAACTCCATGTCTAGAACAAAATCCCAGCTGTCAAAGAGAGTCTCTAGATCTGAGGGAAGCCCTCCAAAGTCTGTCTGGCAGAATGAACATGGATAAATGACTGGATCCACAAATGACTCTGCTATTCATTTTGGCAGTACCAGGAAACACACAGCCACAAATGAGATTAATATAATGAATGGGAGAGAAATGCTTAAAAAGATGTAAAAAGAAGGAAGTGGTAATATTGATATTGCTACATATTGAACATCTGAACAATGTTTAGACATCAATTTCCGAAAACAAAGACAATGGCTATGAGCAGATACACTCAAAATGAAGAAATATTTTTTTTTATTTTTTAAGAAAAGGTTAATCACATATTCACAGAGTCAGTTTGTTACTATGGAATCACATATGATGTCATAAATTTGACATTCTAAATGCAAAGCTAGACTGAGCAAGGGAAGTGACAGGAAATGGAGCTGGGGAGACAAAAATCTGGATAACAACAAAAGAATTTCAACAGTTAAAAAATGAGTCAAACATCTCTCAAACAGAAAAAGGTGAGTGAATCGAGTGTCTTAGAATCTTGCCATGGGGCTGAAGAAATGTGGACATCAGTCCATCATTTGCCTCTGCAAAGGCTCTGCAACAACCAAATAATTTCAGATAATGGCTTCATGTAGAGGAAAAGAGAAGGAAGAGAATAAAGGCAATGGAAAGAGCAGAGAAATGGGAAGAAGGAGAAATTTTTAAAAAACGAAGACAGAAAAGAAAAAGATTAAAACATGTAGTATACAAATCATTCCAATAAGTCAGTATTCATTTAGCATATACTCATATGTTAGTAGTAAAAGGTAAAAACAGTGGCTGTCTTTGAAGAAGACAGTAGGAGACAGAACAGACAAAGGACAGCTCATTGCTCTGTAAAAGTATATACAAAAGACACAAGCAACACAGGGCAATATTTCACTCTGGGAACTTCCCCCAGGTCACACGGAGCTGGGTTTTGAAGAACATAAGAGAGAAGAGGAGACCATAAGGAAATAAGGGTGGTGTATGCAGGCAAATACAAGTCACTTGGTATTAGTAGAACACAGTGATAAAGTGTAGAGTGAAGGGCATGCAAGTAGCAGGTACACAGGAATACATCATGAGGCTCCTGGTCGAACCAAGTGAAGAAAGTGTTTATCCAGGAATGAAGCATTACTAGATTTACACCTCGTAAATATTACTCTAAATAAATACGGTGGACAGATCTAGAAGTGGAGAGGATTTAAGGCCATGAAACCTGCTCGAAAGGCTATATTCTAAAAACGTAGTCCCAGGATGGTCAGAGGCCTGGAACAACGCAATGATAATTGAGATAGAAAAAAGGAACTGGATTTAAAATATCATTTGGAATTAGAAGTAAGAGGATATTATGGTGACTGCTATGTATGTGTATAAGGAGGGTGAGGGTTGATGAAAAGATTATAAATTAGTTCAGGAGCCATACAGCTATGCCATTCTCTCATGCAACTAACATTCTCATGCAACTGACATTGATGAGATTTTTCCTGCTGCCAAACATAGAGCTTAAATGGATGACTATAGAGTGCTCTAGCGGATCTTGGTCTAACCTAGAAGTTGTGCTCCTTAAACAGATAAATAACACTAATCTTGATCACATTGCGGCCACTTACTTATCATAAAACAGTTTAAATAATACTCCAATAAGTATCTCCTCCAAATGAAAATGAAAACATAAATATTTGAGTAGAGTTCCACAAAGTGAGTTATCTTCTTGTGCTCTGTTACTTGGTTTTCCCTATCTGTTGTTAATTTGTTGGTAAGAAATCCCTTTCCACTCTACATCTATGAGTAATTACATGATAGGAACAGAAGACATGACTTTCAATAAATTTGTATGAGATTAAGGTCCTTATATTTAGAAATCAAACTAATATTGGTGAGGCTAGATCCACAGAAAATTTGAGCTATAGTGATGATGAAAATGAGAAAAAATTGAATTCTAAATGGTAAGGAAAAATAAGTTTCATAAGTAGCAATCTTCAGAGTAACAGAGAAAAAAAAAACTTATTCTACATAAACAACTTCACAATTCTCTAATATTTCCCATGTTATCAGTCTTTAAACAATAAATGCTTTATATCTCAAATCTATGAACCAACAAATTTCTATATTAAATTTTGTTTATATAATTCTTTTTAATAAAATATGTGTTATCTTTTACTCATTCTTGTTAGAACGGGGGAAACTAAGGTCTAGAGTTTATATCTTTTTATATAAGCAAATAAATAAATTCCATGTTTTCTTTATCCTTGTATTCTTAAAGTCAAGGTTCCTAACGCCCTGAGATTAAAAATTAATAAACATTCTTTGTTTCCATGTCAAGAATGAGCCCGGAATGAGGTCCTCAAAAGAGAGTCTAGAAGCAGAAAAAAGAAAGGAATCTGACAAACAAGGAGTTCGTCTGAGCAATCAGGTGAGCCGATCTCTGTAGCAGAGGTGAGGAAATTAAGGAGCAGAGAGCATAAAGGAAAATGTTAGGGGGCAGGGAGTTCTGGGAGAGAAGACCAAGCTGTTGAGAATTGTATTAAGGCATCCCTAATGTCCTCATGAGGAAGTTAAGGAACTAGGAGAGGTTGGGCCCTGCCTTCCCCTCCATCCATACCCGAGTGTTCACTTAGAATGTGTGGAACCACAGCAGGCTCCTCTGCTCAGCCTACACAGGGAGGAGACTGATCTTTGTTCAAATCAGGGAGGGGAGGGGGTCTGGCCATCGCATTGACCACTTTCTGCACAATCTTTCAGATGAGGCGTGCAGTCAATCCGAATCACTCGCTGAGATGTTGCCCCTTCCGGGGTCACTCGTCGTGTAGACGCTGCCTTTGTGCAGCTGAGGGAACAGCCCTTGGCCCCTGCCGCACAATACGTATTTATATTCACATGTGCCTGTTGTGGGAGCAGGGCCAGCAGATCACCATGATGAGGGTGAGCAGAGATCGCACTACTGATTCTGGAGGGGAACCACAGACAATCTGGGTGAGGGGAAGAATATGGCAAATAGAAATTCTTTTACTTTGCTGCTTCCTGGTCTCCTTCATTCTTGTTTCTCCTAAAAGGAAAGCTTGAGGGCTCCATTCCTTTTAAGCAGCTGCTTTAGAGTCCCCCTGCAACCTCAGTGGGGCATCAGCTGCCCTCACCTTTAGAGTCTGGTAAAAAACGGTGGATATATCATTTCAGCATCAGTTAACAGCCTTATCCTCGAGGGAAGAAGTGAGGAAAAGGGAGGAACAATGGTGAACCATACTAAGTTCCATATACTAGGAGTCACAGTGAAAAAATATGTTTGCATCTTGGTTTTGGATGCTCTTTCAAATGGACCCCCACATAGATGCTCCAAACAGAAGTGAGGACTTGACCAGAGTTAGAACAGTACACAAGAGTTCAGGTTAAGAGTCAATGAGGCCAGGGATCTTCTCACTGGGTGCTGCTATATTCAGCCTGACATGACTATTCTGCAGGCACCTGTATAGAAGGAGTGGGTGACAGGGTTTTACACCCTTGGGTTTCTTCTTTCCATCACAGGGATCACAAGAATCATCACTGCGCAAGACAGACTCTCGAGGGTACCTTGTGCGCAGTCAATGGTCTAGAACATCCCGCAGCCCATCCACCAAGGCTCCATCCATAGATGAGCCTAGAAGCAGGAACACCAGTGCTAAGGTAGAGGTAAAGATGAAAGGGAGGAGTAGATGATAGAATAATAACAATGGTTAACATTTATTGACGCTTTCTATGTGCAAGGCCCTGTTTATGTGCTTTACATGTGTTAGCTAATTTAGCCCTCAGGAGAACTCCCTTCCGCCCATAAATCCCATTTTACCGCTGAGAAAACTGAAGTATAGAGGGAACTTGTTTAAGGTTTCACATTAATAAGTTGTAGAGCTAGCATGAAAACCCAGGGGCTCTAGATCTAGAGGCTGCACACTTCCTCCTTCCTTCCTTAATTCGACAAATAGTTATTAACTGTGATTCTCAGAAGAGAGAAGGAAATGGTCACCACAAGAGAAAAAGAGTGTCAGATTGTGTGGGGCTTTGAGTCTTTAATTAGGCCTGACCACATAAGCAATTAAACAAAAAAAAGTTAGTTTTGAGATTAAGATTTTGGAAGCAGAGCGAATGATCCAGACCCAGCCACTGGGAGAGCATGCATTCCTACCCAATTCATCATCTCTATCGCATTTGACTCAATCATCTAAACAAAAACATCCTTTTTTGAGTCATGTGTGAAACAATCTGAAATCATACATGGATGCCTAATAACTTCTTGCTCACCTTAGTAAAGGAGATTTTTCTCTAGAATAGTCCTTTCCTGTTTAGGAAAATGATTCAATATAACTGTGGTCCCCTGGCACAAGGAGCTCTGAAGGCCCTGGGGAGATGCTCCAGTCTCCCGACAAGCGACTTTCCCAGCCATCACTCTAACATTCACATGGGGAGCGGGGAGAGACATGCCCCAAGGAGATATGTAGAGTGTTCTGGTGAGAATGTCTGGCCCACTTTGCTCATGGAGTTAACTGGAGGTCACACACTAAGGCACTGGCCAAGCAAGATCCATTCTGCACGCCCTCTGTCCTACCTGCAGGCCTCTGACTGAGTAGGTATATGCCAAGCAGGGGACAGAACTTTGCAAACCATGTGTCAGCTGCCTAAGGGGGAGGAGGAGGACTGGGTCCTATCTACTCCAAACAAATAAAAATGTGCGAAATGCTTATGGGGAAGCTAGGGGAGAGAGAATGAAAGCAGACAGTCTCTGTGTCTGTTTAACAGAAATATCAAACGGCTGAAGCCTAGAAATGTCCGGTTCCCTTAAGCCCTACTTAAGGAGCTGAGATGAACCAGCACCCATCCAAGGTCTAGGAATGGAACGGGCAGAAAGGACAGATCCTTGACGGCAGCTGGGCAGAGCTGGCCACAGGGACCCTGGGCAGGCCTCGACTTCAGACGCCCATTGTCTTTAATCCATCTTGAGTTAATTTTTGTATCTGGTGAAAGGAAGGGGTCCCATTTCAATCTTTGGCATATAGCTAGCCAGTTATCCCAGCACCATTTATTGAATACAGAGTCCTTTCCCCATTGCATGTTTTTCTTGACTTTGTTGAAGATCAGATGGTTGTAGGTGTGTGGCTTTATTTCTGGGTTTTCTAACCCATTCCATTGGTCTATGTGTCTGTTTTTGTACTGGTACCATGCTGTTTTAGTTATTGTATCTTTGTAGTATAGTGTGAAGCTTGGTTATGTAATGCCTCCAGCTTTGTTCTTTTTGCTAAGGTTTGCTGTGGCTATTCAAGCCCTTTTTTTATTTCATGTGAATTTCCAAATAGTGTTTTCTAATTCTGTGAAAAATGTCATTGGTAGTTTGATAGGAATAGCATTGAATCTGTAAATTGCTTTGAGCAGTATGGCCATTTTAACAATATTGATTCTTCCTATTCATGATCATGGGATGTTTTTCCATTTGTTTGTGTTGTCTTTCATTTTTTTTCAGCAGTGTTTTGTAATCCTTTTAGAGATTTTTCACCTCCATGGATAGCTGTATTCCTAGGTATTTTAATTTTGTGTGTGGTGATTGCAAATGGGATTGCATTCTTTATTTGGCTTTTAGCTTGAACACTGTTGGTATATAGAAATGCTACTGATTTTGCACATTAATTTTGTATCCTGAAACTGTTGAAGTTATTATCAGAGGTAGGAACTTTGGGACAGAAACTATGGCATTTTCTAGGTGAAAAATCATATCATCTTCCAAGAGAGATAATCTGAGTTCCTCTCTTTCTATTTGAATGTCCTTTTTCATTCTCTTGCCTGACTGCTCTGGCTAGGACTTCAGGACTATGTTGAATACAAATGGTGAGAGTGGGCATCCTTGCCTTATTCCAGTTCTTCTAGCTTTTGCCCATTCAGTATGATATTGGCTCTGGGTTTGTCATAGATGGCTTTTACTATTTTGAAGTATGTTCCTTCAAGGTTGAGGCTTTTATGGGGGAGGGGGTTAACATGAAAGGATGTTAAATTTTATTGACAGCCATTTTTGCATCTATTGAGATTATCATATAGTTTTTACTTTTAGTTCTATTTATTGGATGAATCACATTTATTGATTGGTGTATGTTGAACCAACTATGCATCCTAGGAATAAAGCTTACTTGATCATGGTAGATTAGCTTTTTGATGTGCTGCTGGATTTGGTTTGGTAGTATTTTGTTGAGGATTTTTGCATCTGTGTTCTTCAGGGATATTGGCCTGAAGTTTTCTTTTTTCTGTGTCTCTGCCAGGTTTTGGTATCAGAGTTATGTTGACCTCATAAAATGAATTAAGGAGGAGTCTCTCCTCCATAATCTTTTACAATAGTTTCAGTAGGATTCATACCAGTTCCTATATGTCTGGTAAAATTTGGCTGAGTATCCATCTGGTCCAGGGCTGTTTATGGTTGATAGGCTCTTTATTACTGATTCAATTTAGAAACTTGTTATTGGTCAGTTCAGGGTTTCGGTTTCTTCCTGGTTCAATCTTTGGAGGTTGTATTTTTCCAGGAATTTATCTATTTCTTCTAGGTTTTCTAGTTTCTATGCATAGAGGTGTTTGTAACAATCTGAGGGGTTTTTGTTTTTACTGTTTCTGTGAGGTTGGTAGTAATGTCACTTGTGTCATTTCTGATTGTGTATATTTGGATTTTTCTCTCTTTTTTTCTTTGTTAGTCTAGCTAGCAGTCTATCAATCTTACTGATTCTTTCAAATAACAAACTTTTGGTTTTGTTGATCTTTCGTATATTTTTTCACATCTCAATTTCATTCAGTTCAGCTTTGATTATGGTTCTTTTCTTCAGTTAGCTCTAGGGTTAGTTTTTTTCTTTCTTTTTTTTTCTAGTTCCTCTAGGTGTGATGTTATGTTGTTAATTTGTGATCTTTCTATCTTTTGATAAAGGTGTTTCATGCTATAAACTCCCCTCTTAACAGTGCTTTAGATATGTCCCAGAGATTCTGGTATGTTGTATCTTTATTATCATCAGCTTCAAATAATTTCTTGATTTCTGCCTTCATTTCATTGTTTACCCAAAAGTCATTCAGGAGCAGGTTGGTTGTTTATTTTCCATGTAATTGTATGGTTTTGAGATAGAGCCTTTTTTTTTTTTTTTTTTTTTTTTTTTTTGAGACAGAGTCTCACTCTGTTGCCAGGCTAGAGTCCTGTAGTACGATCTCAAGAGCCACATCTTAATAGACCTTTACAGTAAGTGAGCAGGCTGTAGTTCAAGAAAAAGTACCCTGTTCTAGCCTAGACAAGAGTCAAACACTTGGGCTCAAGTCTGCTCTATGCATCTAAATCAGTGTGTTAGATTAAGTCTTTATGTCTAACTTTCCTTTCCTGTAATGAAGATAATAATACCTTCAGTATGTTTGTGAGAATAAAATGGCATGATCTATGTGAATATACTATGCATATAAACTATAATGTACCAAACACAACCACTATTACATAAAATAGTTTAGGAATTGTAAATATTGGTGCTATAAGATGATTTTAAAAGTTTATTTCTTTTTTTTTTTTTTTTTTTTTTTGAGACGGAGTCTCGCTCTGTCGCCCAGGCTGGAGTGCAGTGGCCAGATCTCAGCTCACTGCAAGCTCCGCCTCCCAGGTTTACGCCATTCTCCTGCCTCAGCCTCCCAAGTAGCTGGGACTACAGGCGCCTGCCACCTCGCCCGGCTAGTTTTTTGTATTTTTTAGTAGAGACGGGGTTTCACTGTGTTAGCCAGGATGGTCTCGATCTCCTGACCTCGTGATCCACCCATCTCGGCCTCCCAAAGTGCTGGGATAAAAGTTTATTTCTAAGGTAACTTTCCTTTAGGTTCACAAATAAAGCCAGTTGAATTTACAAATAAGTTCAGTTATCTGTAAGGTAACTTTTACTTGGATTTACAGCATTTTGTCTTTAATCTCTGTCATAACAAAGTCTTTCTTGTCTGATAATAGGCTTACTGATTGACCGCTTCTGTCTGACTGGCGGGAAAAACCCAATTGGCTATTTGAAGGCATATCTTACCAACTTGTATATTGCTGCAGATTCTGAAAAAGTGCAAGAGGCAATACAAGAAGGTATTAGTCTGATTTTATTCCTCTAGTTAAAAAAGAGGTTTACACTAATGGTTACTTACATTAAGTTTTGCATATGATTATGAGGCTTATGGTCTTGTTGGATATTCTTCTGAAGTTTTTCCACATGGGGCAACACTTAAGTCTGTCCTTTAGAGCTTTGACTTTCCTGGAAATGGACATCCTCAGTAATTGTCCTACAATCCATTTTACATGTTCCCATTCCTATAGAAACAGAGGCAGTGCATAGACAACTGTTCTGAGATCTGTGGTTGTGAAGAGGAGTTGAGCCATCAGGTAATAGCTAGAGAGAAAATATAAGGTCTGGGAGAATTTGTTTTTTTAATGGTAGAAACTATAACTCATGGACCTAAGAAGAGTATTAATCAGTCTCCATAATCTATCAGGTATTGCCTCTGCCACAATGTTTGATGGAGCCAAAGACATGGCTTACTGTGACACCCAGCTCCGCGTAGCCTTTGATGGGGATGCTGTCCTCTTCTCTGATGAGTCTGAACATTTTACCAAGGAGCATGGGCTGGACAAATTCTTCCAGTATGATACATTATGTGAAAGTAAGCCTCTTGCTCAGGTAGGTTCAATGAGTGCTAATTAATTTTTATGTACTTATTTATGTACTTATTTATTTTCTATTCTATATAAATATCAATATTGGTCCATTCTGATGAATGTTTAAGTTATTTTAGGCAGGCCACTCCTTCTTACTGTCTTATCTTTGGAGCTTTCTTTCTTTCTTCCATGAATTGCTCACTTTGATGCATTCACTGCTGATAACTTTATTTTTAATTTTAACCTTATTTTATCTATACTTTTGGAAATGCTTGTATGATCTTCCCATAATAAGAAGTATGCGAGTAACAGGAAATACTACTTATCAATAAGCCACTACTACATAATAAATTCTCAAAATAGTAGGGTCATTTCCAATAGATTAGAGTAAGCATTTGTTGAATCTCTGTCCTTGACTTCAAACTCAAGAAAGGCATTGCTTAATTGAGAAAATATGCACAACTAAGAACTTGAACTGAATCAAATAATGATCCTCAAACAAGTGCAAATTATGAATATGTAATCAAACTGAAACTAAATATTTAGATTTTTTTGGATTAGTGCTGTTGAGTACCTTTCAATCCATCCATGAACCGAAGTGTTAAAATCAAGGTCGAAAATGAACAGAACCTATAACTTTTGAACAAAAGGAAATCTGAGATCAAAATGTCATTTAATCTGAATCTAAACTTATAGGTCTTTTAATTTTATTCTATCAATTTTCCCAAGAAATTTAATTGTCCTTTTTCTCAGTTCTTCCTGAACTTAAGTTAAACTTCAATATTGTTATTTTTATATAAATTTATAAAAGTATGAATAGACTAACTGAAAGTTGAAAAGTTTTTCTACTTTGTCACCTCTCATTAAAGCAAGCAATATTTAAACTATGAGTGTGTGTGTTCAACTTCATACTCTCTTTCTAAATAGCTCCTTTGGAAACCTTAACCTAGTGTTATAAAGTTCCGTATTAACAAAGCTTACTATTGAGAAGAAAATTCTTTGTTATATTTTATATCAGTCTACTCTGCTGAAATTCAGAGCCGTTCACCATTATTGAAATGTGGAAATCCTCCATAAAAAGAACACTTAAACAAAAACACTTCAAAGAAAGCATTGCTTCCAGACAAATGTTAAAGTAGTATTTTCTCATCTGAAGTAAATAATCTAAATTTCTTTTAAATTTTACATTTTTCAGTTCTTTTCTCATGTTGTACTTTGTTATTTTCTTAAGTTTTATTGAGTTACTCTTAATTTTTAAAAGTTGCACATATTTAATGTATACATTTTGATGAATTTGGACATATACATACACACATGATACTGTCACTACAAATAAGGTAATAAACATATCCACCGCTCCCAAAAACTTACTTTTCTCCTTGTCTTTTAAACATTTTTTCGTTTTGTGGTAAGAACACTTAGCATAAGATCTATCCACTAAACAAGTTTTTAAGTGTACAATACCATATTGTTAACTATAGGCACTACATTGTACAGCAGATCTCTAGAATTTATTCATCTTAGCAGGTCTTCCAGGTCTCATCCATTTTGTTACAAATGGTAGTATTTCCTTCTTTTTAAAGGCTGATTAATATTATGTTGTGTCTTATTCCACATTTTCTCTATCCATTCCCCTGATGATGGACATTTGGGTTATTTCCAAATCTTGGCCATTGTGAATAATGTTGTAGTAAACATTGCAGTTTACATAGCTCTTTGAGATCCTGCTTTCATTTCTTTTGGATATACTCAACAGTGGGATTACTGAATCATTTGGCAGTTGTTCTGGTTTTAGTTTTTTCTGAAAAATTTCCATTCTGTTTTCCACAGCGGCTACACAATTTTACATTTCTGCCCACAGTGTATAAGGGTTCCACATTCTCTACATACTCCCCCACCATTTGGTATCTTTGTTTTGTTTTGTCTTCTATAATAGCCATCTTGACTAGTAAAATTTGATATTTGATCGTGGTTTTTATTTGGATTTCTCTGATGATTAATGTGTTGAGTACCTTTTCATATACCCATTGACATTTGTATGTGTTCTTTAGAGAAATGTCTATTCAAGTCCTTTGCCCATTTTTAAGCAGCTTAATTTGTTTTTATTTTGCTGTTGAGTTGTAAGAATTCTTTGTATATTTTGGAAATTAACCCTTATCAGATGTATAGTTTGCAAATATTTTCTCCCATTCCATAGGTTGCCTTTTCACTCTGTTTCCTTTGCTTTGCAGAAACTTCCTAGTTTTATGTATTCTCACTTATTTTTGCTCCTTAAATGGCCTTTTTCTCCCATTAAACAATTAAAATTGTGAATCCCAACTCTACTTATTGCAGGAATACCCAACAAATTTCATGCTTTCCTTTATTATGCAGTACTTCTGCCAGTTTAAAAACCATGCCATTTTTTACATAAAAAAGGTGATTTTCCATAAAGGCCAGAAGGCTTTGCTGGGTGCTCCATTGATGAGAAAGAATCTGTGAGGTACAACTCCTACTGAAGACATTCAAGTATGTTGCTAGTAGGGTGGTGGTTTGGTCATGACAATATCTTAATTTTGTCAAATGGAAGAGGTCTGAAAGTCACCAGCAAATGGGACAGCTGGAGAGGATTAATTGAACAAGTCTGAATGTAGTTTATGAGCCTCCAATCTCCAATGTAGTACAGTGACAAGTAACTGATATCTCCTGATTTGATCCCTATCTCTTGTCTCACCGTTCTGGGATAATGGTCTCTAAGTGTGTGTGTGTATGTGTGTGTGTGTATCCGAATTTTTGAGGTATATTTATATAGAGTAAAATTTATAATTTTAAGTGGATAGTTTTAAGAGTTTTAACAAATATATATAATTGTGAAATAACCACTAACATAAAAATACATACTCAACCGTTTCATTAAATCACTAAATTCCCTCATGTCCCTTTGTAGTCATCCTAGTACCCTATCTCCAGACCCCATCAACCACTACTCATCTGATTTCTTTTTCTATAGTTTTGCCTTTTCCAGGTGTCACATAAATGGAATCATATGGGATGCAATCTGACTTGTTTTATTTATTATAGCATAATGCATGTCATTGCATGTATCAGTACTTGGCTCCTTTTTATTGCTGAGTAGTATTCTATTCTGTGGATGTACCATGTTTTCTTTATTCTTTTACCTGTTGAAGGAGTAGGTCATTTCTAGTCTTTGACATTTATAAATGAAGCTACTTTTAAACATTTGAATACAAATTTCTGTGTAAATATAAGATTTCATTTCATTTTTAAATACCTAGAAGTGGAACTGCTAGGTCATGTGATAAGTAGTATACTGTATCATTATTTGATGAAATACAGTCAAATTATTTTCCCAAATGACCATAACATTTTGCATTCCTAAAAGCAATGCATGATTTTGTTGCTTTGCATTGTTGCTGGCATTTGGTAGTATTGAGTATTTTTCTTTTCTTTCTTTATTTAAGCAATTTTCGTGTTTATAAAAAAAAAAATCTCATTGTAGTTTTAGCTTGCATTTCTTTAATGACCAACGTTACTGAGCATCTTATCAGGTGCTTTTTTCCATCATGTATCTTCTTTGGTGAAGTACCTGTTCAAATCTTTTCCTCATTTTATTGGGTTTTTGCTTTGTTATCGACTTCTGAGAGTTCCTCATATGTTTTGGATACTCATCCTTTATCAGGCATGTGTTTTACAAATATTTTCTCTCAGCCTGTGCTTGTTTTTCATTCTTCTAACATCTTTCAGTGCTTTTCAGTGAGCAGAAACTTATAATTTTGATGAAGTCAGATTTATCAGTTTTTTCTCTTAGAAATTGCACTTTTAATATCATATATAAGAAATCTTTGCCTAATCCAAGGCCACAATGATTATCTCCTGACTTTTTATATAGAAATTTTATGGTTTTAGGCTTTTAATTTAGGATTACGGTCTCTTGTGAGTCAATATGGTATTTGTGCAAAGTACAAGTTGTGGTTCATTTTTCCTGCTTATTCTAATTTCCTGGCTATCTTAATTCTTCAAGCATTATTTGTTGAAAATGGTGACTTTCTGTCTTGTTCCTTTAATATAGATATTCATCCTTTTATCAATATTACATTGTCTTGATTATTGTAGTTTTATAGTAGTTTTTTTTGTTTGTTTGTTTTTTGACGGAGTCTTCGCTCTGTCGCCCAGTCTGGAGTGCAATAGCGTGATCTCAGCTCACTGCAACCTTTGCCTCCCGGGTTCAAGACATTCTCCTGCCTCAGCCTCCTGAGTAGCTGGGACTACTACAGGCGCCTACCACCACACCCAGTTAATTTTTCGTATTTTTAGTAGAGACTAAAATACCATATTGGCCAGGCTGGTCTCGAACTCCTGACCTTGTGATACACCCACCTCAGCTGCCCAAAGTGCTGGGATTACAGGCCTGAGCCACTGCGCCTGGCTACAATAGTTCTTAGGACCAGGTGGTGTGAGTACTTCAACTTTGTTAAAATTTAAAAAAACAAAACAAAACAAAAACAACAAAAAAATATATATAGAGAGAGAGAGAGAGACAGTACAGTCTGATTCCCTTGCACTTTCATATAGATTTATGAAGTGTATCTATTTCTGGGGGAAAATTTTTGTGAGAATTTTTATTTTTATTTTTGTTTTATTTATAGCTAGAGCTTGAGATAATAGATATCTTAATAATATTGAGTCTTTCTTTCCATGGACATGGTATTCTCCTCTCCTCATTTATTTAGAACATTTAATTTTTTTTTTTTAGTCTTTTGTAGGTTTCAGCACACAGATATTGCATTTTTTTATTTATACCTATGCATTTTGTAATATTTTGGTACTATCATAAATGGTACTTTTAAAATCCTTACTATCCAATTATTTATTGCTAATATATAGAATCACAATTGGTTTTTGTATTCTGCAACCTTGTTCAATTTCCTTGTTAGTTCTCACAACAATTTTGTAGATTGAGATTTTCTAAGTCAATAATAATGTTGACTGTGACTAAAGACAGTTTTATTTCTGTGTTTCCATGCTGTATATCTGTTATTTATCATTCTTGACTTTTTACCTTGCTAGTACATCCAGTACAATGTTCAGAACAGTGATGAGGGTGGACACCCTTGCCACGTACCCAGATCTTAGGGGGACATCAGTCTTTCACTCCTAACTGTTATCCATAGGTCTTTTCTAGATGCCTTTTTTTCAGGTTGAGGGAGTTACCTTCTCTTTCTAGTTTTTTGAGAGTTTTTATAATAAATGAAGGTTGAATTTTGACTATGCCTGATTTGCATCTATTGAGAAAAATCATGTGGTTTCTCTCCTTTAGTCTGTTGAGGTGTAAATTACATTAATGGATTTGTAAAAGCTGAGGCAGCTTTGCGTTGTTGGTATTAATTCAAGTTGGTCATGTGGTATTATCCTTTTCATATATCGCTGAATCCAATTTGTTAATATTTTGTATTATTTATTCATTTATGTCTTCATGTTCATCCTCTACAGTTTTATTCTCTTGTAATACCTTAATCTGACTTTAGTAACAGGGTAGTACTACCTTCATAAAATGTGATACAAACTATTTAAAATGTTTGGTAGAATTTTTCAAAGAAGCCATCTGGGCCTGAACTTTTTTCTTTGTTGGAAGGCTTTTAACTACTGATTCAATTATTTTGGTAGCTATAGAACTTCCATTTATCTTTTTCTTCCTTTTCTCATTCTTTTCTTCTCTCTGTTTATGAGCTTATGTTTTTCAAGGAATTTGTTCATTTAAATGACTGAATTTATGGGCATAAACTTTTACAGTGTTTTACTAATATGTTTTTAATATTTGTAGGATCCTTAGTGATGTGTCCCCACTTTTATTTCTGATACTAGTAATTTGTGTCTTTTCTTTTTTGTTGTTGTTTTTCTTGGTCAGTTTGGCCAGAGGTTAATCAATTTTCCTGAGCCAGCTGTTCCTAAGTTTTTAAATGTGGAAGCTGAGATTGTTCATTTGAAACCTCTCTTCTAATATAAGCACTTAATGCTATAAATGTTCCTCTAAACACTGCTGTAGTTGCATCCCACAAATTTTGATAGATGATTTTTTTTTTATTTAATTCAAAATATATTTTTAAAATTTCTCTGTGATTTCCTCTTTGACCCACAGGTCACTTAGAAGTAGGTTATTTAATTATCATATATTTGGAGTTTATTCAGATATCTTTCTATTGTTGAAACAAAGCTTAACTCTTTTGTGTTGTAATTAGAAAATATATTTTGTATCTCAATTATTTAAATTTATTGCGGTATGTTTTATGCCCAGAATATGGTCTATCTTGATGAATATGTCATGTGTATTTGAAAAGAATATTCTGTTGTCATGAAATATTCTATAAATGTCAATTAGATTATGTAAATTAATTCAGGTAATATTGCTTGGGTTTTTTATATTGTCAGTAATTTTCTGTCTATTTGTTTTACCTACTATTGAGAAGGCAGTGTTGAAATCTCCAAATATATTTGAGAACTTATCTATTTATCCTTTCAATTTTATCAGTTTTACATCAGTGTATTTTGCATCTTTGATTTTAGGTGTCCACATATTTAGGATTATTATATTGTCTTAATCTTAATTAATACCTTTAATCTAATTAATACCTTAATTAGATTAAAATACTAATCTTAATTAATACCTTAATTATATTATGTATATTATATAATACATAATATAATTTATATATAATACATAATATTAATAAGGTATTAAGATTAGTATTTTAAGATATGTATATATTTAAGATATGATTATATTAAGATATGTATATTATATAATACATAATTATGTAATATTCATCTGATACTCATATAATCATTCCAGCTTTTTGGGGGGGTTAATGTTTGTATGATATGATTTTTCTATACTTTTATCTATGCCTTTATATTTAAATTTTGTTTATATTTAACTTATTTTTCTTATAGATATTACAGTTGGTACTGCTATTTATACAATCTGGCAATCCCTGTGTTTTAATTGCTATTTTTAGGATGTTTAAATTTAACATGATCATAGCTTTGGTTGGATTAAAATCTACTATCTTCCTATGCTTTCTCTGTGTTCCAACCATTCTTAGTTTCCTTTTCCTTTTCTTTTTTCCCCTATTTACTTAAGAATTTACTGTGTGTTTTTACATGCTATTTTATCTCCACTATTGGCTTATGACTCATTTAAAATTTCTATTAGTTACTCTAGTGTTTACAATATGCAACTTTAAGTAATCACCATGTATTGTCAAACAATGTTATACTCTATAACATCATATGTGCGGTAAGAACCTTGCAACAACGAACTGCCAAACTCTCCCTCTCCTGTTTTGTGCTACAGTTGTCGTATATTTTTATTTTATCTATGCTATAAACTCTCTATACTTTGCTACTGTGAATGCTGAAAATGTGAAACAGGTCTCAGTAAATTTAGAAAGTTTATTTTGCCAAGGTTGAGGATACGCATGCATGACACAGCCTCAGGAGGATCTGATGACATGTGCCCAATATGGTTAGAGCACAGTTTGGTTTTATCCATTTTAGGGAGACATGAGATATTTATTAATCAACATATGTAATATGAACATTGGTGTGGTCTGGAAAGGGAGGACTCCAGGCAGGTTTGAGTTTCTGATTAGCCCCTCCAAAGAAGGCAATCCTATATGTAGTTATCTCAGTGAGCATAGCAGTGACTTTGAATAGAATGGAAGGCAGATCGTCTCTAAGCTGTTCCAGGCTTAACTTTTCTGTTTAGCTTAGTGACTTGGGGACTGCAACACTTATTTTTCTTTTCCACTACTATTTCTGTTTTTGGTAATTAAATACCTTCTACTAAATAAGGATGAGGCAAAATATGTATTTCATATTCGAATTCCTTTTAATCATTTTCAGAGAGCTTCCTTTCTTTGTGTAGATCAGGTTTTTCTCTGTTATCATATTCCTTCTGCCAGGAGATCTTTTGTTTTATTTTGTTTTCTTTAACATTTCATGTAGTACAAATCTACTGGTACTGAATCTGTTTTTCTTTGCCTAAAAAGTCTTAACCTTATTTATTTTTTAAAACCATATTTTATTTTTACTGAATGTAATATTCTGGGCTTACTATGTTTTTCTTCCAGCACCTTAAAGATGCTTTTCCATTGTCTTCTCATTTGTGTAGATTCTGACGACAAATGTTATGAATTTTGTATCTTTAGTCCTTAGTATGTAATGTGTCTATTTTTCTCTGACTGCCTTCATAATTGTCTATATTTCCTTTGGCTTGAATATGAGAGGGGAGTGTAAGAGTGTGTGTGTGTGTGTGTGTGTGTATATATGTGTGTGTGTGTCCCACAGCATTTCAATACTCTGGGTTTTTTTCCCCACTCTTTCTTTTTCTCTTTCTCTCTTTTCAGTTTGGGCAATTTCTATCAACTTGTCTTCAAGTTCACTCATTCTTTCTTTAGCTGTGTTGAGTCTACTGATACATCCATTAGGCACTCTTTATATAGTTCCATTCAACTCTCTTATCATTTCAATCTCTTTGCCAAAATTGCCAAAATTGCTAGTCTACTCATGTATGGTATCCACCTTTAAAGCATACATTTAAATATATTAATCACAGTTATTTTCAATTCCCGCTGTTATATTTGTGATATCTGGGTCATAAGTCTAGTTCTTTTAATTTCTCCTGAAAGTAGATTGTTCATTTTGTTTTGTTCTGTTTTACTGTAGGACTAGCAATTATTGTGATAGATTGAATCAATCAAATCAGGTGTTAAACTTGTTTTAGATTTTGTGGTTGCTATGGTTATCTTCATGGCACCACAAGATCCAAGCTTGTCTGGTATCAACTTTGCCAGAGGGTTTTTCTCCAGATTTCTAGTCGACTTTCAGCAGTAGGCCTTCCCTGTGTGTCTGCTGCAGAGAAGGTCTCCTCGTTCTTACCCCTTCCCAGCTATTTCTTCTATCTTCCTAGGGCTTGGGGATGAACATTCTCCTGGATCTTGCCATGCCCCAGTGATAGCCAATATCTAATGGTACCAATCCTTGATAGTCTCTTATCCTCCCAAAGTTAGAATGTTTTCTTCTGTAACAGTGGATCTTTACTCATGCCGTGGAGGATAACAGTGTTCGAAGCCCTTCTAGCAGTCTAAGCTCTTTGTTTCTGAGGGTATAAGCAACTGGGGGAGTTTTAGTCTTTGCCCCCAGTGGCAACTGCTCCCCTCCTCCACACCTGTACCATCAAGGATGGCTTTATTCTATCACCCTACTGCCTGCAGTCTTTGTCATCAGCATCTAGTGAAGTCCATGGAGAAAAGCCTAAAAGAGAGTGTGTACTTCTCGTGCCTGTGGATCCCAGGGCTTCTATGCTCTCTCATTGGTGCACCCTAGTTCTTTCTCAATGTCTTTTTTAAATTACTTGAATTGCTTGTACTTGCTTGTATGGAATCTGGTATAACTTTTTTCAACACTCTACCAAAAGTACACAGTTCTTGCACTCCACATCTTCTTGAAGATGCCTGTTTTTCCCTAGTTTTCATGCTAGTTGGTTACCCTACAATCTCAGCTCTTTGATGGGCTCAAGAAAAGTTATTTTTTAGATTGGAGTTTTCTCGTTATCAGGGTTGGAGTAACAGTCTTTCCCTAGTATTTGCTTTTTCTAAGTTTCCCTAGTAATTTTATATTTTTATTGATAAATTATATGCTGTACTACTGTGCAAATATATAAATTACAAAACATACCCCAAAATAGAAGTAAAAGAGAATGAGATTGATACTTGATTTGAATATGGTGATATAAACTCAGCATTCTCTGTTTCTTCCATTTGGAAATCATCCAAAAACAGCAAGGGAAACTGTGCCCCTCTGTGTTTTAAAGACTAACTGCAATGATGGTAGCTCCTGCCAACAGTCACTATGAGTTTGCTGCTCTTGTCAAAAAAACAGTCCCAGTTTTTTCACCTATATGTTTGGCCTCTTACCATGAGAAAGTATATTTACTTGTTTTTTCCTAAGATATACAGCCTTAAAGAAAATTTAAGTAAATGGTTACACAATAAGTCGTGTTTACAGAAAACAGTTTGTTTCCATGACAGCAAAGAAGGGAGCCTTTGAATCATGAAAACAAGTCAGTCTCCAAATATTCCCATTGACCTTCCCCTAGAAACCCACCAATTGTCCCAAGAAAAACCAGTCTACTTCAGTACAAGTAATAATAAAAAGAGAACTGACATTGAATACATTCAAAGATACTATGAGAAAAAGGCAGATTAAAAAAGAACAAAATCTAATAACAGATGAAGAGCTCTTACAAGAAAAAGTTGACATAATACAGATAATTATGACTGAACATTTGTCATGACTTTTAAAGACTTAAAGCAAGATCATAAAGTAAAAATGCAATAATCAAGGAAGAGATGATAAAATGTGACAGTTATAGAATGCTGTAAATCTTTCCTCCCTTCCAATAGAGATATTACCCATCTGGTACAGATTAAAAATACAATTACATATAGAAAAATGACAGAAATAGATAACAGGTAAAGAAGACCCAGCATATGCCTAAGTAGAATCCCTGAAGAAGAACTTTAAAATCATGTTGGGAGGGGAATTGATGTTAAATATAAAGATGCAAATTAATGTAAAAATATAAATTAAAAACTGATAAATTATCAAAAGATATTTATATATTAAATGATTAAAATATTAAATATTAAAAGCCCATATTGTGTGATAGAGGTATAGAATCAAAATGACCATCACTGAGAGGCCTAGTGAAATTATTGGGCTTCAAAATGAAGAAATAATTATTTGGGCTGCCTACTCATATAAGTGGTGGAAGAGGTGGGATGGGAAACAAGAGGCCCTCAAACTTCTCAAGAGCAGCATTCAAAAGCAAAAGACAGTGGAGCACTACTTATAAGATCTTGTGGAGAATCTTATATATAAATCATGTATTCTATATCCAGCCAAAAGTTTATTCAAGGACAGAGGAAACAGATATACAGTTGAGAATATACCATATTCTCAGGGATTATTACCATAAGATGTTTTTGAGAAAATTAGTACCACAGGACAAATTTTGGCCAACACGTGGAGGACTAGAAGCACAAAGGCACAAACATTCATGTAATATAGTTAACCATAGAATTCGAACTAAAACAACTGTACAAAAGAACAAATTTGTATGATGCACAAATTATATAACTAACAAAAAATGGAAAAATATGGGGAAAGAAGGTCTACAGAAGAAGTATGCTGGAATTTTCAGTTACAATAGCCAATCAAAGGATGAAATGTAAACTTGATAAATAGAAATAAAACAAAATGTAATAATGCAAAAGTAAATAAACACCAAGGAAAAGTAAATAAATGACTAAAATTAGATGGTGGAGAAGAAATAGAGGACTACAGACACATTGAAGAAACACCCTGCTTTCATTATTTCTCATTATGAAGAATAATAGATCTGGGATTCTTTTTAAAAATGAGGACTGAGGGTACTATAAAAGGTTATAGTTGTAAAGGTAATTTATAGAAGGAAATAATGTAAACCTTCTTAAATGTCAGAAGAACCACCCATATACAACTACAAAGAAGAAAGACACAGATTATTGAACAATCCTTTAAAATCTTTAAAACATGGAAAATGCAATAAAAACCACAAGACAGAAACAATCTCAAGTATATTTGTAATATAAATAAATGTAAATGAACAAAAACAACTATTGTCTTAAAAAATAAGATTTTCAGGTTGTATCACATAGCAAAATCCAATTCTAGGCTCTACGCAAGAGATACTAAAACTAAGTGTTTGGAAAGGTTAAAAATGAAAGACACAGTTAGATTCAAGTCAAACAGCATTAAGCTAGACAAAAGCATATACTTTATAAAGTTAAAATGCACATTCACAAAAAGCAAATTAAAAGAGTAGTGCTTTGGTAACTAATTAGAGTTTATTTAGAGTGACCCGCTATTCCAGCTTACCATGGATAGTTTATGTCTGTTGTCCTGGCTTAATTATTTATTGAACATTCTTTCATATTTAAAGTATATAGGTTTACATGTTAAATCATATGGTCATTTTAGGCACATTCCAGGAATGCAAGGATGGTTCCATATCAGACAACATATTCACATAAATTCCTATCGAATTTTAGCCTTTTGCCATCAGCTTCATAACACTGCATGTCATGCTGTATTATATCCTTTGTATTGTACCTTATGGGTCTCTGCTTTTTAGTCTTCACTTTCTTTGGCTCACTGTATCACAGCTGTGATATATGTTCCTTTTACAGGGTCCCCTGAAAGGCTTTCTGGAAGATTTAGGCAGACTGCAAAAGAAGTTCTATGCCAAAAATGAACGGTTACTTTGTCCTATCAGGACCTACCTGGTTACAGCTAGGAGTGCAGCCAGTTCAGGCGCCCGTGTGCTGAAGACCCTTCGACGCTGGGGTCTAGAGATAGACGAAGCTCTTTTCCTTGCTGGAGCCCCCAAAAGTCCCATCTTGGTGAAGATCCGGCCCCATATCTTCTTTGATGACCACATGTTCCACATTGAAGGGGCACAGAAGTTAGGTTCCATGGCAGCTTATGGCTTTAATAAAAAATTCAGTAGTTAGGGGCAGGGAGGAGAAATAAAGTGGTAATAGTCTGGTATTACAGAAGCCACTTCTTTTGACTCTCTAGGATTATTAGATAGGTATTTCAGAAAATTGGACCTTAAAACTTAGCTTCTTTGGAAAGATTTCCTCTTGATATTTTGGAAAACCTTTTGAACCCTCAAGTTACCATCAAACTACTTCTCTTTGAACTACCAATACTGTTGAATGTCATTGCATCTATCTCTGTGTAAGCTATAATGATGACTCTTTAAGATGTTTAGAACTTGAATATTTGCATGCTTAAGGGACTGTTTTAGAAGCTTACTTAGTTTCATGAAGCACTGCTCATTTTTGGATGTTTGTAGATAACAATGAATTGTTACCCATCAGCATTGTAGAATAGTGTCTTCAAAGGTAGAAGGAGTATGGTTAAGTACACTCTTGAAAACTGGACCTTTGTATTCTGTGACTGCTATGGCCAGCCCTTTAAACAAAGCAAAATGAGAATTTCACTCTACCTGCATAACAATTTTGATACTGCTCATTTAGAAATAAATCATCTGGTTGTTCCTCCAGGGTACTTTCTAAGATAAGCCTTAAACAGAAACTCTTAAGAAAGGTTCTCTGAAAATTACTTGGTGGGTTAAATGCCTCTGGTCCACAGAGTTTCATATTTGAAGTCTCTGGCTTTGGGCCTGGCAGGCTGGCACATCCATATTTGTATGAAAAAAAAAAAAAAAAAAAAAAAAAAGACCCTATGCTACCACTTCAAAATGTGACATGAAGTGTAGAATCCTGGTCCTTCATTGTCATTCTCATGTGATTTTTGTTTTGTTTTCAACAAAAATTGG
Organism: Papio anubis; assembly: GCF_008728515.1. Taxonomy (NCBI): domain Eukaryota; kingdom Metazoa; phylum Chordata; class Mammalia; order Primates; family Cercopithecidae; genus Papio; species Papio anubis. The sequence continues at coordinate 18,222,423 of NC_044989.1, read as the reverse complement.
TTGGTCATTAAATATATGTTAGGCACAGTGACCTGGTTATTTTCACATGTTACTTCATTTTCTTATCAAATTAAATGTTTGTTACATAGTATTATTATTACCTTCCTTTTTATCAATGAGGAGCCTAAGATTCAAAAAGGTTAATTAGATAGCTTGTTTAAGGATATGGAGCTAATGAGTGTTAAGACTAATTAGATTCAAATTCAAATCTTACTTCAAAAGTTATAATGAGGTCTCTTTCCTCCCTTCCAAATAGAGTTATTAATTTCATTGCCTTTGGACCCATCTGGTACAGATTAATCATTTCATTAAGTTCCATGCATAAACTACACAGCAGTTACACCGCAGGTCTAAGGATTCCTCCCTCCTCTTTTCCTCCTACCCTTTCCTGCTCTCTCTACCTCCACCTTCATCTCTACTCCACCTGGACATATGTATTCTACCCCGACTCTAGATGAGAGAAGACCACAGCTGAAACACATCCTCTGATGCTCTCTAATTTTATGTAAACCAGTCCAAAATATATCAGTTGTGACACATGACACTTACTGAGTACCTACCATTTTGTAGGTGTCCTCCCATGCAAAGACCACAAGAGGTATGCAGGCAAAACCCTATCCTCTAGGAAACTGAAAACCTTAACTATCTGGTCAAGGAAGTCAAATGTGCAAACTCAAACAGTCAACACTAGAAGGCTGTTTGTCTTCAGTGCCAGTGAGGGTCACACATGAAGGGAGCAGAGATCTTCATAGGCTGGAAGTGGTCATAATAGACTTGAGGTAGCCTGTAATTTTGATGGATGGGCAAGATGTGGATGGGAAGAAAGGACAATAAAGTGGAAACAGATATGCTGGGGGATCACTGAGTTTGAGTAGCAGCTTCAAATTGGGGATAGGGTGGTGTAGGACCACCTCTCATGATTCCTGTTCCTGGTGCCTTGTGTAATCCCCAGTAAGAGTGCTCTTTCCCACCTCTGAGCTCCATTCTCATTAATCATAAGAAACCTCCTGGAATCCATCCCTTTTTCTTTGTATTCTGACTATTGCATGTTACATCCTTCCCAAATGTAAGGGAGTGGAAGATGGATTATCACAATTATAGGGGAGTTTGTCTCAAACTATACAAGCTGTGGCTCTTTTTCCTTGTGTGAAGAACCTGCAATGGGTGGAGGGTGGGAAGTGGGAGATCACAGTTCCAGAAAGTAAGCACCCTGAGAGCAGAAATGGTGTCCCATTTCTCTGTGGCTCTAACAGGGAACAGGCCAGGCACATATTGGATGGAGAGGCAGATGAACGAATGAGTCTTTAAAAGTAGCTTCGTCTACAGCTATGAAATTTGTAGCTTGAAGATAGGTCCCTGTGACACTAACCCTGATATTAATGAGGCATTTTACAGTGAGCCAAGCACTTTGCCTTCCATCGTTGTGTGTAATAGTCCTATGGAGAGGGCAGGGAGGCATTTGTAAATGGCCTGCTCAGAAGCCTATATTTACAATAAGTCCAACCTTTTCCCACTGTACCTCTGCCAGTGTCAAGATCATTTGAAGATGATTTTCTTTTTTTTAGTAGGGACCAGTGACAGAATGCCTTGTTCAGTGGTTCTCAAAGTGTGGTTCCCAGATCTGCAGCAGCAGCACCTGGGAACTTGTTAGAAGTGCAAATTATCAGGCCCCATCCTGTACCTATTGAATTAGAAACCCTAATACTGGGGCCCTGGTTTTTTGTTTTCGTTTTGTTTCATTCCCCTGCCCCGAACCCCCACCGCAAGTCCTCCAGGTGATTCTAATGTGCATTTAAGTTTGAGAACTACTCGCCCATTCTATTTCCAACTGATTCATGTTGCTTAATTCTTTGTCTCATCTATGAAAAACAGTCCTACCTCAGACTTCAGCTTGTCAGGGCCCATTCCCCAGACTGGTGAGTTGAACTGAATTTACAAGTCCCAGGAGCCCTCAAAGGAAAACACACGAAATGCCCTGAGGAGTGGCATTTGTAACAGGGCCTGTACAGAGATCTGTAATTCAAAGTACTCATCAGGCATTCCCACGGGGAAGTGCGCCCCAACTCTGGGATTTCAATACGCATGAACCCCAGCAGCCTGAACACGGTGCTGGGTGCCCAGCCTCCATCATTAAGCTGGGAGCAGGTTTCACGGACGGCGCAGGACCCGGGGCGCTGAACTCTCCCAACCAATCAGGCGCCCCCAGAGGGAAACTACAAGTCCCAGGATGCCCCACGCACACCGTCAGGGGCCGACCCGCCGCGCCCCAGAGTTCTCCGCGTACAGGTGTCTCCTGGGTTCCGGTAAGGCAGCGGCTTCGGAACTCCCGTGGAGGGACCGGTGGGCCCTCGGGCCCGACGATGGCAGTGGCCACTGCGGCGGCAGTACTGGCCGCTCTGGGCGGGGCGCTGTGGCTGGTGGCCCGGCGGTTCGCGGGGTCCGGGGTCCAGCGGCAGCGCGGAGGCGGGGACCCCGGCCTCATGCACGGGAAGACTGTGCTGATCACCGGGGCAAACAGCGGCCTGGGCCGCGCTACGGCCGCGGAGCTGGTGCGCCTGGGGGCGCGCGTGATCATGGGCTGCCGGGACCGCGCGCGCGCCGAGGAGGCGGCGGGTCAGCTCCGTCGCGAGCTCCGCCAGGCCGCGGAGTGCGGCCCAGAGCCCGGCGTCGGCGGGGCGGGCGAGCTCATAGTCCGGGAGCTGGACCTCGCCTCGCTGCGCTCGGTGCGCGCCTTCTGCCAGGAAATGCTCCAGGTGTGGGCCTCGGGGGGCCGGGCTGGTGGGGAGGCCCGGGGCGGGGGGGGGGGGTCGGGGTGGGCAGGGGGTGGGAGGGGACTGCGGGCTGGGGCGGAGCCTCGAGGTACCGCCCTGGGGTTCAAGGTGTCACCTTGGGAACCGCTGAGGGTGAGAGGAGTCCAAAAAGCCACATAGAGGTGGCCGGGAAGCTGCAAGGTTGAGAAGGAAAGATTAACTGGGAGGGCTGCCTTCTGCCCTCTAAGGATGTCAAGAAAGAAATGGGCCCAAGAGAAAAATAAACCAGTTTCTGAACATTTCATTTCGTTATATGAGGACCGTCCTGGAGTAGATCCATGGCCTCTGAATTGTTTCTCCTGTGTCAGAAGTGAATTTGCACCGAGCTGTGTCTTCAGAACCCCAGAGCACTGGGGGAAGTTGCTAGCCAAGGACCTCAGATCAGTCCTTTAAAAAAAAGTTCTCCCTCCCGCGGCCTCTGCTCCTTTTCTGCTGGGGTAGGGCGCTAGCTCGCTGCCACCAGTAAACTCAGCACCATCCTTAACGGGACTGTGGCCTGATTTCCAAGTAGAATAGAGCTTGGAACCCAGTGGTCATGCTCCATACAGGGACAGGAGTAAAAATAATACCCAGCATTTATTGAAGATCTGTATGCCAGGAGTTGTGCCAAGCATTTCAGATTTTCCTTTTTGTTTTAAATGAAAATGAAGTGTCCTTGCCTATAACTTGTCATTGAAGCTACACGGTAACCCTGTGGAGTAGGCATTATTATCCCCACTTTACAACGCAAGGAAACTGAGGCATAGGAAGGCTAAGCAACTTGCTTGTAGTCTGTCTGCAGAACACTTGCTTTTAACCCCTGTTCTTTCCTCCTGCTGCCTGGCAGTGAGGTGTGAGGATTTCTTTGTGCAAATGGTAAGTATTTCCACATAAGTGGATGTTTTCTGCTGAGACTGAGGTAGAAGGGTTTATTGCAGGGATAACTGGCACTCAGAGGGCATTTGTTCAGAAGAGTGAAATTTAAAATTAGCTGGGACAAGAAAGGTGCCTATATGACATGGAGTCTCTTGAGTCTATAGAACAGGTTCCCAAATTTTCTCAGTAATTTTTTCATGATGCCGTTAGCCCAGAAATATTTCCCAGTTCATTTGTTACGTAGTTAAGTCCAAACAACTGTAAAACCAAAAGTATCTGATATAGGTCTCAATAAATTTAGAAAGTTTATTTTGCCAAGGTTAAGGATGCATCCGTGGCAGAACCTCAGGAGGTCCTGAGGACATGTGCCCAAGGTGGTCGGGGCACAGCTTGGTTTTATACATTTTAGGGAGACATGAGACATCAATCAAATGTGTAAGATATACATTGGTTCTCCTGGAAAAGTGAGACAACTCAAAGTTGGGGCTTCCAGGTCATAGGTGGATGGGAGACAAAAGGTTGCCTTCTTTTGGGTCTTTGATTAGCCTTTCATTGAATGTACAATTTACATGTGCAGGAGGGATAGAGGAATAATCACTTTTGTCTTAGACTGGCTCAGTGAGTCTGCATTTTCACATAAACAATAGGGCAGAGGCAGCAATCAGATAAGCATTTGTCTCAGGTGAGCAGAAGGATGACTTTAGTGTTCTGTCGTTTGGCACTTGTGAAGATGAGCTATCAATTTATTAATACATTGCCAGGGTGAAATTCAACAGAACTGTTTTAGGGTAAAGATCTTAAGGCCCATGTGGGCAAATCGTGAAGGTGGTATGTAGCTTCTTTTTCTTTGTAGCTATCTTATTTAGGAATAAAATGGGAGGCAGGTTTGTCTGAGGCAGTTCCCAGCTTGACTTTAACCTTTGACTTAGTGATTTTGGGTTCTGAGATTTATTTTCCTTTGACACAACCTAATAAGTAGTTATGTCCTAACAACTTGGTAGCTATTTGAGAAGATAGCATATAATTGAAAGAAAAAATAATATCTTTATTTTATTCTTAAACAGCCATAACTACTAATGGGAAATGTATCCCTGTTGGTCATTACACCAGTGTCTGAAACCTTGGAATCAGATTGGACACTGCCACCCTCATTTCCTGTTCTAGGCAGATTTTTAGCATTGTTCTTGTTTTTTATTACAGCAACTGCTAACAGCTGCTTAAAAGTCAGCTCCACAAAGAAATAATGTCATTGAAAGGAATATAGCACAATGTAATGTTCAAGCTGTGAACCACCTGGAGCTAGTAGTTTTTGAGGTATTGAGCAAGTATCACTGTGTTTCCCTTGAAAATTTAAAATATTCCACAGTTTAGAGTTTGCTAAACGCTGTAGGCCACAGTTTGGGAGCTGTTGCAGAACTAGAGAGTTGGTTTTTTGTTTACTGCTAGTATTTAATTATTGTGTAACACAGGTTAAGAAATAATACTCATCAGTGAGATTTTGGAAGCATCAAAAGTGGGTCTTTCTGTTCCTCTTTAAAATATAGTTGTTCCTCTTTAAAATATAGTTGGGACTGGGTGTACTTCTTTGGCACTTGAGGCAGAACTAATTAAAAAGTGAGGACACAAAGAGATAACTAAGTTGTCCTTGCTTCTAAGTATTTCAGTTCCTGCCTGGCTTTGAAGTTAAGTAACTATAATTAGAAGGAAAAAAAAAATGGAAATTTAGATTTCCCACAGGTTGGTATTCTTGGTATTTATTTCATTTATCTCCTAGAATTTAAAAAATAGTAAATGATAAAATTTTAAAATGACACAAGCCCAGCAAAGAATGCTGACTAACAAATGATTAATTCAGGAAACTCTTCCAAAGGATTTGTGAAAAAGAATACTCCTTTCTTTCCCCCATGAGTGAACTCTTGCCTTCTTTTTGAAGTTGACTATTGGAAAACCCAAAGTTGCTCAGAGAGGGCAGAATGAGAAATAGTTAATCCTCTGACAGGTGGGCTTTGATAACAGTTGTGAAATGTAACACATTTTTCTTTTCACTTATAGTTGGCAGAAGGGCCAGTGAAATTTGAAAGTTGACCTCAAATTAATCATGGGTCATCACAGTGTCTTTACACTTGGAACATGTTGTGCATTTTTTTGTCCATCAAAAGAAACATAGAACAACCGAGAAAAGGCTAGAGAAGACGATCTTACATGATTTAAGGAATAAAAAGACATCCCTATGAGAACAGTCTAAATTTTAGGACTTTAATTTGGAAAGATACAAAAGCATATGTTCAAAGTATAAAATGTTGATGATACAGATCTCCTAAATTAGAGTCCCCTTTATGCTGGATATTTTTACATTACCTATTTAATTTTTTTCTTAATCTTTGATTATTCATTATGAATCTCGATTTATTCATGATGTTCTCTCCAGTGTTGTTTGCATTTCTGACCTTTTCTATTGCTTGTTTCAGTTTTAAGAAAATGACTTGAAGTTGTTCCACCCCCATGGTGCCATTTCCCCTGAGAGAACTACAGAATAAAGCAACCATAAGTTTCCTTTGGTGTTGATAACTAGTAGCTCTGGGAATAAACTATGCTTATCTGTTTTCTACTGCATATGGTCTGTCTAGCTTTCATTGCCTCTCTAGCTGTTTCGAAAATCCCAATTAGAAAACCATGCCAGCTTACTAATTAAGAAAATAGGCCTTGGTGCCAAAGACTTAATCTTCAGATCTGATCTTATTTTGCTACTTAGGAGCTCTGATACTGGTTAAGTCACCTAGCCTGTGAGCTTCATTTGCTTATAGAGTTGTTGGAATTAGATGTGGTGACATGTGACAAGCACAAAGCCAGGCTCCTATCAAGCTTGTGCATCTGGTTTTTTTTTTTCTATTTTTCTCTCAATTATTGGAAGCTCATAGAAGCTGTTAGTAGAATTTTAGTAGTTTGCAAGTATTTTTAAACATTTTATCATAGGTACACATTATAATTTTGATACGATCTCAGTATTAACCTGATAACTCCCAAATTGATATTTTCCTAGTTCAACTGAAATTAAAGGGAGAAATATGGGATTATAGGAGCACCTTGACCTCAAATTGACTGTATTTGTTTTGAGAAAGATCTTGGTACTGATCATGTAGTCAACTTTCTAGTGCAATGTTAAAGTTTATATATTTGTAAATGTTATAAAAGCATAAAACCAGAAACTAAGTCTTACAGTTAATTTCTACATCTTTTATTGGAAGATGACTGTGGATAAATGTCTTTCTGTATATCATTTTAATAAATGAGAAAAAAGAGCTGTTGAATGAAAAATCATGAATATCAGTATTTATCTGAGGAACATCCTGCAGAGGAATCCCTTTCCCCATTAATTAAAACACAAAATTGCCAGTGTTTCAAGTAGTTATCTGATTGATAGATCAACAACAAATTAAATGCTTTTAGTCTCAAGTTCCCATTTTTATTAAAATGTAATTATCATGAACAGAAAAAGCAATACAAGGCATGTGTTCTTAATTCTGCCATTCTCTTTTCGACATTTAAAGGAAGAGCCTAAGCTGGATGTCTTGATCAATAATGCAGGGATCTTCCAGTGCCCTTACATGAAGACTGAAGATGGGTTTGAGATGCAGTTTGGAGTGAACCATCTGGGGCACTTTCTACTCACCAATCTTCTCCTTGGACTCCTCAAAAGTTCAGCTCCCAGCAGGATTGTGGTAGTTTCTTCCAAACTTTATAAATATGGAGACATCAACTTTGATGACTTGAACAGTGAACAAAGCTATAATAAAAGCTTTTGTTATAGCCGGAGCAAACTGGCTAACATTCTTTTTACCAGGGAACTAGCCCGCCGCTTAGAAGGCACAAATGTCACCGTCAATGTGTTGCATCCTGGTATTGTACGGACAAATCTGGGGAGGCACATACACATTCCACTGTTGGTCAGACCACTCTTCAATTTGGTGTCATGGGCTTTTTTCAAAACTCCAGTAGAAGGTGCCCAGACTTCCATTTATTTGGCCTCTTCACCTGAAGTAGAAGGAGTGTCAGGAAGATACTTTGGGGATTGTAAAGAGGAAGAATTATTGCCCAAAGCTTTGGATGAATCTGTTGCAAGAAAACTCTGGGATATCAGTGAAGTGATGGTTGGCCTGCTAAAATAGGAACAAGGAGTAAAAGAGCTGTTTATAAAACTGCATATCAGTTATATCTGTGATCAGGAATGGTGTGGCTTGAGAACTTGTTACTTGAAGAAAAAGAATTTTGATGTTGCAGTAGCACTGCTAAGAGGTACATGTGGGTATTTTGGAGTTACTGAAAAATTATTTTTGGGATAAGAGAATTTCAGCAAAGATGTTTTAAATATATATAGTAAGTATAATGAATAATAAGCACAATGAAAAATACAATTGTAAAATTATAACTGGGCAAGCATGGATGACATATTAATATTTGTCAGAATTAAGTGACTCAAAGTGCTATCAAGAGGTTTTTCAAGTATTTTTGAGTTTCATGGCCAAAGTGTTAACTATTTTTACTACGATGTTTGGTGTTTGTGTGGAAATAATCTGCCTGGTATGTGCACACAAGTCTTACTTGGAATAAATTTACTGATACAAATTCTTAGCTGTGTATTTCTTTGGAGGCTTCACTGAATACAGTCCTTTATCATATCACCATTAGCCTCTGCTGATCTTGGTCTGCCCAGTCTCTTCTTGCCACATATCTTGTATACTGCTCTGAGAGATAATATTTCTAAAACCCAAATCTATCACATTCCTGCTTAAAAAACAGTGGGTTTTGAGCCTTAAAAAAAAAAAAAAATCTGCAGAATTCTTTCTTCAAAAGAAGTGTTTCACTGAAATGTAGAAGCTGGAGGGGTAAAGCAGGTTATTGCAGTGCTGCCAAGGTGGAGTCCCCAAAGGCTCTTCCTAAAGGGATTTCTTAGAATATAGTGGTTTATAAACCACTTTTATTTCAACTGAAGATTAAACTGTTGAAGATAGAGTTGAGGTTCCATGAGACGGCACCATGCTTACCCTATACTGTCATACTCAGCACTGTGCAGTAGAACTTTGCAGTGAGGGGAGGAATACTCTGCATTGTCTGATGTGGTGGACTCTAGAAACATGGGGTTATTAAGTACTTCAAATTCAACTGAGAACTGAATTTCTAATTATATGTAATGTTAATTTAAATAGGCATATGTCTAACAACTGGTATCTTGGACAGTGCATCTCTGGTCATCCCATCAGCTAACCCAGTCCTGATTTTAGAACAGTCACCTAGTCACTTGCTTTGGGCCTTTCTTTATAGTGTTCTTTCAGTCTGGAATACCCTCTCCTTTCTCCTTGGAAATACAGCTTAGCCTTTAGGTCCCTTTCAAATGTGTTCCTTTCTCCAACCCTTGTAGGCAGAGACAATTCTCTCTTTTTTCCCCCCTTGATCTTGGTACTTTTACCAGGAGTTTAGGAGTTCATTCACAGGTTCAGTTAGATAATCAGAATAGAAATTCTCTAAGGAAAAGAGATTTATTATTAGCTTTCCTCCCTCAAGAATCAAGTATAGTGCCACCACATAGTAAAAAATCAGTAAATAATGGCACGCATAAGAATAATTGAGCCCAAATAGTAATATTGTAGGCATCTGTGTTACAACATCAAAAGTATCTACTTAATTTCAGTTATTTGTTTCACTATCTCATATTGGAAAAAGGAATTATAACACTAAAGTATAGACAGTTACACTGAATTTAATGACCAGTCCAGGGATAATTCTTGATTGGTTATTATTTTTAAGACCATTTATAATATCAGCTTATGAGTATCAGTTATTTTCAAGAATGGCAGGATCTTGGCATATCATGCAGAAGGTCTGTTTTCTGTTAGAGCATTGCCTTGTGAATTGGAGAAACAGCGTATCATCACAGGTGTGTCTCTGCAGGTGTAGTGGATATAGCTGCATCATGTTCTTTGAAACACTGTATTTTTAAAAAGTAATCCTACAAAGAGACCTGCTGAACTTAGAAATATGGGCAGGAAATATACCAGAATGCAACTTGGAAAAATGGAAGCTAATAAATCTGTCCTACACCTCGACTTCATTAAAAGGAAGCCCCTTTTTTTCATTTAATACCATCTTTGTCTGGCTGCATTTTGATACTTGATGCTTTTCAGGGGATTTGGACCTTTTGTAAGAGTTAAGCCTTTCAGAGTTCTTGTTTGTGGCACCATAATAAAAAAATATATTTACTTACCATGATGGAAAACTAGAAACTTATCTGGAAACACCAACTATTAAGGTAAAATGAGCTGCCATTTGGAAGATGTCCTTCCCATCACTGTTTGATGGAATTGAGGACTAAGAGCTCCAAAATGATGAGTTAGATTTTGAAGAAGTCCTTAACTTCCCCTCCTTCATTCTCCCTTTTGCTGACTCACTTTAAACCATTTTACTGGGCAAAGAAATAAGTAAAAAGCAGTCCTGTTATTTTGATACTTGTTCTCATCCTCAGCAATGTATTAGAGAGGAGACCGTATTGTGCCAGATAATGGAAGAATTGAGTTGAAAGCCCATTTTCCATGCTGGTTCTCGGCTTCATTTTTTTTTTTTTTTTTTTTTTTTTTTTTTTTGAAAAATTGACTCCTGTTTCAAGCAGCTTATTCTGAGAAGGGTTAAGGTTGCTGGCCTTCTGTTTCAACTTTCGCTCAGAGTAACTATTTTATATAGTGGGGTTCTCAGTAGCATTTAATTGGACAAGGGGTTTCACAGCGTAAACACACCACCACATTGGGTTTGACTAACAACTCTACTGTGTAATGCTTCCTGTAACCTTGGCAAATTACTTAACCTTCCTGAGCTTTTTTTTTTTTTTTTTGGCTCTATATTGAAATATAAGTGTCTGCTTTAAAGGATTGCTCAGTGAATGAAAGCATCAGAGTAGGTAAAGCATTTAGCAAAGTGCCTGGCACATATGGGCACGCATCCATTTCTCCTTCCACAATGCACATAATCATTACTATCTATTAGCAGTAATAGTAATTAGCGATGCTAATGATTAAGCAAGTACATATGATGGAAACAAAACTCTAAACCAAGGCTCAGCAGACTTCATCTAAAAGGCCAGATTTCTTTTTCTAATCTTTTAAAAATGCAAAAACCATTTGTAGCCAGCACATACCATACTATTGTACTGAAATGACTGGTACAGTCTTCCAGCCCCAATGTACTCACCTACTTGTTTACCTTTAAAACACCTTGTTTGGGAGTAGTCGTCGTATATGCTGTGATTCCTATTACTCTATAAGGCTGCTGTTGATTTTCTATATTATTTCTAATTGTGGACAACTATTTGCTTGCAGACCAGGAAGCCTAGAGAGTATATTTTAAAGGTCTGTCTCCAGCTATAGATTCTGGTGTGAGGAAGAGCAGTTATCTGCCTTCAACTCCCTCCCCCGACAAACTTGCTGGGCCTGGCCATAGATCTGAGGGACTCTGTATTTGAATATTTAATTGATTCCAAATGTCCTGTGGAACACTAAAGAGAGAACATGTTACTAATCACCCTTCAGGAGCTTGGCCCCCACAGACAGCTTCAGATGTTCCACAAACCTTCTCTGGGCAATGGGGAGTTAAATTAGTTACAGGTTAACATGGAGAAAGGTAGTTTACTCCTAGAGGAAACTAAGACGGAATGCTTAGTTTTATGCAGACAGTAAGGAAGAGCTTTTGCTAAGCCAGATGTGTAATCAAAGTGCAGTGGAAGCACTTTTAAGCAACTGCCATCTAAGAGATTTGCAATAATAACTGATTCTCTATTATCTTTTTCTAAAAAAAAAAAAAAAAAAAAAAAAAAAATGCGAATGCACATAGCATGTGAAACTCCAGGCTGATAGACTTTCTTCTAGCACACAACAGCCCTTCTGCTTCCTCTTGTTCTATTATATACTTAAGAGTAAGTTGTGTACCATTTGTTATTCACTTAGCAAATATTTATTGAGTACCTATTATGTAACCAGGCATTATTCTAGTTCCACGCGTGCAGAAGGCAACAAAGAAAACCCAACCCAATTTGTGCATGCATGTGTCAGCTGTGCTGGTTAATAATCACATTACAAATTATTAATCATACTGCAAGTCAATGAAATGTGAGTACAAAGGGAATTTATATGAAAAGTAGAAAAGTAGTTTTGTGAAAAGTAAATGAAAGCAAGTCATTAAAAATTTACTGTTGACTAAAGTTTCCAAACAACTATCAAATACTAAAAATAAATACAAAAATATAAAAGGAGTCTGTAGTTAGTGGTTTGCAAGTAACTTTAAACTGTGAGTCCATTTTAAGGACAAAAAAGCTAGAAATCCGATATTACTATTTAAGTGAGTACAGGATTACCTCAGAGATACTTCTGATTTTGTTCCAGATCACCACAATAAAGCAATTATTACAATAAAGTGAGTTATACAAGCTTTTTTGTTTCTCCGTGCTTGTAAAAGTTATATTTATACTATACTGTTGTCTGTTAGGTGTATAAGAGCCTTATGTCTAAAAACAATGTACATACCTTAATTTAAAAATAACTTTTTTTTGCTAAAAAACCTCTAACAATTATCTGAGCCTTCAGTGAGTCATTCTCTCTCTTCTGGTGGAGGGTCTCACCCCGATGGCTGCTGACTTCAGGGTGGTGGTTGCTGAAGGCTGGGTTGGCTGGAACAATGTCTGAAAATACGACAACAATGCAAGTTGCCAAACTGATAAACTCTTCCTTCCACGAAATATGTATCTGTAGCATGTGGTGGTATTTACCCGCAGTAGGACTTCTTTCAAAATTGAAGTCAATCCTATCAAACCCTGTTGCTGCCTTCTCAACTACGTTTATGTAATATTCCAAATCCTTTGCTGTCATTTCAGAAATGTTCACAACCTCTTCACCAGGAGTAGATTCCGTCTCCAGAAACCACTTTCTTTGCTCATCCCTAAGAAACAATTCCTCATCTCTTCAAGTTTTATCATGAGATTGCAGCAGTTCACTCACCCTGTAGGCTCCACTTCCAATTCTCTTGTGATGTTTTACCTCATCTGTGTTTACTTCCTCCAAAGAAAGTTTGAACCCTCAAAGTCATCCATGAGGGAGGGCTGGACTCAGATTTTTTCTAACTTCTGTTGATATTTTGACCTACTCATATGAATTATGAATGTCTTAATGGCATCTAGAACGGCTAATACTTTCCCAGAAGATTTTTCAATTTATTTTGCCCAGATCCATCAGAGGAATAACTGTGGCAGCTTTAGCCTTAGGAAATGTTGTTTTTCTTAAATAATAAGACTTTAAAGTCAAAATTACTCCTTGATCCATGGGCTGCAGACTAGATGTATCAGCAGACATGAAAACATTAATCATTTTATACATCTTCATCAGAGTTCTTGGGTGGCTATGTGCATTGTCAGTAAGCAGTAATATTTTGAAAGGCATCTTTTCTAAGCAGTAGGTCTTAACAGTGGACTTAAAATTTCAGTAAACCATGCTGTAAACAGATGTGCTGTCATCCAGACCTTGTTGTTCCCCTTATAGCACATAGGCAGAGTAGATTAAACATAACTCTTACAGGCCTTAGAATTTTTAGTATGGTAAATGTGCATTGACTTCAACTTAAAGCCATCAGCTGCATTAGCCCTAAACAAGAGAGTCAGACTGTCCTTTGAAGCTTTGTTTCCATGCATTGACTTCTCTCTAGCTCTAAAAGCCTCAGACCGCATCTTCTTCCAATGGAAAGCTATTTTGTCTGCATTAAAAACCTGTTGCTTAGTGTATTAGCCCATTTTCACGCTGCTGATAAAGACATACCCAAGGCTGGGCAATTTATAAAGAAAAAGAAGTTTAATGGACTCACAGTTCCACGTGGCTGGGGAGGCCTCACAATCATGACAGAAGGTGAAAGGGACGTCTTACATGGCTGCAGGGAAGAGAGAAAATGAGAGACCAGCAAAAGGGGTTTCCCCTTGTAAACCCACCAGATTTCATGAGACTTATTCACTACCACCAGAACAGCACAGGAAAGACCCATCCGCATGATTCAATTACATCCCATGGGTCCCTCCCACAACACGTGGGAATTATGGAAGCTACAATTCAAGATGAGATTTGAGTGGGGCACAGCCAAACCATATCACTTAGTGTGGCCGTCTTCATCAATGTTCTTAGCTAGCTCTTCTGGATAACTTCCTGTAGCTTCTGTATTAGCACTTGCTGCTTCACCTTGCACTTTAATGTTGCAAAGATGGCTTCTTTCCCTAAACCTCATGAACCAACCTCTGTTAGCTTCAAACTTTTCTTCTGCAGCTTTCTCACCTCTCTCAACCCAGATAGAGTTGAATTAGGGCCTTGCTCTGAATCAGGTTTTGGTTTTAGGGAATATTGTGGCTGGTTTGATCTTAGAAGATCAGTTTAGGCAGCCCACTAAAACTTTCTACATATCAGCAACGTTAGGCTGTTTCACTTGCTTATAATTCATGTGTTTCCTGGAATCGCATGTTTAATTTATTTCAAGAACTTTTCCTTTGCGTTCACAACTTGGTCAACTGTTTGGCACAAGAGGCCTCACTTTTGGCCTTTCTTGGCTTTCGACATGTCTTCCTCACTAAGCTTAATAGTTCCTAGTTTTTTATTTAAATTGAAAGATGTGAGACTCTTTCTTTCACTTGAACGCCTATTGTTGTGTCTCAGGGAATAGGAAGACCCAACGAGAGGGAAAGAGATGTGGGAATGACTGGAGCAGTCGAACACACACAACATTTATCAATTACATTTGCCATCTTATATGGGCGGGGCTCCTAGTGCCCCAAAACGATTACTATGATAACGTCAAAGATCACTGATTACAAATCAGCATTACGGATAATATAATAAAGTTTGAAATACATATTTTTTTCCGAGACAGAGGCTTGCTCTGTCGCCCAGGCTGGAGTGCAGTGGCGTGATCTCTGCTCACTGCAAGCTCCGCCTCCTGGGTTCACGCCATTCTCCCGCCTCAGCCTCCCGAGTAGCTGGGACTACAGGCGCCTGCCACCATGCCCAGCTAATTTTTTATATTTTTAGTAGAGACGGGGTTTCACCGTATTAGCCAGAATGGTCCTGATCTCCTGACCTCGTGATTCTGCCTGCCTCAGCCTCCCAAAGTGCTGGGATTACAGGCGTGAGCCACTGCCCCTGGCCATAAAGTTTGAAATATTGCTGAGCATTACCAAAATATGACATAGAGGCATGAAGTGAGCACAAACCATTGAAAAAATGTCACCAATGGACTTGCTTCCTGCAGGGTTGCCACAAACCTTCAGTTTGTTTAAAAAAAAAAAAAAAAAATGCAGTATCTGCAAAGCACAGTCAAGTGAAGCATAATAAAACAAGGTATTCTTGAACAATGTAAGAAAATGAAATCCAAGTGATTCCATGTTCAAAAAGAAAGACAACAAAGATACCAGCTGAACCCCTAGCCTTATATTAGAAGATAGACAAAGAAATGAACATGTTATATGTTTTAAGTTCAAACATTTTGTGGTACATATCATTCATCTTTTTTATTTTCTGCTTTAATCAACTTTTTAAATGTAACCAGTCAATTCAAAATAAGAATGCTTCTATTGTACAGCAGGGGTATCACTTCATATCGGAAGAGTTTTTGTTTGGTGGGATTGACAATAAGTGTGTTCTATGTGGTGAAGCATATTTTTCCAAGGGGTTCTAATCGAAATTTGGGAATAGTTTTATTTTTTAAAATGCACCAATATATTGAATTGATAACTTGATATATTTGGTCCTAAAGTGTTTTTGTAGCCAGTTCTTAAAATTTAGTTTCATCATCAGCTTTGTTTCCCTCTCTCTCATTTAAAAAGCTCCTATTAATTGTGATAAATAAGTTTCTGAATGTTTAATAAAGTTATTTTTCAGTATGTCATTTTATATTTGGAAGTTGCCATGTTACATATGAACTATTCCAGCCTAGTTTGTCCTGAGTTGGGGGTTTTAGAGTCTATTAAAAACAAAGAAGTTTCTACCTTCCTTTATAATGTTGAACTTAAGCACTTGTACCTTCCTCTTTTTTCTTTTTGGTATAACCCACAGATGTAGATAGTTCTCCAGCTTTTGACAGAATGGAATTGGTTCTAAATCTTCCTAATAGCCGCCCCCCCCCAACCCCGCCTTTTGCTACTATGAGAATAGTAAGGTGAATAAATAGTAGAATTTTAAGTTGTAAACAGATTCAAAACATTTTATCTGTGCAGACATACATATATGTTGGCATTTTAGTTATATCTTGAAGTTATCCACACGGTTTGAGGAAATATTGAGCACAGAAAAATATATAATCATTATTAGTTTGTGAAAAAAGCAAAGCGAGTTTCTGCCACCAACCCATGAAAGCACAGGAAATGGCTTCGTGTAGTAGGTGTTTGAGTCTAGGCATTCTGTCGACAGAAGTGGGTCCTACCCAGGGGTTTTGTGTTAATGTAATCAAACACTTCAGAGCTGCAGCCTAGCAAGATCAAGTCCACCCACCTCAGAGTTTATCTTTAGCTCATCTGGAAGAGTTTATTTTAAACATTGAACATTGTTTGCTGCTGTTGAAATGAAAGTGAGAGAGTTACAAGCTTTCTTCCACTGCCATCTGGCAGGTTTACTGATGGATCGGGTTCTTTAATCCATGTAACCCTGTGTGTGGGAGCTATTGTCTTTGTGTTGATCATGCAGCTGGCTTGGCTGAACTTTAAAAAGCTTACATAAAGCTATCAAAAGCCATCCTATAGATAAATGAAGTTGAGGATGTTGCAAAAGTCACTGAGGCCTTTTTGGAGAAGGCTTGGATATGTATTTTTCATTCTTCACTGAACACACAGTTTGCATCTTCTCTTTATGAACTGGAAAAGAGGAAGATAACTGTACCGGACATTTTGAAACAAATAACTGAAGCTACCAAAAAGTGATTATTCTTAAATAAGAAAAGTATTGTAGCATAGTAGAAAGGAAAGAAACAGCAGATTGGGGGATCCATATTTCATTAAAGTAAATGTGGGATGTAAAAAGTCATATGAGTGTGCTCTTTTTTCAGTGGAGGTTTGTCTGGCTTTTTCTTAAGCCTATATATGGCATAGGGATGTTCAATGATGAACTTATTACATACTTAATCATTAGTTATAGCATCCTCAGGTATAGTACGACACAGAATCTCATGCATAGGCTACTAAGTATAATAATTTACAACCAACTCCAGGGTACAATTTCAACCATATTCTCAAATGCATACATACATCTGCCTTAAGAGATTGCATGCAAAGAGTAGACTATGTGCAAGATAGGGTATCTCGCATAAATTTTTATTTTATATTTGTAGGAACATAGGAACATAAGACAAATGGAACATGAAATATCTTGGACATGGTGAACTGGTATTCAGTTTTCTTTCCTACCTACATCTAGAGTGCCCTTTTTTATTTTGCATGAATTGGACAATTTAAAAACAAAAACAAAAACAAAAACTACATTGCCTATGTCATGAATGAAAACCAGTTTCCAGCAAACATATACCCATGAAATTAGATGTTGAGGGGACAATTGAGCAGGCCTTTTTACCTACCGTTTTTAGCTATTCTAGCAAGAAAGGCCATAGAAACAGAGTCATATTTTTGTTTAGTTTTGTTTTCTTTTTTATAACAAGAGGCAACTGGGGCAGACTCTACAATGATTCCATGTCCACTCACCTCCTGATGGGTGTTGAGAGGAGGTTGCAGTGGCGGTGGTATCCTGATCCCAGTTCCCTGATGTTTTGATCCTAGTATGACACACATGAATCCATGTGTTTTAACTTGTATTTCCATTGGCAGCCTTTAGGTCTTACACCTTTCTGAAGTTGCAGATTTGGGCAGAAGTAGTACCTTCCCCTCGCAGGTCAGTTCTTGTGTATTCTTGGAGTCATCTCTATTTCTAGAACCTAAGCAATTCTTCCAGCCCTTCCCATTATTTTATATATATTTACTTTACTGTTTTCTGTTCCTCTCTCCTTAAAATATCTGGGATGGATTCTGTTTTATATAATGAATGTAGTCTAGCAGGATTACTGACCAGAAAGGAAAAACATAAGTTGGTAATTAAAATCACTTTGCAAATGACCAAGCCACGGCATATATAGAAGGCACAAAGAAATTGAATATTACCACTTGAAGGACTGGGGGTGGGTTGGGGGAAGAGAGGCAATCAGTATGACATTTCTTTAATCACAATTTTACAATGTTTCAGCCTTAGCTTAGTAGCCTCAGATATTTGAATTTGTCAAAATATCTGTCAATAATGAGAAACCAACAAAAGAACAGGAAAATTTTCTTTGGGTAGCAAAATGTATCCCAATAAAGAAAATCCATTTGGGAAGGCAACTTGTACTCAGAATCTTAATTAGCTCTTCTAGAATCAGAGCACAGGAAGTGACTTCTGAGACGGAATGTTTAGTGGCATTAGCAGTAGTATCTGCATTAGGCCCATCCTTAAGCAGGAGATTTATGCTCTGGATGTGTCTCTTTAAGTGGGCCTTGTAATTATGCATTCTGTTTTGCCGACTTTACTGCATCTGAGTGACTTTTTTTTTTTTTTAAATAAGTGTTTATCATTTAAATGTTTCTAGCCTGACTGAGGAAACATTTTGTCTCTGCTGTATGACAGAGAAGTAGAAGGGGCCGAGTGAACCAGTCGCATTCAAAGACACAGCTAAGGTATAGAAAGATATTATTCACAGTTTTAGACACTGACAGTTGAGAAAAATCTATATCAGGATACAGATATTCCTATATGAGAAATATGATACTTCATTTCCTAATATGAGATTTCTGGTGAACAGATTAATTTATCACAGCTGTGTTCCATTTAGGAAAAATGTAATAAATACGAGGCTTCCTTCAGCAACCAGCATGATTAGGACTGTAGAATGACTCGTGATGGATCATCCTGCATAAGTGTTTTGGGTAGTGTGAATGGATTAGAAAGACATTCATGACCGAATCCTTGGTTACCTTAGGAATATTTATTTATGTGTCTATGCTGCAAATCAAGTCAGAGAAGTAGAGATAGGAAGGGATTCAAAGGTTAGTTGTGAGTGGTCAAGCACTAAACTGTGAGTACACTGAAAGCAGGAATCTGTTTGAACCGTTTCTGCATCCTGCTAACATCTGGTGTGGGGCTATTATATATCAATCACTCACAAAATATTAGGTTGACAAATTAATTAGTTAATTAATGACCTGAAAGCTCAAGTGTCTACCACATTACTGATAGTCAAGGTAGATGGAGCTGATTTGGCTGTCCTGATAGATGGTCTCTTATTATACCCTAGGAAATGAGTTCCATCTTTATTGAAGAAAAGAGAGCTCTTCTGGCTTGTGAAGACAATGCTGGATTCTTCTTTAACACTCGTATTTAACAGTCAAAATCGTAGGCACGAAAATGCCATTAAGAAAATGCGGCATTATTTTTGACAGTGATAGTCAATGGTAATTGGGAATTAGTATAAAGAAAACTAGAATGTCTACAAAGAAAGCATACAGACAATCATCATCATCATCATCATCATCATCATCATCCTGCCACAAATTCCCCTGGAAACTTCTGTATAGTTCAGTCAAATTATTGACTACCATCTTCTAGTTCTTTCTGCAGATGCCTGTGTATTTTAGTAAGCAGCCTGTCTTCAGTTGACAGATGTGACTTGCTAAATCCAACACAATTAATTTTGCCATATTTAGTATTAATTTACTCCAGCTCTTAATTAAGTTTCAAATAAGTTTACATGTAGGAAAAAAACTAAAGAAGACTTATTTTCTTTTTAAAATAACGCCACATTCTTGCAAATCCCTAAGACCATGGCTCATCAGTTAATAGAATAAAACAGGACATGTGATTAAACTCATTAGGGAAAATTATTTCTAGAATAAAAACTACTATTTGAGATAGTTTACATATATTATCTCTAATTCTTGTAACAGCATTGTAAGCTATTCTTATTCCTATTTTATAGATAAGGAAACAAGGCTTTAGAAAACTGAAGTGACTCATCTGAAGCCACGATTTGGACCCAAATCTTTAGGGTTTAGAACCTTTGACTTCTTTTACTCTACCAGCAGATCCTTCTTTTAGTGAACTAAAACGATGTACTTAGAAAAAGTTAAAATTTCCTCTGAAATAAAAAAAATCATAGATATTTAGCTCTCAAATATAGTTATTATTCAAAATCTTTCTCTTTCATATATTCATTTTCTAGAGTAGATGTTATTTCAAATAAGATTATTTGTGCCTGATAGGTCAAGAATGCGTTAAAAAAATTTTCACAGACTACTATATTTAGTTTCTCTGTCAACACAAGTTAATTGAAAAGGTTTCTGCATAATATCCCCAAGTGTAAATTATTTATCAGGGTGGTTAAATAACCCAGTGCCACTCTAGAGTGTTGGTTTCCTGCCAGAGGGATATATATCATCTTTCAGGGGTTTGGAGAAATTGCACAAACAATGAACATGTCTGAGTTAAATCACAATACGATGATCAAAAGAACCATATTATAGTACTATATAGTAAATGCAACTATTTCTTTTGAAATGCAACTGTTTTAACTCTTCAACATCTGCTGAGAAGAGATTAGACATAACTCTGAAAACCCACTAAAGACTCCAAATATTTAGTATAGCTTTCCCACTATACAACCGATAACATACTTGACATAGCAATATTATTTCATAAAAAGTGCCTGAATAAAATTAGAGTTCACGGAGAAAACACTGTATTTTCCTTTTCAAAAATATTATTTAAAGGAATGTCAGCTTCTAGACATGATGGGCTAAATTACTTTGACCAATTTTTATTCCAGAACTACTAGAAATTCTGCATGAAATTTAAATAGATAGATAGATAGATATCCATATGTCTACTTTTTTTTTTCTTAAAAACATCATAATGCTACAAGCTGGTGAAAAATTTTTAGGTCAAAATCAAGCCAGCATGAAAGTGAGAACCCTAAAAGTTAAGAGAGAATGCAAAATCAGTTTTACCCAGAGAGCATTTGTGTTCCTAGAAGAAACAACAATGAATGTGCACGTTTGTTTTGACTGCCTAGCACCTCAAGGACAACAGAAGTGAAAGTCTGTAAAAAATCTGGGGTTTGATAGATACCTACACAGATTCACATGAAGCTGGATTCTGAAGAACTACATGTTCATCTTAAGGTATGCATGAATTAACACTATTATACTCTTAATTCTCCCATGGAACAGGAGCGTTGCCTTAACACTGAACAGAGAGGGTATGTATAAAGGGAAAAAAAGGAAAATCTTTCCCAGGAAGGTTACAAGTTAAGCACTGGCTTCCATACAGAAGTACAGATGATTTTACCAGGGCAATCCAAGAAAGTTCAAACCATCGATTTGGTCTCTACTTGTTAGGGACTGATAGTATACTAAATGACTGGCAGGAAAAAAACCCATATCTTCTTTGAGGAAGATAACTTCATACAAAGGCTTGGGCAGCCCCTGTAAATAATTTTTTTAAGGGCAGTGAGTAGCACCGAGGATACAGGTACAGATACCATGAGTGAGAATCAGCAGCACTGATCCAAATATTTCAGATATGGGAATTATCAGACATAGAAAGAAAATAAAGAGAGAATAGGAACAGAGGCAATATTTGAAGAGACAATGAAAATTTTCTAGAATTGATGAAAAACAACAATTCACAGCTCCAAGAAGCCTAATTTTAAATAGAAACATTGAAAAGGCATATATTAAAAACTTATGTGTACACACGGGTGGACATAAGATCCACAGATGTTCAGAGAATCTTTATTAATAATTGCCAAAATTTGGAAGCAACCTGCCCTTCAATAAGTGAGCAATAATAAACTGTGATACATTCAATCAATAAAACAGTATTCCTTCTCACATGAAAAATGTGCTATCAAGCTATAAAAATACAAGAAGGAACCTTAAATGAGTGTTACTAAGTGATAGAAGCCAAACTCAAAAAGCTTCATACTGTGTGATTTGAACTACATGACATTCTGGAAAGGCAAAACTGTGGAGACAGTTAAAAGATTAATGGTTGCCAGAGGTTGAGGGGAGGGAAGAATGCATAGGTAAAGTACAGAGGATGTTTAGGTCATCTAAACTATTCTTTGTGGTATGACAATGGTAGATGCATATCAAAACCCATAGAAAGTACTATTCCAAAAGTGAATCCTATTTAGAAAACAAAAAGTATTCATACCAAGATACATCATAAAGAAACTATAGACAACAGAAGGCAAAGAGAAGATCTTAAAAACCACAGAGAAAAAGAGAAAGATCATCATTAAAAGAGAGGCAGTTGATGAACAACTACCTTTTCACCAGCAATTATGTAAGCCAGGACAGAGGAATTAATTTAATGAATAAAAATAACTGCCAACTTAGAACTCTATACTCCATCAAACTATATATCAAGAATGGATATGAAACAAAAATGTAAACAAACGTACCCAAACTGACAGAACTGGCCACAGCTGAACCATAACAAAAGACATTCTAAATGATTCACTTCAGTTTTAAGGAAAATGATTCCAGATGGAGGTTCTAAGACTTGTGAAATAAGCAAAACAAAAAAAAATTAAGTAAAAATAAAACTGAAAATTATATTAGAAAATAATAATATAAAATAATAAAGTAAAATGATGACTTATATCTAACAATATTTAGGTATAAATCAGGAAGGAGTAAATTGAGTTAAAGTATTCTAAATGTTTTCTATCGTCTGGAAATAATATAAAAGTAAAGATTGATATTAAAATGTAAGTCGAGGTTACATGATACAATTGAGAGTAGCCACTGAAATAATATTAAGATGGTATAATCTCCAAACTAAGAAAGCAGAAAATAACCAGAGAGATAAAAATAATCTTTGTGAAAAAAAAGATAGTGTGAGTCACAATATAATATGAGAGATTTAACCAAAACTGTACAGTTACAATAAATGTAACTGATTAAATACTTCTGTAAAAAGAAGAGATTTTAGACTTTTTAAAAAAGTCTAATTTCATGCTGTTTCAAGAGATGCATCTTAAATGTAAGTATGAAGATCGATTGAAAATAAAAGAAAGAAAAAAGATGCTTCAGGAAAACAGTAACCAATTGAATAACCAGTTATTCAGTTAAGTTATTTAACTTATTCAACTATATTAAGACAAACTAGAACTTAAGACAAAAGCCATTAGCATAGAAAAACAAGGTCACTTATAAGAAAAGTTTTAATTCACCAGAGAAATATAACAGTTTTAAAAAAATTGCAAGAATTTAACTGCATGAAAATTTAAAATTGTGGAGTCTCAAACGTACAAAACTAAAAGCAAAACTGTGTATCTTCAAGGGAAATAGGTATATCTACTGTCCTAGTGGATTTTTAAAATGCATCTCTCTCAGTAATTGAGAAAGTGGACCAAATATCAGTGAGCCTACAAATGTTTTGAACAACGATTTTATTAATAAAGTTGATGCAATATATAGATACGGAACACCGCACTCAACAACTCCAGGATACATCAAGTTTCAAGCACATGCAGAATTTCAAAATGTGACTTTCTATTGGAGTATAAAGCAAGGTTCAACATATATTATGGATTTGAGATTACATGGAATGTATTCTCTAATCACAATTCAGCTAAAATAAACATCAGTAAATGATAATTTGAAACTCTCATAAGTTTGAAAGGAGGGAAATATACTTCTAAATTATCCATGGATCATGTAAGAAACCAAAATGGAAGTTGTTATTGTTTTTGTTTGTTTTTGAGACTGAGTTTCACTCTTGTTGCCCAGGCTGGAGTGTGGTGGTGCGATCTCGGTTCCCTGCAACCTCCGCCTCCTAGATTCAAGCGATTCTCCTGCCTCAGGAGAGGCATGCGCCACCACATCCAGTCAATTTTTGTATTTTTAGTAGAGACAAGGTTTCTGCATGTTGGTCAGGCTGGTCTCAAACTCCCAACCTCAGGTGGAAGTTTTAAAATATTTTGGAAAAAAAAAAAGATAATGAAATTATAGTCTTGAATAAATATATAAAAATAGAGCATAAGTGGAAATCAATCATTTATGTGGTTATCTCCAGAAGTTAAAGAAAGTACAGCAAAAACTAAAGGAAGGTTTAAAAAAATTAAAAGCAAATGAAATGGTTCCTCTATTGCTAACCCTTCTGACACCAAATGTGTAGGGTACCAGTTTTTCAATTCTCTGCAATTACCAGCTGGGTGTCCAATTATTCAATTATATTCTGACATGATCTACGAATAATTAATGTCAGACTCCAAGAGTTAAAGGCGCAGTCCCACAAGACCACTCTCCCCTACAACTTAAGGCATTGATTGGAAGTAGTGGGTCCACAGGTTACCTACATTTTGTCCAACTTGGCCACAAATCAGACGTTCTCAACAACCTATCCTCAGGTTCAATAATTTGCTCACAGAAAGTGGATCATCATTCCAGCACATGGATGCCTTCAGCAACCCAGAAGCTCTTTGAACCCCATTGTTAGGGGGTTTTATGGAGGCTCCATTATATAGGCATGATTGATTAAATCGTTGTCCGTTGGTGATTAAAGTTAATCTCCAGTTCCTCTACCCTCCCCAGAGGCTGGGGGGTGGAACTATAAATTCCAACCCTCTGATCCTGTGATGTAACCTTTCATTATGAAGAGTTAATCCAATCAAATATTCAGCGGCTTAAGAAAAGTTGCAAGAAGTAGGTTGGTTAACATGCCCTGTTCCTTAGAGAGCTCTCTGGGGTGCTGAGCCTCTTCCATCACATCTACCAGCAAGCTCTCTTTCCACTTTCCATTGACCAGGTCAGAAACAGTCATACCTACTGACTTATGGATGGTGCCCCATCTCAGACTGAGAAAACTGGCAGATGCTTTGCAAGTGGCTTACTTCCTGAGGAGCATGTTGTTATTTTCCCTGGCTCCCTCTGGCATCTGCATCCTCTCATCAGCCTGCTTTATTTGATAATATTATAAGATCTCTCAGACATGCTGTTCGCGTCTGCCTATTTTAGCATTGTCTACTAATACAGAGGAAAGTAGTGTATTTTGAGCAGTTTTTCATGTATCAGGTGTAAACCTGGACAGTTATCTGTGATATAGATCAGTAACCATTTTAATGAGAAAGTTGTTATGCAAAAGTCAAGTTATTTGCCCACTACCATGCTGTTTGTAACTGAAGCAGCGTAAGTGCAAACCCATGTCTGCATGCCACCCCAGAAATTCTAATTTAATCGACCTTGGGTGGGTCCCAGGCATTGACTTATTTTTACAGGAATAACAAATGTTTTGAATAAGCAGCCAGGATTGAGAATGACTACATTAAGAAGATATCCTGAATAACACAGAGAAAAAAATGAGCTTGATCTACGCCAGCTCTCAGGAAATGCATGATGTCTTTGAACAGGACTTACCCTTTGCCTGCATGCTTTCTTGCTTTCTTCTCTCACTCTGGCATCACCCTATGATATCCTATTCCTAATATTTATTTAGATTTGGAAGATGCCTTAACCAAAATATTTTAGATATATTAGTAATGGTTTTCAACTGTTCCACTATCTATATGTTACATTGACACCCCTGAAACTTATGTGTATGTTGAATTTAGACTTTCATGATCATTAATTTTAAAAAAACTGTTTGAATTATCCCCAGGACATTTTTGGAGGCCAAAAGTTCTGTTTGACATGTATGTTCTTCAGTGTTTGTGGACTTACATGAATATTGACTGAATTTTATACTTTTTTAAAAAACGGTTAAAATTTTTAAAAAGGAAGTGATAAATCAATCTAAGTTTCATAATTCTTACATGTTTGAGACTAAATTGCCAAGTAGTTGATACTCATTTTGTTGTTCCAGTTGAATGATTGAATAATGAATGAATGAAATGAAATGTGTGTACTGAAAGCAAACAATTGATGACCTTGATGAACCTCAATATTCGTTGGGCTTACACTCATTGTCGTTCTGTTCAATTATAAAATCCAATTTAAAACAATTATTAAAGAATAGAAATAAAATGCTAAAAATATTTCTAGGAATTAAGATTTTTATACAGAAATTGTAAGGTGTAATTAGAAATTTTGCGATTTATATTTATCTGGGACCAGCTCTTTCTTACAATATATCTATATGCTTGTTCAACTTAAATATATTTGACTTTTATATACATCTAAGAAATATATCATGTCTAGGAATAGGTGTCTGACTTTCTACTTTGATCTTTATAACACTATGAGGTAGGTATTATTAGCCCCTTCTACAGATGAGAAAACTGAGGCTTAGAGGGGGAAAGTGGCAGCTGTTAATGAGTAGGGCAGGTGGCCAGTCTTAGGCTTCTACTCATTTACTTGTCATCCTGCAATCCCATAAGCTTTTAGGCCCTTTCCTCACTCAACTTTCATGAATCCCGATGAATGTGATCCAAAAAATCCTAAAGTAAGACCCACCTTCTTCCCAGATATTTTTATTTTCATTTTCATTTTAAAGGCTGTTAAATATCCAATGGAACGATTATCTACTGGTAGACTTTCAAGAGCTATAAATTAAACTAGAAAAGTGGGTGGCTACTCCTAAATCTCACCTTTCTATACATTAATCCCAGTTATCAGAAAAAAAGAATCTTCTTTGTGAGAACATGGCTCCAGCCTCTTCTGAGTGGAGGGAAACCTTTTTCAACTGATCACCATCATCTGAAGGGGCTTCAACAGAACTGCATAGTACCCCAGAATTAAATAAATTACACGTGTGGTTATAAGAAAGTTAAGCACTTATTTACCCACATCATTAGTCATAGAAGTTCTCGTAGGGAGGAACAGCCCAGCCCCACAGGTCAGCCACTTCATGTTTCCTTAACACTTCCACTGTTGTTTAAACACCCGCTTCTTGATTTATGACTATACTGTGGCCTCAGGCTGGGCCTAATAACGCAGCACGTACCACCCCCGATCAGAGTGACACACACATTTCCTCGCACCAATTTAAGTCATCCCATATGTGGGCTCTCGTCTTTTATGCTGCTATCTGGAAGTTCATGGAAACAGGTGACCTGTGTTGCAAGCCAGGGACCTTGACTTCAATATGAAGACTTTCAGCAAACGATTCTTACTTCTCAGCTAACTGCAGCCACTCAGTATTCTTGAAGCCTTTTAACCTTTTTTCTACCTGCTTCTTATTTTTCTCCAATTGGGTCATTTGCTTCCACTGGGAATGCTTTCCCTTACCCTTACCCTGTGTGAACAATAATTATTTTTCACTTTACTTACAAAATTGCTACCCAAGTGATGAGCTTCAGGTCACATACCACCACCACAGGAAGCCTTTCTCATTTCCACCTCTATTTATCCCTTAGCATACTACCGCAAGTCATGGCTATGGTGTGTCTATATCTGGGTCAGATCCATATGTGTCTCTATGCCTGGCGCATTTAGGCAACCAGAAGAAGTCAACTAACTATTATGAAATTATCTGTGAGTATAAGTATCTTTTATATTCTAAATATATACTGAGTGCTAGTGATACATAGATTAATAAGACTGATTGGCCAGGTGTGGTGGCTCTCACCTGTAATCCCAGCACATTGGGAGGCCAAGGTGGGTGGATCTTTTGAGGTCAGGAGTTTGAGACCAGCCTGGCTAACATAGTGAAACCTCATCTCTACTAAAAGTACAAAATAGCCAGGCGTGGTGGTGGGCACCTGTATTTTCAGCTACTCGGGAGGCTGAGGCAGGAGGATCACTTGAACCCAGGATGCGGAGGTTGCAGTGAACTGAGATTGCACCACTGCACTCCAGCCTGGGCAACAGAGCAAGACTCTGTCTCAAAAAAAAAAAAAAAAGACCGATTTTTTTTTCCCCATCAAAGCACTCACAGTCTAGCAGATGTAGATAAATGCACGTGCACAAAAAAGCTATAATGCAAAATGGTAGAGTCTATGGTAAACAGCTCAAAGTATAACTAAACTTGGTTCTTGGGAAGCTTTGGATAAGCATGTAATGTTGAGTTGGCCTGTGAAGCATGGGATCCTTGTGGAGAAGGGGAAGAGATGTGTTGCAGACTGTGGAAAAACACATGAGGAGGCACACAGACGTGGCCTTGTTGTGGCAGGAGAGTGAAGACCACAGAGGACCCTGGATGGATGAAATGAATATCACAAAAGGTCTGAAGGGCATGTGGAGGAATGTAAAGGGGGCCTAGACTTTTAGACAGTAGGGAAGATCAGAACTTTCTTAGTACATTAATGGCACAGTTAGCGTTGATTTCAGATAGATTACAAGGACAAGGTATATTAAAGTGGGGACGGTGGTGACAGACCAGCTAGTTAGGAGATTGGTACTCTGATCTAAGAAAGAGCTAGTCAGGGTTTCTGCCAGTCTCACAAGAACTGAGAGAAGTGATAGCTACTTTAGGAGAATTGACAGCTCAGGAAATTTGCCAGATGTGAGAAGTCAGTAAGAGAGTAGAGGATAGAAAGATTTTAAATGGGATTAAAATAACAAAACTGATTCTTGGCCTTTGGCACTTAGGCATCCCCTCGGCACCTGGCCCACCCTGAAACAGGGCAGAAGAAACTCCAATAACCTCAGCCTTCTCTGGAAGACTTAATCTTCCCAGACCAGTCCGAGGAGAGATTAGAAAGAGACCACTGGGGCCAAAGGAAGGATCTGTCTAGCCCTGAGGCAGCACAATGATTTCTCTTCATTCACTCATCTCTTTAATCCTTTCTTAATCATTTATTAAGCAGCTTCCATCTGACCTCACATAACTTGGTGGAGAAAGTAGGAAAGTAGATTTTATGGGATGAATTTTGTCCCTGTAAATTCTTATGTTGAATCCCTAACTCTCACCTTAGAATGTGACTGCATTTGGAAATAAAGCCTTTAAAGAGGTAAATAAGTTAAAATGAAGCCATTAGGGTGGGCCGTCATGTAATCTGACTCATGTCTTTCTAAGAAAAGGACATTTAGACACACAAAGAGATACCAGGGATGTACACAAAGAGGAAAGACCAAGTGAAGACAGGGAGAAGACTTGGAGAGAAGCCTCAGAAGGAACCATCGCTGCCGACACCTTGATCTTGGACTTCCAGCCTCTGGAACCGTAAGAAAATACATTTCTGTTAAGCCCCCCAGACTGTGCTATTTTGTTATGGCATTTCTAGCAAATGAACACAATGGATGACTACAATTTGTAGTGATGAATTTGATACAGTTGAAACCTGGTACCCTGGGGCACAAGGGGAATCGTGATCAATTCAGCCCATGAGATCTAGAGGAGCAAGAAGTCCTCAAATGAGGTTCTGAAGGATAAGCAGGAATTTGCCAAGCAAAAATTGAAGGATGCCATCCTAGGCAGAGGAATTTCTGCTTTTTGGCTCCTCAGTTTGTCTGTCCATTCCCAGGGTCTGTTTGCCTCAGCTGTCTTCCAGCTAGACCCTATTTTCAAAAAGAGCACGAGGTCTGTTCTTTCTCGAGGCAACTGCTCTGCTTTGCCTGACTCTGCTTGGGTACATCCCAAGCAAGCTGCCTTCAAGAGTCTGTAAAATCACTGCTGACAGCCACAGCCCACATGGCCCTGCCAGCAGAGGCTCCTCCAAATGGCCCTTCATCCAGAGAGCATTGACCTAGTCTCATGGATTGGCCCTGCTTAAAACGCATGCGTTTTTGTGCACCACCATGACCAGGGAAATGGTGTTATTCCCTGATTGCCAGGGCAGCCGGGTGACAATAGCAACCCTGTGATTGCTGCTATCAGGACCACATGAAATGGGTTTAGGAAGGAGGAGCTCTCTTATCTAATGTAGAAGGAATACCAGGTAGACAAAAGCAGCAGCTGCTCATTGCAGTATTATTTTTACTCCCATTTAGAGAAGAGAAAACAGAGGCTTAGAGAGGAAGTGGCTTGTGAGCATTAAACATTCATTCATTAATTCAGCCATAAGTTATTAAGCACGTACTATATGTTAAGCACCATGCTAAGTCCTTGGAATCTATTAATGACTGAAACAAACACTTCTAGTTTTACGTAGATTGAACTACAGGGGAAAGTGACATCAAAAAAGAATAAAATTTATAAATTAATTGTATACTAAGAAGGTGATCAGGGAAAAAAATAGGGGAAGGTAAAGGGGTGCAGGCAGAGATAGTAATAATTTCACAGGGTAAGTCTCATTAAGAAGTTTATATGTAGGCAGAGACATAAAGGAGGTGAACCCGTTGGTTAGGCCAAGGAAGCAGTAATACAAGGGCCATCAAGTGGGAGCTGCGTCTTGCATTGTCGGAGGACAAATAGCCAGGAGGACAGTGTGGCTAGAGAAAAGTGAACAAGGTTAGCATATGAGTCAGGGTGATTGGAGATTAACAGGTGTCATCTTAGGTGGCTTGGGTTTCTACTAAGAACTTAAAAGGACCTCAGGCCAGTGCTTCCTGTAAGGATGTAGGCTGCCATTAAGGGAAGTGGGGAGCCATCACAGGATTTTGAGCAGATCAGTACTTTGATCTGATTCAGAAGGATCACTCTGACTGCAGGGGTGAGAATAGATTTCTCTATATTTTCAGTAGGAGAAGAAAGCACACAGCTTAAATCCAGCCCTGGCTTTCTCTGACTCCAGAATCACAGCACTTATCCTGTGATGTATATGGAGGGCCTGGAGCCCTTGAGTGTGGAAACTTTTAGACAGTGAGATCCTCAGGACTTAGCAAGGCCCCTGTCCTGATAACCCCCATCTTCGTACCTCCAACCAGTAGAGGGCATTTCCTAACCAGTATTTCATACCTAAAGAATCTTTCGAAAAGTCTCCTTGCTGACCCAAATCTCTGTGTCAATGAAGAGATTTTATGGGCTTGTTTAAGAACCCCATTTGCTTTTTATACAGATTTTTTTTCCTAGTCTCTTTTATACCCAAGTGATATTTTTAAATTAATTTCACCGAAAAGGATATTGTTATGAAGCTTACTTATATAAATTGTATATGCAAAGATTCTCCAAGCCTCTCCTTCAAAGTAGAGCTCTTTTGTGTGCAAATGAAGCCTCCTTCTGGATTATATTTCTATGTCCAGGTTTGCATAATTATTATTACTAAAAATGTATCCCTTTTCCTCAGGCCTAGCTCTCTAACCTCAACAGGCAGCATGCTCCCAGAGTCGGGCCAGCCCTCTGCAGAGGCCTGGATCTGAGGGAGGAGAGGTGGGCCAGGCAGAGGTAAGCAGGGAGAAGAAGGGCATCCTAGCTCTTTGAGGACTGACCGACCATTAGCGTTACCTTGGCTGAGTGGGGCTAACCAGAGTGTCTTCCTTTCTTCTGACACCACATCACGAGCACCCTGTGAGGGAAGCTCAGGACCTTTGGAGTTGGGAGATGCTTGGTCTGTGCATAATAGCAAAGGCTCTAGAGCCAGAGACCTGGGTTCTGGTCTCCATTCTTCCTTCACTAGCTGTGGGTCATCAGGCCAAGTGACTTAATCTCTCTAAACTTAACTCGTCAGTGTGCAATATGACTATATACGGGATAACATGTATAAACACTCGATGTGGGACCTAGCACAGAGTAAGAACTCTGAATATTCACGATGTCAATATTTATTCAGATGCAAAAGACCAGAACTCAAGCCCACCCCTGTCCTTGTAAAGCCCACCCCTGTCCTTTATAAACCTGGGCAAGCTACTCCCTTTTCTGAGTCACTTATGAAATGGAGTTAATGATTCCTGACTATCTTCCAGCATTATTTTGGAGTCTGTATGACATCATAAATGTGGAAGTACCTTGCACATTCTTATCATTACAAAGCAAATAATCTCAAGGGCTTTGGACTTTCAGAAGCTTCTGATCTGGATAAACTGACGAAAAAAATATGCTTCACAGACTTGGCATAGTTATTTATAGCCTGGATCCCATAAGCTGTAAAGTGTTTCCTATGGCGGAGCATGCAACAGGACCCCTTGTTTTGGTTTTA
This sequence comes from Papio anubis, assembly GCF_008728515.1. Classification (NCBI taxonomy): domain Eukaryota; kingdom Metazoa; phylum Chordata; class Mammalia; order Primates; family Cercopithecidae; genus Papio; species Papio anubis. The sequence goes on along the minus strand of NC_044989.1, from coordinate 18,190,723 downwards.
TTAATGAAACGGGTTTCATGTGTTACCTGAGACCTGTAAGCACCACCTGAAACATCCTTGTCATCTACTTCCACTGCACTGCCAACTTTTAGATACGCTTACTCATCGCCATGTAGTTCAGGGGCAAGGGCAGGAAGAATTGAATACCAAATGGGCAGGAGGCAATAGAGTGAAAGTGAACATTGGTACCAAAGAGACCTCCAAGGGAGTCGATGTCAGACAAGCATGTTTAAAATCCCCTTCAGGTAACTAGTGTTGCACAAGAGTGGAAGAAAATACAAAACCATAACAATAACGAAAATAGCTAAGGTTTTCAGAGGAAGGAGAACTCACTGGGGTCTGTATGAAAAGCCTTCCTGGAGAAAATCAGAACTGAGAGTAGCTGGAGTACTGGGAAAATAGAAGAGAACAGCAGGAAGTTACTAAAATCTGATGCCATCTCTATCCTTTGGTTGTTTAGGACTAAGGGGTGAGACTACTCTGTGCTTTCAAGATAGCCCATCTGAAGGAGCCACTCCTGATATTTAAAACTACAAGAATGCTTTGGTCAGACCTGTGATCCAGTGGACTTCAGGGGGAATCTGTAGGAGGCAGGACTTGTTTTCAGCCTTGATTTTGGTAAATACACCCACTGCCCAACTCTTCGGCAATGAGTAGGAGAACAGCCCCTAACATTTATGAGCCCTTACCATGTGCCCTTAACACTGTGTTAGATACAGGTGCTCCTTCATTTACAATGGGGTTATACTCGGAAAAAACCATCATAAATTGAAAACATCCCAAGTCAAAAATGCTTATTTTCCACCAAATATTTTCACTGTACAATGGTTTTGTCAGGACATAAATTCATCATGTGTATCACTTTCGCACCACAGTAAAACTAAAAAAACAAACAAACAAAAAACCAGTAAGTAGAATTACTGCTAAGTCGGGAATCATCTGTAATTTCAACTTTACAGGAATGACATGATAAGGTCCTATTATTGTATTAATTATGTACTGCTAGTGAATTACCACAAATTTTAGTGATTTAAAATAACACACGTCTATTATCTCACAGTTTCTGTGAGTCAGGAATCCAGGTATGTCTTGCCTGGTTCCTTCAGCTCCAGGTCTCTCACACGGCTGTAATCAAGATCTCAGCCAGCTCACAGTCATCTTAATTCAACTAGGGCAGGGTTCATTTCCAAGCACACTCAGTGGCCTTTGGTTGGTCTTAGTTCTTTGCTGGCTGTTGGGCAGAGGGTGTCCTTGTTTCTTACCATCTAGACCTCTCAATATGGTAGCTTGCTTCCTCATAAAGAGCAAGGAAGGCGGAGTGAGGGAGACAGCAAGATGGATTTAAATTGATTTAAGAGTCTTTTAAAACCTTATCTCACAAGTGACATCCTGTCACTTATGTGATAGTCTCATTAATTACAAGGAAGTTACTGGATCCACTCCATGAAGGGAATTGCACAAGAGTAGGAATACCAAGAGGCTGGGATCTTTGGGGGGCACATCTTAGAGGCCTTTTAAAACTTTATCTCAGAAACGACATCATGTCACTTATGTGATATTTTCATTAATTACAAGGAAGTTACTAGGTCCACTCCATGAAGGCAATTGCACAAGGGTATGAATACCAAGAGACTGGGATCTTTGGGGGACATCTTAGAGGCCTTTCTACTATAAATATGATCTCCATTTTATACAAGAAGAAATGGAAGCTCAGAGAGTTTGGAGAACTTGCTTTAGGGCCTCATAGCTAATAAATTGGAAGGAGGTTATGAATGTGGGTAATCTGAATCCAGAGTGCCAATGCCTTTCACCAGGATGCCCTCCAAATAGCACGAACCGTGCTGTGCAGAAGACAGGCTTTCTTCTTCAGCTATTAGCGCTGCTGGGGGGCTGGAGTTAAACCCAACTTACTGTGCCAGAGAATAATCTGTACATCTTGCCCGCCACAACTCAGATTCAGATAGCGATAATTGTGGTCCTGCTGGAGCACAGAGTAAAGCACTAATTAGAGAAAGTCTTGGCCTTTGGAGGATAGAGACATAGATAAAAACACTTGAGTGCCTAGCTGGCACCACCTCAGGGCCTTGGACTTTCATCCATGTGGGGAAGCGTTGTCCCCTCATTTTCGTGGGGCTCTCTCTTCTCATCCAAGCGTCTGCTTGAGGTTTTCTGTAACCTCTCCAACCTAAAACATCTGACATACCCATCCCTCTCTATTTTATCTTTTTGTTTTGTTTTTATAGGATTTCTTCTGATTTGATATTATTTTACTAATTTTGTGTGAAATTGATGATGATCTGTCTTCTTGCACTGGAACATAAGCCTCATGGAAATCAGACCTAGTCTGTCTTATTTACGCTTATACCCCTGGAACTACATGCAGAAGGCTCTCAATGGACACTTGTGGATTGATTTGCCACATATATAGCAGACTAAGGGTTAATTGGTATTTAGGTTGTATAAAGAATACATTCATAAGGAAGAGACAAATATCCAATGGAAAATCAACCAGAGATGTGAACAGGCATTTCCAGAAAATGAATCCTGAAATGCAATGAGCTGGAGTGCCCCATTAGTAATCAGAAAAAGAAGATATAAATTTATTTCCAACTGACTAGCAAATATTAAATGGTTTCACAATCAAACATGATCAAAGCTAGTGATAAACACAAACACTCACATACTACTGGTGACAACGTAAAGTGGTTCATCTACTTGAGAAAGCAATTCGGCAATATGTAGTTACATTAAAAATTAGCAGCCTCTATGGTCTGCAATTCCACTTTCAGATGTATATTTTAGAGGAATTCTCAAAGATATGTACAAAAAGACATGTACAAGAATATTCATTACAGCATTATTTTTAACAGTGAAAAGTTGGAAAACATTCAAATGTCTACCTATAAATAAATACAATATACTCTATATATGTGTGTGTGTGTGTGTGTGTGTGTATAAATTACATTCAGCTGTTAAAAATAATGACCCATATCTATATACAAATCTCAAAAACATGTTGACGTCCACTTCTGGTTCTGATGCAGTAGCTGTAGCAAATCACTGTTCTAGCTGAGAACAGTAAGAAAAACATTTTAGAAAATTAATTGTCTTGAAGGCAGCAGAGAGCTGCTGAAGCAGCCAGGAGGTTAAGCTGCGTGCACAATTTTCTGAACTCCACTTTGACGTCTGCATTGGCTAATTCTCTGTGCAGGGGCCTGGGAAGCCTGGCAGAGGACAGTTGCTGAGAAATCTGAAGGCACTGAGCAGAGAAACAATGGAGTCTGCAACTGCCAAGGCAGCTAGGACTCCAGGGGCCACAGTGTCAGGGTGACTGTAGACTCAGGGAAATGACGCAATAGTTGACGGGCACTTAATTATAGAGATATCTGCGGCATGGCATTATTGGGAGAACCAAATAAAATGAATGTGCCAATGTGATGTCTTCTTGGCAGTGACTTTCCCTGCAGGAGGCAAGGTGGCATGACGAACGAGCCAAGGATGTCAGGATGGTGCATCTTTAAGAGATGCATTGCTGGGTAAATCCTATGTGAAATTGTCTAGAAGTAAAAGTTGTGAGTTTAAATCCCAATTCTAATCTTTCTTTTTTTGTTCCATTTCCTCCTCACAACTTCTATGTTACTTTGTATATTGTACCGTATGGTAGAAAGTTAGAGGAATTTAAAAAGAGTCTGCAAAGTGCTCAAAATTGGAAATTACTTAAGTTTTCAAAATGCATAAAATTAATGAGAATTGCATAATAATCAATAGTGCTGAATTCATTTTAAGCTTTGTTTTCATTACTGCCCCATGGCAACGGTCTCTTTGTTAGCACGCACAAATCTGTCACCAGCCCATTCTATTGTTTACCAAAAGGAGTTGGCAGGGGGTCATTTTTGTCACTACTCAGTGTTCTTATAATTAAATTTTTTTCTGTATCTTATATCAATGTCACCCAAGGGTACATTAAGTAGTGGAAATAGTGCTTTTGCTGAAAAACATTTCTGAGAATAAAAACATTAGGAAACAGGATTAGATGTGATAAAATACTATGATGAGGACCAAATATCTGCCAGGATAACTCAAGCAGTTGATTTAGGAAAACACTACAGATAACCTCATTGAAAATGAAAAGCACTATTAAACAGACATATCTAAATTTTCAAAAAATCCTTAGTGACATATCCTCTATTTATTGTTATAAAATTAAGTTCAAAAGCAAAAACAAAAAAGTTACACTTTCTAATGGTACTTACAGATTTACAAGTCTCAAAAGTGAAATCTATCCTTCTTTATATTTGTGCCTGGAAGAAAATTAGCTTTGAATTATTCAAATGTGTAATTATGTGAAGTTTCCAGCAATGAATTATTCGTGTAGAAAGGGACTGCCTTGCACTGACCTCCACGGAGGCTCTCGTAGGCCATAGTTATCTGTGGAGAGCCTGTCTTCCTACCTAAAGACATCCTGAGAGCAGCATCCAACTCCGTCCGTCTGTGCCCTCCCAGCGCAGGGGCCAGGGAAGTTTCCCACAACCCTCTCTCCCCTAAGGCAGTTGTTGGGGGTCTGTGGGGCTGGGATTGCTCCCATACCTCCCAGAAACCTCACCCTGGGCCTAGGGGACCGGCCTAAGATTGCAGGGCTTCTGATGAGGCTAATACAATGGGCTGGCTAAACCCTGAATAGTTAAAGTCTAGGAACTCGATAAGGCGGTGAAAGCTCAGTGCAAATGACGGCCGCCTTCCAAGTCTTGATAATTTCAATATGTTTCTCCAACTTTGCAGAGAAGTCCGGCCTCTGGCCAAACTCTCACGATAAACCAAGGCAGCCTTACCCTTGGTTGTGCCTTTGCCTGGAGTCTCAGTCCCCAGAACATGTGAAGCAGGCTGAGGGGTTGCAGGCAGCATGGCCTAAAAGCAACTAGGAGCAGGGGGCTTCAGCATCCCCGTTAGAGCCTGTTTAACAAGTTCTCACTTTAGGCCTCAATTTCCTTACATGCAAAATGAACCTTGCATTAGATTATTTCTGAAATTCCATCTTTGTTTTAAGGGGGTATGAAAATAAAAAAGAAATTGACTAGCCACCATCTTCCCCCCAAAAATTTGAACATACATTTTACAACACACCAACCCCACAATAACGTTTCCTTCCCTCAGTGCTGATCCCTGCTACCTTGAGTTTAACAATGCTCAGAGACCTTTCCTGTACTTTCTGTTTTATGATTTGAATATGACAGAGTCCAGAGAAAAAGAAGAAAATGTCTCCCTCTTCTCGGGACTATCCTTCTGTCTCCACCTCTCCAGCTGTGAAATGAGAATAACAATCATTACCATAAGGAAATACTTATCTCCAAGGGATATGGGGAAAGTTCATGAGATAATAGCGCTTGTAGCTGCCAGAAGAGGAGGAAGGCAAGCAGGAGCCCCTGACACCCGCCCCAAGGGGTGGTAGCTCTTAAGGGGTTATAGGGAATCGCTCCAGGGGTCCAGGTGGGAGCAAGATGGGAGTGTCAGGAGTGTGGGTTTGCAGCTTGGTCTTATTATTATTATTGTTATTATTATTATTTTTTAACTTCCTGGGTTTTGGTTCCTTGCCTTTCCTCCTCCTGCTGGAAGATTCCGGAGTCAGAGACCCCAGGAATTCCTGCCTTGACATTGCCTTTTTCAGTACTTCTATTCCTGACATGTCTTTGGGAACACTGTCAATATCCTGGCAAACCACTTGACATTTTTCCCCAGCAAAGCTGTTTCTGAGTCTGCATTCAAAGAGCAGACTTTCTTAAAATTAGAATTTGGTCCTGCTGCCCTTCAGCAATTTGAGGTACCCAATCCAGGGTTGAGACAGGCCAGTTTTATTTTTAGGCGTGGATAGTGCCTTGCTGTTCCCCACAGAAAATCTGAATCTTTTTGGCCTGTGGCCACACACTTGTCCTCAAGGCCTCACCATGGCTGGGCTGCATCAGCTCACACCTGAATCATTGCCTTAGCTGCTACCCAGTACCCACCAATCTCTCGGTGCTTCATCCATCCCTCTGGGGTGGCCTTCCGGCCCCAATACTTTTATCAGCAGGCTTCAGCACCTCCCCACTCCAAGAATCAACTCACAGCTACCTATGCCACATCTGTCTGGGATTTTCAAATACAACACTTTGCTTTTTCATCATGATGAGTTTTGAGGGCAGTAGGCAGTCTTATTTTTGTTTCAATCTTAAAAATTAGAAAAGTGGGGTATAGAGAGTAGTGTGCCCCAACTCAGTATTAGAGATGGAAAGACAGAGAGGAACCCCAGGACAACTGGATCGAAATATAGGGCTCTGTGTATGCTTGATGGGCTTTCTGCCTTTCTCAGTGATTTTCGGCCTTCACTGAGCATTAGAATCACATATAGAGGATTGAAAAATAATAATTGTTCCAACTCATTCCCCCAAATCCTGTCTGATTCAGCAGGTCTGGGGACCGGTATAGGCATTTTCAAAATGGTGAGACTGGTTCTTCCTGAATTGAAAACCACTATCCTCTCAAGTAAAGACCTAATCATCTTTTCTAGCCTTACCTCCCATGTTATCCAGATAACAACCTTGGGTCAGGCCAGGCTGGCAAATTCATTGTGTCCTGGATTTCTCTTGCTCTATCTGGCCTCTGCTCCTTTGTTTCTATGAGATCCTCTGCCTAGAATGTTCTTCCCAGTCCTCTATCCATACCCAAGAATTCTTCTGCCAGGGTTCAATTCAATCCTGCCTTTTCCGGGAAGGCTGCCATGAATCTCCAAGGCCATGGGGATTCGCCTTTCGTGGAATCCTTAGTTTACTCACAGCCAGGAGGAATTATTTTGGCATTTATCATTTATTGCCTTATGTTGCTACAGATCTGTTTCATGGGTTACTCTTAACTCTGCGGAGGGACTGCAAAAGTCACAGAGAGTGTGAGAGAAGGCAGAAAGAATGACTAGAGGATTCAAAGTCAAGAGTCCTGGGTCTGACCCCTGACCCAAACAACTATTGGTGACCTGACCGTGAGCTGATCATGGTTTCCTTACGTTATTTTCACTATTGCTTGTTCATTTTGTCTTAGAGCTTCAGTGGTCTTCATTCCAAAAAGAAAACAATGTAGGAAACCAACGATTTCAAGATTCTGTATCAAAAAGCACCTAGCAGCATTACTGTAATCTCAGAAGCTCTCAATATCTTGCAGGTCTCAATCTGAGACCTAAATCCAAGCCTTCTGTCCAATTTTGTTCTAACTACACCATACGAATGTGAAGACTTGGATTTTCTGAAAAAAATCACAACTAAAAAAATGCATTTTTTCATCACACCCTAAATGCAAGGAAATCCCAGGTCTTCACCTGTAAATATGTGTTGAACTAAAGAATGAGCAAATGAAGCACAACTGAAATTCTACAGGAAACATGCAAAGAGGAAAAAGAGAAGGAATGATCACATCTGACAAGGGGAGTCTGAAACTTCTTTGAAGATGTGATATGTCGCTGTTGAGGTTTTAGGACATCATTTTGCTCTTCCTCTGAGTATTCAGAGTCAATTCAGTATGGGCACTAGGGTCAGAAGGAAGAAGCTCAAACCATCAGTTGGTAAGTCTGGATTGGAGAACAGGCCTCCTTCACCTGCCTTTGCAGTATAAACGCTTATGAGGGCAGGGCCAGTCCCAGGCAGACATTTTCACCCTGCCCACTGCAGAGGGCATTGCTCCTTCATGCCAGTCCTGTCCCCATGGAGGGACTTGCCCTGAGCATGGGGCTTCAGGACTGTCTCTAGAAGGCAACCACAGGGAGAAAGTAAGTGGAAGCCAGGCAAAAAGCCCTTGATTGGCAGGCAGGAGGAGCCCCGCAGACGGAGGGATGGTGGAGCTGAGCCGGCTATGCTCAGGTCCTGATCCCCTAGGAAGAGTGAGTCAAAGATGGAGCCAGGGCTGGGAATGTTCCTCCATCTTTTCTCCTCCTAAAGAGAGTGGTGAAATACTCCACTTTGCCTCTCCGCTCTGTGGAAAAAGAGGTATGGATGAGTATTTCTACCTAAAAACGCTCATGATGATAGCAGGCAGACATTTAAGGACAAAAAAGAATCAGAGAAAACAGTATATATAAATTGTACATATGCGTGCTTGATGTGTGAAAATGTGGAACCTGTACACGGAAGGGGGTGCACCCTTGTGCATGAAGCCTGTGGTGCACAGAAGAAACTAGAGGAGAAGAAGGAAAAAATGGCATCGCCAGATTTGGAGAGCCTCAGATTCCAGGCTTAGGAGTTTGACTTTGATCATCAGGCAGTGAAAATCTACGCCTCTTATTGGAAACATAACTCTAAAGCATCTGCCTGCACCAGCATAGCAAGCAGTTCTTGTTATGGCAGAAAAACTGGCCTTAGCCACCCCCTCCACTTGACCTATTTGTGAGCAATCCTAGGTAGAGTCCCCTGGACTCCAGAATAAGATCATGCTGCACATTCACCTAAAATATATTATAGGAATTCTGCAGCCAAATATCCTTGACATGAATACAGAAACAACAGAAATACAACAAGCAGATGACTGAGAACTGGACTCACTGGTGGGGATTTGGAGGTGGCAGAGTGCAGCCTGTGGAGTGTTTGGCCCCGAGGGTCACATCATTCTGAGGACAGAGCAGAGCTGCAGGTGACTACTTAGTGAGGGTCAGAGGTAGTATGCAAACATGAGCTTTGGACTCATTAACTCAAGTAAGACACAGCACTGGGGAAATAAAGGCTGACCCATCAACAGAGGAATTATATTCAACTCTGGTGAGAACCACACCAACAGTCCAAGCAATTTAAGAGATGCAATTAACTAGTATGAGGATGAGCCCTCTAATTTCTGTCTCCAAATTGGATAGCATGGACTCTTTATATTTATTCAGCACACTGCAATGTGCAAAGCCCTTTCACATGACATTACTCATGAGTTGTCACAAACAGCTCTGTGAAGCAAGGAGAGCTAGGGGAGTACAATCCCCATTTTAGGAAACTGAAGCTATGAGTTCCATGAGGAGGTCTCAACTCAGGCCAGCTCTCCCTCTGGCTCCATTGTAACCTTGTGGTTTTATTGATGGGGTTTTTGCTTGAGGAAGAGGATGCTGGAGTTGATCTGACTCATCAGTCTGCCTCCCCTGTAGAGGTAGAGGCCTGCGCTAGAGAATATTGTTAGGGTTCTTCATCCTATAAGGCACCATCCACATGTACTGTTTCCAAAGTTACTGGATTTGCTTAATCCAAAGTGGTTAAGTAGAATGACAAACAGAGATGGGGTGTTAAAATTAGGGTTAACTGACAAGATTAAGAACTTCCTATACTGCTAGATGTATTTTCCTGCTTTCCTGATCTTTTAAATGGGCCTAAAATATATATAAGTGGATACAGAGATACAAATTGGTAGCTCTAGGGCCAGAAGATGTTTAAACTAGTGTTTTAAAAAGCAATAGTTTGAACACCAAATTCAGGGTAGGCACCTTCCAGTTCGACAAGGTTCGCACAATTCCCTATTATCTTAGATCCACTTTTATTCATTCATTCAGTCAACAACAACTATTTACTCTATGCCTGTTTTGAGCCGGGTGTGCCCCCATAATTACATTTTCGTTACCTGCCTGGGCCCACAGACATTTGAATAACCCGTCTCCACCCTAGACCACAATTGAGGGGGGCTCATGTTTGACGAATGCTCCTTTATTCCTCTGAGTGTAACCTCCGTACGTGAAGTTTACATCACCTTGAAGCTAAGGTGTTGTAACTAATGTTCACCCTGGGTCTTCAGAGATTGGTTTTTCCAAAGACTCTGCTGCTTTTCCTTTTAAAATCCCAGAGCCAGAAGCAAATGGTAGGCATTCCTCTCCCCAGAGCCCAACTAGGTGGCTGACACCCGGAAACTTTCAGGGACTTGCCCAAGGCCCCAAAAGTAGCAGGGAGGCCTCCCAAAAGGACTGGTCCTCTTGATTCCAAGCCCAGAGGTAGATCTCCTGTCCTTGAGGGGCTTTGGTTTCAGACCCTGCCTGAGAGAACAAAAGAGACTTCAGTTGTCACATCGACACAGCGCTGAGCTGCTCTATTTTCTAACTTGGCTGGCTTTTCCGTGTGCTGTTTCACATCAAATACCTCCTCCCCCCACTTTCCTTCAGATGATTGGTTGAAATTAAATATCCTGAAATTACATTGAAGGGGGGGGGCTAATACAAAATTTTAATCAAAATACAAGCTTAACAGTTCCCAGCCTTTGAAATGCGAAGCAGACACTGGGTCCGCAGGGATGCCCCGACATGTTCTCAGGTGTGAAGTTAGCCAAGGAAGGGGCCCACTCTCTGAACATGAGAATTACAAGTAAACCAGCACATTGAAACTCAGGATTTCCAAATGAGGCAGGGCCTTCTCTCCCTTTCCATTGTGTGCATGGGCAGGCTGGCCCAGAGGGAAGTTCTCACTGAGGACACTGGAGGAGAAAGGGTCCCTCCTGAAAGGGTCTGGTGGTTCTCCCCTGTCCCACCTGGCTTTGATCCATAGGTATGCCATCTGGGGCCTGAAAGCTTAGGAAGGAAAGGACTGAATAAAGGAGCCTGCAGGGGAGGCAAAACCCCTGATACAGCGAGAACCACTCGGATGGAATGAGGCAGGCATTGGGCGCCCTCTGGTGGCACGTGCCCCACCAGACAAAACGGAGGCTTTCTCCCTGGATTAACTCTATAAATAGAAGGATGATTTATTAAACAGATTTGAGGCTCATTTGAGGCACTGGGCCATGATTGCTTCAGGGCTCAAATAAGGAGGTGCTTAGGACCCTGCCTCTTATGCAAACACCTGGACTCACTTAGCAAGTCACTAGCATGATCTACATTACAAGTGCATCGGACACTGTTGGCTCAGCGGTTCCCAGCCAGGAGATGCCAAATTCCTCATATATAAAAGGAGCTTTAGTAATTCAAGCAAAATAAGCACACTTTTCCCCCCACTGCCTTCCTAGAGACCTAGGCGGCAGGGTTTCTGGGAGGATACACAATACCTTGTTACAAACCATGTAATGTTTTAAAAAGTATCTATCTGACAGCCTTGGCTAAAACCAAATCTTCTATCTCGATTACTTCAATATGTCACATCCATATCGCACCATAGCGTCCAAGCTTTCAGAGCCAAAGCCTCTCTGTCTTGTCCAACCTTCCCATCTGGAAGCAATGAGCTTAATATTCTGGCTCTCCCCCCATAAAAGCTATGTCACAAAAAAGTAGCAGCCTGTGAACTGCTTTAGCCCCCCAAGACACACCGGAGCTCCTCATTCTCTGCAGGCTCTTTTCAGTTACATTTTAAGACCCTCCCCTGCTCCCCCCGTCCCTTGCTGCCCCTGCCTTCCAAACAGCCTGAGATGCTCAGCGCAGTACCAGGAGGACAGGAGTGAACTGACAATCATTTATACTTTAATCCTCCTTTATGACATTTTGAGGGATGAAGCTTAAAATATCTTGGAGGCTGACAGACTCCCTCTGGACAAACGTCTCTGCTAGAGAAGAGGCATTGCCTTACAAGGACCCGACTGTTTCTGGTGACCCATCAGAGACCCAGCTTTGAAGCCTGTCTTGTACCACCTCTCCCACTCACCTTACCTTCTCCAACATTGCCAGAAAAGTTTCAGTTCATGGTGACAATGACCTTCCCTATTGCATGTGCCTTAGTCACTAATTGATTCACTTATTCATCCAGTTTGGATTGACTACACGGCATGTCCCTTTCCATGTTCTCTGTTTCATTGCAATGTCAAATGGGTCCCTGGCTCCCAGGAGCCTGAGTCTCTGAGGGAGACTAACCCCACTCCAGAACCATTAGATGAGTGTTCCTTAAAGCACGGTTCATGGGTCACTGCTGCATGGGAATCTTTTGGGTGCCTGTGAAGTGTGCCTATGTCCTGGCCCCTGCCCAGGCCTCCCAAAAGAGAATCACTGGAAGCCAGCTTAAGAATGTGCATGTTTAATAAAATTCTCCAGTAAGTAACTTCTACACACATTAAAATCAAGAAACTCATTGAGTTAGGTCAGATGAAGCAGCAAATGACGAAGTGCAAAATGCGAAAAGAGACCACATGAAGCGAAGACAGAACTTAGGGCTTTGCCTGGAAATGACATAATGCTGCTGCTCGGTCCCAAGTCCCAGGGTTTTGGAAGATTGGTGTGAGTGGAAATCACCTCCAGCTGAGCACCTAGGACTTTGGATCCTTGACTGTTCTCCTTCGCCTGGAAGCTTCTGGGGGCAGAGGCCAGCTTTCCTGTGTTGAGTTCTTGGGAATGGCCTCTGTGTCCTGGAAGGGATTTGAAAGAGCAGCTCATCTAAGCTCTTCATTGTATAGGAAATACATATAGCTGACCAAGGGGAAGGAGGCTGTTCGAGGTCACACAGTCACTCAAAACAAATTTATTTAGGCTAATTCTTTGGTTTGGAGACATCAGTACTTGGAAAGAAGCCAAGCTCATGTTTCTTAAGGCATGTATTCTCCAATGTCCTAAAGCACTGTCCATTCACTGAAAAAGAATACACTAAAGAGTTTTTAAAAGTGCTCATCCGAGGGCCATTTCACAGGCAGAGTTCAAGTGGCCCCGCTTCCACAGGCGATACGCACAAAACCTGCTTCTTGAAATGCCGTTTGGTTGCACTGGAGTTAACCTCTTTTTGGCAAATTAGTTCATGACCTGGGAACAGTTAAATGAAACTGTAGGCACATCAAGAGGAGGTTATTTGTGTTCTGTCTTTTTTTAGCCCAAGTCTCTGATGTGTTTATTTGGAAGCTTGGCTCACGCTTACTATCCCACTACTTACAGTTAATCCTGTGTTTTCTTTGAGCTACCTTTAAATCCATGTCAAATGAAAAATACTGCCTGATTTTGAAGTGCGTGGTATTATAAAAAGAATCCCAAGGTTTATGATCTCAAATTTATTGTCAAATGTATTTACTTCTCATTTTTCTTTTCTTTTTTTTTTTTTCCTGACAGAATTCAGCCTAGAAGTTTTTAGTATGAGTCATGAAGGAGCAGGGATGGGAGATGTTATATAGTGTTTCCTGGGGAACTCTGTGGTACCAGAGAACTGCCCACAGAGAGTGTCCCTCAGTTACAGCCTCTTGAAAAACAAGTTAGTTTCAAAGGGCAGGGACCACATCTGATTCAGCCCCCTGTCATTAGTATCGAACACTGTGTTAGGCACTCAGGGGTATTCAGTACGTGTTGGCTGGATTAGTGGCCACTGAAATGAATATGAAGCTGGCGCCTCCTTTTTTGTTTTTATTGAAATGAGCTCTTAAGGAGCTGAAATAGTTTTGTTATTTTTTATATGTCCATGATACAAAAAAGCTAACTTTCAAAAAATAAAATGTTCTTTTAAAAACAGTTCTATATTCAGTTAAATATTCTGAAAATGACTAAAATTGTATAAATATACACAGGTATCTGATGTTTGCTTTGTACTAGTTATAAAGCAAGATTCAAAAAAAGAAGGTTGCTTTTTATAACAATTTTTTAAAACTTAAATTTTTTCAGACATGGAATCAATCCAGGTGCCCATCAATGGTGGATTCAGTTAAGTCAATGTGGTCCATATACACCATGGAATACTACACAGCCATAAAAAAGAATGAAGTCATTTGCTTTGCAGCAACATGGGCACAGCTGGAAGCCATTATTCTAATCAAACTAACGCAGAAACAGAAAACCAAATACCACATATGCTCACTTATAAATGGAAGCTGAACATTGGGCACACATGGACATAAAGACAGGAACAATAGACACTGGAGAATACAACAGTGGGGAGCGGCGGGGAAGGGTGGAAAAACTAACTGTTGGGTACTGTGCTCAATACTAAGTGACAGGATTAATTATACTCCAGACCTCAGCATTACACAACAGATCTTTGTAACAAACCTGCACATGTACCCCCGATTCTAAAATCAAAGTTGAAAAAGAAAAAGAAAATACCCCAAACCCTTTTCATCAGAACTGTTCTTTTTTATCTGTTTTAGGAATCAGGATTGGTTGATTTTTGGACTCTGTAGTATTCTCAGTAGGACCTGGAGGAGCTACCATGTCCTCCACCAAGGCACTAGGAAAGTCAGCTTCCTGATATTTAAGGATGAATCAGGTGGCAGAAATCATAGTGGCACCCCCAGCTGTCCTTCCTACCTCAGCTCTGTGGCTTCTGTCATCTACAAAGGACTATGGGTAGGATGTGAGGCAAGGCTGACAGGTGAAAGAAGAGACAGAGTGGAAGAGAGAAGGGAATCCACCCAATTTCACTCTCTTTTCCCAGCCACCCTGGGTACCAACACATACATGCTCAACATGGCATGTGAAGAGACACAAAACACTTTTGCTTTTGCATGTTATACAATGGCTTTCACTATGTTCTCAACTGGAGTCATTCAAGGCTCATATTTTGAAGCTGCCAACACACCCTGTGATGGGGGAGAAAGAATATTGGTAAATCTTAGTGGTTCTTTCAATGTCTGGCTGTCTTGTCCCATACCCCAAGACCTTAGGTTTAATTGCTCTATTTCATTCTGTACTTGTTTCCTGGGGTCTATCTCACCTCCCAATCAGACTACACACAAGCTCCAGAACCAAAATATGTGTTTCTCCCATTCTCTGCCTAGCTTAGTGATGGGCACAGTGTGGATGCTTGCTAAATGTTCACTAAATCCAAGAGATGGCTCTATAGCCCAGCCACGCCTATCACCTTCTGTAAGAATTCTCTCCAGATTTCTCCAGGCAGGAGACAACCCGGATACCTCTGGGAGATTTAAACAGACTTTAGGAACCTGCAGAACCATGTTTCTAGTTGACCTCTGAGCTTACTATAAATTTTGAGATAATGGTTAAAACCCACAAAGCTTCCTAGAAATGCCGCTAGACTACATTAGGCAGATTAAGAATCGCAAGATAAATATTTTGCACATTTCCTTCTATTTATCAAGACTCTGCCTTCTGGGGCTGTGGTATTTCAGATGACTCGACTCCTGCAGGGTTAAATCGACTCCATTTGGGTTCACTCTAAACAAGCTCACATTCCAGCCTTGCAGTCACATTCCTGACTCGCACACGCAGGGCCCTCAGCAGGCCTTAATGCACCTTTCACATCCGAACCGTCCATCAGACATTAATGTGGCGGAGCCATCACCAGACAAGTTCATTTTGCCATTAATATCCTGGAATAAGAACGTTGAATATACACATCCTGAGATTTAATCTGTAAACAGAGCCCCGAGCGTCTGGGAGAAGGAGGTGTGTTTATACTTCGTTACTGCTACTTCCACCAAGTTAGGTGGGGCTATCTCTGGCACTAAGCAGAGATGTTTTCTCAATGGTTGGAGGGTAAAGTCTAAGATGACGTTTTAACCTGCAATGTCTGCACCCTGATGGCTGGTCCTGGGAATGGAGTCCCAGGGCTCTCCCAATTGCCAACAAACTTCATTCTGAGAGGCCCCAAATGCCAGGGACAGGGCAGTTGTGTTTGGCTTGTGTTTATCTCTGGCCACCTCTGCAGGAGACTCATGGGGATGACTCTCTCCCCTTCTTCCAGGAAATGACAAGGGTACAGAGACAAAGGCATCCTCTGTAGTCCCAGGATTCTAAACTCTGCTGTCAGCAGCCATCACTTCAGGGTGTAGGATCCAAAAGCAAATTTGAAAAGAGTTTAGTGATCATTTCTAAAGTATCAAAGTATGTGAGAGACTGACAGCTTGAGTCACTCAGAACTAATAATTGCCAGCTTCATCTTTTCCTACGTATGCCAAAAATTAGCCTGTCCCACTTGCTGTAAGAACAACGTTGGCTTCTGTTTCTTCTACCCAGTTCCGTGGGACTACAGTTACTGATTCAGGATTAGGAGACATTAGAAGAAAGGAAAACCTATTTTCTCAGAAGAAGAAGAAAGAAAATAAGGAAGCAAGAACAACTGTTTGAAATAAGGGTAAAGCATTGCCTTAGAAACTGATTTTGAACAGATTTCCTTTCCTTAAGAGGCGAAGACTCAAACTGGCAGCTACAGAGCACATCCAGCTCGGAAGTATTTTGTTTGGCCCCATCAGGGTTGGCCTGGGGAGTCCCTTTGAAACAGAGGCATGCATTTGGCTCTGAGAAACTTATTATTTCTACAAATTTGCCCTGTAACACCCAGAGGGAGACACACTGAAGCCTGGGAAGGATGTTAACTCTTGGTGGCACTGTGGTGGCACTGTCTAGACAGAAGCAGGCCTGGGAAAGATCCAGTGCAGACAGTCACCTTTAATTGAGGGCAGGGGGTTATTTATCACTGCTCCCTCTGCTCCTGCCTCCACACATGCCCTGATTGCCCCATTGCCAGCAACTCCCAATATGTATCACACACATGCACACACCACACCCGCATACACACACTTTCTCACTATTCGATATGGCAACAAGGAGTTGCAGCTGAGTGTGAGCACGCTCCTTTGCTATAACATATGCTTTCAGTGTGCCATACTCACACACATTGACCTGCCTGGCCCTGTGGGCACAGGACTTTGTAAGCACCCTGATATCTGCTTTGTTTTATAGGGTCTAGAACTGTCTGTTCGTTCTTTACCTCTGAGAAGACTGGGACTCATGGGGCAGCCACCAGATAGGAGATCTGGTGCTAAGCCCAAGGCTGGGGCAGCAGGGAAACCACACCCAGTTACTTCCAGTCTGTTCTCTCTGACCAAGGTTCCCTGTCCCCTCCAAGAGCTAATGCATAGAAACCCTCTCACTGGTGGACAGTCCATGGTTAATATTCTTTTCTTTTCTTCTGTGATCAAAAGAAATTCTGTTTCCTCATAGATGCTGGAAGTTCCCTATGGAGAAAAAAAATATTATTATTTCTCTCTCATCTTTTTGCACTCACGGGCTAAGAGCTTCTCAAACCCCAAGGGCTCTGCTCACAATCACCAAACGAGGGAAAAAGCAGCTGGACATGCAGCCCGGAGATGTGTTCCCAGCAGTTGAGACTCTGGCTCCCGTAGATTGCACCTCACACATGCACACCGTTCGTCTGTGTGCATTCAGAACCTGTTCTCAAGATCAAGTCTGATTCTCACAACAACCCCAAGTAACCACAAGGACAAGTGTGATGAGTTTCCCACAGTTCACAGAACAAGATGGGATGACTTGTTCAGAATCATCCCTCAGGTTAGCGGTGGGGCTGGGACCAAGAATCCTTTTGTCTGGTTTCCTCCATTATTCTTTGCCTTCTGCAATACAATATTTGACATATTAAGAATCCCAAATAAATCAAGTAACGCTATTTAATTTCAAGCTAAGGCTAAGGAAGGAGACATTTCCAAATTAATTATTTTGAAAATTGTAGTAATAGTGTAAATGATTAGAGAGGATGAGAATGACTAGCGGTGGTGGTAGTGGAGTAGGAAAAGGTGGGGCTGGAAAAGCAGGTGATTTTGACACTGGAATCTCATCACTTTGAACTTTTTGGATTGCAATTGCGTAGCCACGTTCACACAAATTGGAGTAATAGCAATACTATGGGGACACAGTTTTTGGTACCTAGCAAGAACCAGATCCTGGGATTTGATCTAGGTCGTCACATTTAATTTTTATAGCCTCACATCTGTGTGTGAGGGAGGTATTTATTTTTATTCCCATATAACAAATAATTGCCATTTAGTTGTGGAATCCATTTTAATAGGCCAGAATGTATCAAGAGCCCTCTGAATATCTAAAATATAACAACAATCAGACACAGCAAGACAAATACCACATGACCTCACTTATATGTGAAGTCTAAAAAAAAATCAAATTCACAGATGTAGAGACTAGAAAGGTGGCTAGCAGAATCTGGTGAGGGGTGAGTTGGGAAAACAGAGATATTGGTCAAAGGGTACAAGTTTCAGTTAGACAGGAAGAATAAGTTTTACGTATCTATTTTACAGCATGGTGACTATAGTTAATAAAATGCATTATTGGTCAACTGATGGTCATGGTCCATTAATGGTGCATAATATGTATATATCAGGAGGAAAATAGATCCAGGGCACATAGTTAATACAATCTAATATCATAAACACATTTGTGTATATATATGTATATATGTATACATATGTGTGTATATGTATATAACCCACATACATATTCACACATGTATCTATAAAATACCAAAACACCACCAATAAAACAATGATTGGATGTTTAATAATCTTCTCATTTATTTAATTTTATAAATTCACAAATAAATTTATAGTTTTTAATACCATAAAAACTTATAAAGCATGTAATCCCATCACTTTGGGAGGCCAAGGCGGGCCAACCACGAGGTCAAGAGATGGAGACCATCTTGGCCAACATGGTGAAACCCCGTCTCTGCTAAAAATACAAAAATTAGCTGGGTGTGGTGGCATGCGCCTGTAGTACCAGCTGCTCAAGAGGCTGAGGCAGGAGAATCGCTTGAACCCAGGAGGCAGAGGTTGTAGTGAGCTGAGATCACTCCACTGCACTCCAGCCTGGCAACAGAGTGAGGCTCTGTCTAAAAATAATAACAATAATAATAATAATAAATAAAACTTATCTTACGAATGAATGACATAGGCTTCTTTCTGATACTGATTGTTAGAAATCCTGAAATCTATGTAAAACAGCCATCCTTTCCTCCAAGACCCCATGTGTCACTGGAGCCACAATATTGAGCTTACTCTAACATATCTAAGATGTCAGGAAAGAAGACAATTTCAGCTTAAGTAGTGTGGCTGGTTAGGTTATTTGAGTAAATTCTCCTCCTGAAAATATCTGAAATGCTATCCAAAATGTATTTTTATAGAATAAACACAGAAGAGCTTATAATATAGTAAGAAATTGTCTGGTCAAAAATCTATGTAAAGGCAGGAAACCAGAGATGTAAGAGGACACTCATGGCTGCATTTTCCTGAGAGTACTGGGCAAATCGGATTAAAATATGGAGTGTGGAAGCCACACACCAAAGGCCACACTTTCCCTGGAGGAGAATCCACTAAACAACACATGCCTGTAAAGCTGGGATCCAACCAAAAATAAATCTGCTTTGCCTAATCCACCACAAAAAACCTGTGTCTTTCCTTTCCTGAAGGGAGCCGCATAGAAATCTGCCTTGGTACTGAGAAAATAAAGTCTCTGAGAAGTTGTCACCACAAATTATCCCTAGCACATACTGAGAGTCCAAATTCACAATAACTGTTAAAAATAATCTTCAGGCCGGGCACAGTGGCTCATGCCTGTAATCCCAGCACTTTGGGAGGCCGAGGTGGGCGGATAGGAGGTCAGGAGTTCAAGACCAGCCTGGCCAACATGGTGAAACCCTGTCTCTACTGAAAATACAAAAAAATAGGCAGGCGTGGTGGTAGGCGCCTGTAATCCCAGCTACTCAGGAGGCTGAGGCAGAATTGCTTGAACTTGGCAGGCAGAGGTTGCAGTGAGCTGAGATCATGCCACTGCACTCCAGCATGGGCAATAGAACAAGACTCTGCATTGGGGAAAAAAAAAAAAAAATCTTCAAACTGCATAGATTAAAATTGCAGAGGCAAATATCAGTACTCTATGGAGAAATACACTATCATTCTATCCTTGAAGAAGGCCCAGAAATAATTTTCCAAATTAACACAACAGCTCACAGTCCAAAAAGAATAAGGAGACAATAAACCATAAGTAAGAAGCAGCAAACGAACAAAGTCTATAGGTAAAGTCTTGCATAAACCTAAGATACTAGAATTGCCAGACGCAGTTTAATAAATAATTAACTATATTGTGTTTAAATACATTAAAAGGAAAGCTTTAAAAATCTGTGGAATGGAAATCCACAAAAAATCACGGCAGATTTGACAAATATTAGCAATTTTTCAAATGAAGAGACAATGATTAAAATTAAAAATTCAATGATCAGTTTTAACCACAGATTAGAGACAGTTAAAAAATAATTGGTAAATTGTAAAACAGATTCAGAATAAACTGTCCAGATTATAACATAAACAAAGAAACCTAAAATGTGATAGAGAAGTTATGAGACATAAAACATTAAATGAAATGGTCTCAGCATATTTTCAGACTCCCAGAAGGAGGGCACAGATAACAGGTTTAAAAAGAAATATCTGAAGCTATAACAGTTTAGAAATTTCCAGAAATGGCAAAAGACATTAATTTAGAGATCCAAGGAATTCAATGAATCAGAAACAGAAAAAAATTAAAGAAAAGCCAAGTTAAACACATTATAGAAAAACTGGTGAACATCCCAGAGATAAAAAGCTCAAGCTTGCTGGTGCTGGTGGTGGTGATGGCAGGGCACTGAAGGGAAGCATTATCTTTAAGGCAGTGACAGACAAACAGCTGACTTTTGAACAGCAGCAATTGAATCCAAAGAAGTGGAATGGTATCTTTATTTTGTGTGTTTGCGTGTGATGGGTGCTGTGAGGAGTACTGCTGTCCTCAAATCCTCTATCCAGAAAACACCTCTCTCAGGAACGGGGGCAAAACTAAAACATTTTCAGGCAAATTAAACTATGTATTTCTTACCAGCTGACTCTCACTAAAAGAAATTCTGGGAAAAAAAAATTCCGGCAGAAGAAAACTGATGCCAGATTGAAGGTCTGAGCCATAGGATGGAATAAAAACAGAGAAAGTGGAAATATGTGAATATCTAACAACATCTTACTCTATTCAGATTGCTGTCACAAATTACCATAAAGTAGGTGGCTTGTAAACAATAGAAATTCATTTCTCACAGTTCTAGAGGGTGGGAAGTGCAAAATCAAGGCAGCACCAAATTTGGCGTCTGGGGAGGGCTCACTCTGTATTTCATATGTGGTGCCTTCCTGCTGTATCCTTACATAGCAGAAGGGGCTAGCTAGCTTTCTGGGGTATCTTTTTACAAGGGCAGTAATCCCATTCATGAAGGCATGAGCTAATCACCTCCCAAGAACTTCTAATACCTCCTTCTAATGCTATCACATTGGGGATTCGATTTCAACATATTAATTTTGGGAGGGACACAAACATTCAGTCCATAGCAAGTACTGCCTATATAAACATTAAGATAATGTCTATGAGCATACAAGACAAAACTAAACATAAGTTAGAAAGTGGGTAACTAGAGTCAGTGTTATCTAAAATTCTTACGTTGTGCAGAAAGGGTAAAAATGTTGATTACTTTCAGACTTTTATGAGTTTAGCATTTATACCTTAATTTCTATGGTAATTGCTAAAATAACAGAAACAGAGTGCATATTTACTAGAAGTTAAAAAAATAGGATGATAAAAAAACTTCCTATCAAAATTAAGACAGAAAAAGAAAACAATATAGGAGAACAAATAGAAAGGACAAAATTATATAAAAGATAAATCCATAGATAACATACAATATAAATATAGAATAAATGTTCTAATTAAAAAATAAAGATTATTAGACAGTATAAAAATATTCATGTGGAAACTTTTTATAAGAGACATATACAAATCATAAAGATACAGATAATTCAAAGTCAAAGGATGAAAAATAAATACTGATCACCCACTGGAACTACTATAGCTATACTAATACTGAACAAAATAGATTATAAGGCAATATGCATAAAATATAAATAGCATCACTTTATAATAATACATATTTTTATTTACTGAGAAAATATAACAACTCTAAATTTGTAAATATTCATTAAAATAGCTTCAAATATAGTTTGCCAAAGTTGACAAAATTACCAGAGGAAATAAGTAAATTCAGAATCAGATGAAGAAATTTTAGCACACTTCTCTCAGTAGCTGATAAAAGTTCAGTCTCCTCTCTCTAAAAAAAATAAAAACCCTAAAAAATCAAAAAATAAATATTGGACATAATTTTTTTAATATTGTATTTTTACTGTATCTTTTTTAAGTTTAAATACTATTATGTTAGAATTTATTCAGTGCAATTTTTAAAAGAATATTTTATTATTTAAAAGATCTTGGCAACAAAAGTTGAAAGTAAAATATCATTAAAAGATGGTTTATATTAATAAAAAGCCTGCTACAAATATGATTAATGGTTGAAAGTTTTCCTTCTGAGTTTTGTACTGAGACAAGGAGGGCTATTGCTCTCCTTTCAAAAATTATTATACTGAATGTCATAAACAGTGGGATAAAGCAACAGAAAGACATCCTACAAATGTTAAGAATTGGAAACAAAATTGTCATTACTTGCTAATGAAGCAGCTGCATATGTGGAAATTCAAAAGACTCTATAGACAAATTATAAGAAAGAAAAGTTTCTGGGATCATATATATATATATATTTAACTAGTCAACACATATATGATTTTTACAAAATATATATTGCATATATACATTATATATTACCATATTTATACATTATATATGTATATATATTTGCAGTAAATCACTAGAAAATGAAATTTTAAATTACACAATTTATAATAACATCAAGAAATAGAAAATATCTAAACATAAATCTTGCAAAAGTTATGCAAAACTTTTACAGAAAATATTGTGAAACTTAGATAAGAGTTATTGCAGAAGACTTAAGTAATTGGAAGAATATACTGTGTTTATGATATCCGGAAGACTTCATATTTTAAAGATGTTAATTCTTCCCAAATTGGCTTATAGGTTCAGTGCAATGTCAATCAAAATTCTAAAAGAGGGATGTGTGTGCATGGAACTTGAAAAGTTGTTTATAATTTTTTTCTTCAGAGACAGGATCTCGCTCTGTCTCCCAGGCTGGAGTGCAGTGGCACAGTCATAACTCGCTGTGGCCTCAAACTCCTGGCCTCATGTGATCCTTCCACCTCAGCCTCCCAATGTACTGGGATTACAGAGGTGAACCACGGTGCCCAGTCTGACAAGTCGTTTTTAAATGTATATGGAAAAGCAAAAGGAGAAGAGTGACAAAGACATTCTAGAAAAATAACAAATGAAGAGTACCCCTTTGCTTTAAAGGACATAAATACTTTCTGTGAAGCTATAATAATTAAGACTGTGGTATTGGTCAGGGTAAGGACGTAGTGAACAGTATAACTCAAACAAAATTATGTATATATGAACCCTTGAACTGTGATAGAAGTTGCATTTTATTTCATTAAATGAAACATATTTTCAATAAATGATGCATAAGTATATTGACTAACAATATGGAAAAGTGAAATCAAACTGTTACCTCACTTTATATGCAAAAATTATTGCATGTCATTTAAACACCTAAATAAGAGAGATAAAACTATATAAATGAAATAAAATTATATAAATGTTTTATATAATAATATAAGAACATATCTTCATGGTCTTGGAATAAAGAAGACCAAACTTTATGAGTCATAAAAGAAACAACTAGTAATTTAACTTTATTAAAAATAAGAGCTTCAGGCTGGGTGCAGTGGCTCACGCCTGTAATCCCAGCACTTTGGGAGGCCAAGGCGGGCAGACCACGAGATCAGGAGATCAAGATCATCCTGGCTAACACGGTGAAACCCTGTCTCTACTAAAAATACAAAAAAAAAATTAGTTGGGTGTGGTGGTGGGCGCCTGTAGTCCCAGCTACTTGGGAGGCTAAGGCAGGAGAATGGCCTGAACCCGGGAGGCAGAGCTTTCAGTGAGCCGAGATCGCACCACTGCACTCCAGCCTAGGTGACAGAGCAAGACTCTGTCTCAAAAAAAGAGAACTTCTACGTATCAAAGATATCATGGTTAAAAAGATAACACTAAAAGTAAAACTACAAGCCACTGAATTGAAAAGTATCTGCAGCACATACAACTGACAAATATCAGCCATCTGGAATATTTGAAGAGCTACATACATCCTGAAGAAAAAAAGAAACAAATGAATACAAAAAAAAAATGAAAAGATATGAACTGGTCTTTCTAAACTGGCCATAAGCTTATTATGAAAAGTGGTTCAACTTCAGTGGCAATTAGAGACATAAATACTGAAACCACAATGTGAAGTTGAATGTCAAAAAATTTTAAAGTTGCATAATATTAACTTTGGTAAGATGTTTCATTCATTGCTGGTTGGAGGGTAAATTGGTACAATCACTTAAGGAAACAGTTGGCATGATCTCTTGAAGATGGAGATTTATGTACTTTATCACCAGTCTTTCTAGACTTGCTGTATATACTATAGAAGACTTTGTATATGCGCACCAGAGGACACATATGAGCATATTCACAATAACCCAAACTGGAAGTAACCCAGCTGTTCACCAGCTGTAGAATGGCTACCTTCATGATAGCTTCTTATACCAGGGTACTCTATACAGAAAATAAGATAAATGAATAGCAGTTACATACAACATAAGAAAAATCTCTAAACGTAATGTTCAGTAATGAACAAATCGTGGTACTATACATATATATTAAAATATATATGCATGTGTGTATACATACATCTGTGTGTGTGTGTGTGTGTATACAGTGATTCTTTTTGTAAGAAGTTGAAAAAATAGCCTAAACTAACCAATACTTTTGAGGAAAAATTATAACAGCATTAAAGCTCAAGAAAACAAATAAATGATTATGATGATAATTAGTATAGTGGTTACCCTTCTTGGATGAGAAGAGGGTTACAATTATATAGAGGCAGACACAGGGTTTCTGGGGTTCTGTAGGTGCCCCATTTCTTGACCTGGGTGCTGTTTTCACCAGGATGGTTCTTTATAATCATTAATATATGTATATTTTTTATATGTTTAAATATACATTTTTGCTATCTGCAAATATTTTGAATAAGGAAGAAAGGGAGGGAAAAAGGAAAAAGAGGGGAAAAGAGGAAGGGAAGAGGGAAGGGAGTTGGGCAGACTTAACTGACGCAAATGCCAGATCCATCCTCCCCCAGAGTTGGTATCCAAGCCGTTGGGCTTTGCTTATTGTTTGGATGAACGCATCTAAACCCAGTCTGGATACCTTCCTCTGAACCTGACGGAGCCACCACTCCAAATTGCCAGTGCAATGAAATTATCACATGTTGAATTTCATACTGACTTTAACCTTTCACCTGTGATCTAGATAAACTTCAAGTCGACAATGCCTTGGATTTCAAGAACTTAAGCCTGCACTTTGCTTCTATGAGGAACTGCCAATGTTTTGCCCTCAGGCAAAGAGGAAACCTGATTTCTTTCCCCCGACCATGTCTCAGAATGTCCACTTCCAGCCGTTAAGATCTCTCCCCTGCTGCAATCTGCTAATTAAGAACATATTCCGTCACCTCTCTCCCTCTCCCTCTTCGTCTTCCTCTCCTTTTCCCTCTCCCTCTTTTCCCCTCTCTCCACCTCCTTTCTTAATTTTTCCCTCCCACTCTTCCTCCCTTTCATAACATTGCATCATTTCTGATTCTCCTGCTTTACGATACAGGTCAGGGAGGTTTGACACAGAGAGGAACTGTCAGTCTTTCTATTGCTTCAATCACTTCTTTATTATCAAGTTAGGGGAAAAAATGCCATTATCTTTCACAACTTTACTTTGTGGGACGGATGTATTTTTAGTAGGCTGCAGAGAACTGAAACAATTCTATATATTAACATAACTTCACAATCAACCACTTTCTCACTGATATAATTTGGAAATAAACTGAAGTGGGTATAGTTTCTTGCTCTTCTGGAGCTTCCAAGCATTAGGGGACAACAGTTAGTGAACCAACCACTCACACAACTCTCAATTGGCCATATGAATAGAGTGAGTGGGTAAGTGTTCATGTTCCTAACACACAGAAAATATAAAAAGAATTTAAGAATACTATAATCTATACATAGATAGATTTCATTCTTAGGATCTGCTCTAGCTAAAATAAAAATGATAATTTACCTACTAATTATTAAGCCATTGTTATATATAAGGCACTATCCTAGTTGCTTGCTATACACTATTTCATTTAATCTTCCAACAGTTCTACATGTATATATTGTTTCGTTGCAGACTGAAGTGAACTGAGCTTATAGTGCATATGGGAAAAGTTTCTGTATAGTTCAGTCTGCATCTAATTTATGCATTGATGCTTAGCAACTGTCAGAAAAGCATTCTGAACACTTCTCCATGAGGTGAACATTAAAAGATTCTTTTCCCTCAAACAGGAAATTTTACAATTGTGTCTTAGAGTTTTAACTAAGTCTGAAACATTAAACAAAAATGAAAGTGTAAAATGGAGATAAGATTGCATAAGTCACAGGGGCATCAAAGAGGATGGGGTGGTAGGAGTAGGAAGTGTGGAGATAAAATTCCTAAAATCATTGCATGATACCTTCAGAAACCACTAACAGTAACTTCCAGCCTCAGCAACTCCCTTTGCTTATCAATTTACAACATGGAAATAGGTACATCATTCAAAGTCTATGTAGCAAATATTCGTGTCAATGGTGCTTAAAAATTCTGTCATTTTTTCCCCAAAATCCCTACAGAGAATCTCCCATACCAAAAATTAAGCTCAAGGAAAGTTTTGCTTCTCACAATTTAGCAGTTTTGAGTTTTTCGTGCATGGGCGCCACTCCACCCCATCCCACTGCATCCTAAATTGAGTTTGAGGCTTTTTTGTTTTCACTCTTGCATAACATGAAAACGAGTGAACACATTTTACTCAAAATTTCCATCTGCAAATCCCCTAAGTGGTGTGAAAAATCCTGGAAAATCTCAGAGCAAAAGAGGACGCTAGGAAAAATCAGGACAAGTGGAAACAGCAGTGAGGGATGTAACCTAATGTCTGTGTCAACACAACCAGTGTTGCTCAAAGACGTCCGCTCTGCAGTGAGGCTGGGCTGCTAGGTCAAAGCCATGGCTTATTTCTGTTTCATGGTGATGATCAGGAAGCACCTGCACCCATCAACAACCCAACACGTCTCTGCATTGTCCAGTAGACAAGCCAGGCCCAGTGCCTACAGCCTATCATATGGGCAAGACCCTATAAAAATGATGCCCCAAAAGAAGCATTGGCTCTAACGTAAAAAAGAAAATTGGAAAATTGACATCAATATGGTCAAACAGGTATGAAACAGAACATTATTTTAACTAGCAAATTAGAATTCACTTCATATAGAGATATATACACACACACATATATTTGTATACCTATATGCATATGTATGTGTATATGTAGAGAAATCCACAAACAAATATGCATATGTGCAAAATATTTAATTGAGATGTGAATACATTTTAGTATGTTTGATATAGGGTGGCATGGGCCTCTTAATATATGGTCTTTGAAAAGCCCTGCTCAACTTGCAAACATTGCAATTTGTTATTCCTTCATTCAGATGGATAAACTTGCTAAGTATGTGTCACTTAAGGAAAGCCAAATAAAACTGCTATTATGCAAGGCTCCTGAAAGTATATACCTTCCTTCAAAGAACACACAAAAAAAGTCGAGGAAGCCAGTCATTTTAAAACAAGATAAATTATGGTATAATTTTAAAAAGATAATTAGCAAATGACAATATAAACAAGGGAGAGAGAAAAAGGTGATTCTGAAACTGCCATAGGAAAGACCACATGAAGAAGTTGGGTCCTGAGTTAGGTCTCAGAGTAGGGCTGAAGATGTGGGTAAAGGAGGAGGAGTATGTGCTAGAATTGAGGGAATGATGGGGCAAGCAGAGGGAGGGTGTTGAGACAGGGGCCACAGCCTCGATATCTTTAGTGAACTTGGCTGTGCACATTCACAGAGGATGCTGGGAAGGAGCTTTTACTGGTAAGATTCGTAATATTTAATTATGTGAGTGTTAGTTATGTAACATTTAATAGCTAAAATTTTCTCTGTGCACCTACAGAGTCAAGAGCACTAATAGCACTTAAGAGAGCAACCAGTAACGGGCCAGCATCAAAGAAGCTGATGAGGGACTTCTTGCAACCCCACAGCTAAAGCAAGAAGACATTGAGGGCCCAAACTAACTGCTTCTTTATTCTTTTCCAGAATGTCTTCAGAAATCCTTTCTTCATGATGTACGATGGATGCTATCATTTCAGTTACCATAATGTCAAAGTGGGAATCGATGTTGAGGGAAGGGAAATATCTACTGGTAAGACTATCTTCTTTTCTGTCAGTAGGTCTTTTATCTTCCAAGGAAAGACTTTAAAAATCAATCTGTATTCTAAGCTCCCACCACATTTTGCTTCTATTATTCTGTAATGGATACCTCCTTCCTCGTATTAGCATTCAGTGCACACATGAATACCCCACGTTGCTCACATGTGGGCAAGGCAGTGGTGTCAGAGATAGCTTATCTATCTCCATATCCCCCATACCTAGCACAGGGTCTAGCCATTGGGAGGTGCTCAGTGAGAGGAATAAATGGGAAAAAATCATATGAATAAATAAAGAAAACAAAAATGCACACCCCATATCTACATACATATATGCACACATTGAGAGAGAGGGAAAAAAAGTGTTTAATTTCCAGAAGAGAGATACTTTTTAAAATTTTTACAAATAAACAGTAATGCTGGTTTCTTCACATTGCAGAAATTGTTATTGTGAACCACTGTTTCCAAATACCCACCTGAGCATAAAAATGAACCTTTGGTCCTAATAGCAGTAGTGGGTTTGTGTTTCTTGTTCTCAGATTACAGAAATAATAAGGTTAGTGTTGTGTGGAAGGAGAAGTTTCAAAGAACACAACTGGGTCCAAATCCAGCACCCCCAAAGGTTGCTTTTGTAATTTTAAAGTGAGTATTCTCTTGGAGGATGAATTTCTCCTCTGCAAAACTAGAACATAATGATATCACTATTTACAGCAGTTGCTATGAGGATAATACACATGACAATACTCTGTTAATTGTTAAGCATTATAAAAATATAAGAGAAAAATACTGTGTTTGCCTCCAATTTAGAATTCCTTGCTTTTTAACACTCTGCAAAGCATTGAATGGAAAGAAAAAGGAATATCCTACGGATTGAAAATATCCTACAGATTGAAGGCAAAAGAATCCATGCCTTCATGGTCACCTCTCCTCTCCAGATGGTTTCATCCAGAACATTCCCCCGTATCCTGGCTGCAAAGTCAATGAATTTCTGAAACAAAAGAGGTTACTTTGTCTAACCTCTGACTTCTCTCTGATGAGGAAACAAAGCCTCAGTAAAGGAAAGTGGCTTCTCCAAGTTTAGAGAACGGGATCCCTCATAGGGGAATCTGAACATGCCCTGAATCCTAACTCACTTATTTCTCCTGGGCCACACTGTCCTCATGAGAAAATACGTCATGTTTCTGCATTTGAGGTTGTCCATGTTTTCCTTTATTCAGCTTCCTATGTGAACAAAAAGTATGGCTGAGGGTTTTGTGGGGAGGAAGTTGAGGCCAAACAATGTTCTTGCTTGTTTTTACAGCATGCACCATGAAATTAGGGTAATAGAGGTTGAGATGTTGTAGAATCTAACAGAAAGATGATAGGTTTTGGAATCAAGCCTGGGTTTGAATTCTGACTTTTACCCCGATCCCATGCCCAACCCCCTAAGCACATACAACGTACTCTGAAATCATGGGAAAGTTATTTAAATTTTGTAAGTTTTAGTTTCTTTTGTAGATGGAGGAAATTGATAGAAATCAAGAGTTGTGCTGTGGATAGTTAATTGAGCTCACATTTGCAAAGCACGTAACATGGTGCTTGGTTCACAGATAGTCACTGGAGATGGCTATTTTCTTATAATAGTATGATTAAAGAGTTTTATGCTATAGTCTGTGGTTCTCTGCTTTATCTAATAGTGGAATAGTCAAATATTTCCTAGAATAGGGAGAAAAACAAAAGGAGACTATTAGATTTATATAAGCAATTTCATCTAATTTTGGCTAGTTTCTAAAATTAGGTTTTTTTTAAGACTGACCACTAAATGCTTTTATGATTATACAAAAGCACAGAAAGAGCACTTTGGATTAATAAATGCTTGTTAACAAGCTAGAAATATGAAACAAGATTTGTAGATGATAACACTACTATGGTAATGGTTTTCTACAAAATTCAGAAAAATTTAAAAATTTGACTGTATGAATTAATATTCCACATGCATACAACACAAGAAATTTAATAGACACAAATTTATGATGATCACTTTTGGACAAACTACCCAAAGATGAAGGGGAAGGATTACTTAAGTTGTTCCCAGAAAGCGTGGTGAACCACAATCTATCTGGGAGTTCACAACGTCACAGTGAAGCATTGCTACACACTCACTGGGTATGTGTTCCAAGTGGCATGTCATGTATAGCCCATGAGGGAGAACGTTTCATCTACCTCATGCATTCTTTAGATACAAGCAACAGATTCAGGTATGGCCTGGCACTTACATGAAGAACAGCTATTATTCAGAGATGAGAAACAAATATGAACAGAAAGATGGAAAATAGTTGCTATATGAGACATACAAAGTCAGGTATAAGCTTTGGTTTGTAGCATCTGCTCTGAAGCAGCGAAGTATTTCTTTCTAGGGTCTTTGATTGACATTGCATGTAACAATACTTTTCCTAGTGGATTGTTTAAAAATATGTTTGGCTGCACTTAACAACAAAGTTTCAGAAGCTCTAAGGATACACATATTTTGTTTATCTATTGCACAGAAAAAGTAATTAGTGTGGGGTGGATATGATAGCTCTGAGGTTATCAGAAATTTCATCTAACTCTTTTTAAATTTTCTACTTCTTTCACACATGGCTTCTTCCATCCTCAAGTTTACTTCATGTCATAAGATATGAGCTGGGGCCTCACCACCCCATACACATTTCAGGTAGCAGGAAGGAAGAAGAAGGAGTTCAACTGAGTTAGTCTTAGAGCTTTTGGGGAAGCTCTGCCCACACCTCTACTGCCTTGACTTGCATTTTATAGATCATTGACCCCTAATAGCTGCAAAGGAGGCTGAGAAATTTCACATTTTATCTCTGCCCTTTGCTGCACTGAATAAAGTCAGGGGGTGTTACTAAAACAGAAGGGGAGAATGGGTATTACGTAGGCAACAAAGTCTCTTCTACAATTGTGCTTCCTAGCTAACATTCAAACTGGAACTTTACTGGTTGGTGTGATTTAATGAAGTCAGAGACAAAATCTCTTTTACAAAAAAAAGTTGTATTTCTGACAAACATTTAATACCGATTTACAGTTTGCAAAGAATCTTCATACATATGAGCTATTTGATTCTCACAGCAATCATGGACTGGATAAAGAAAATGTAATACACATACACCATTGAATACCATGCAGCCATAAAAAAGAATAAGATCATGTCTTCTGCAGGGATATGAATGGAGCTGGAGTCCATTATCCTTAGCAAACTAATGCAGGAACAGAAAACAAAATACCACGTGTTCTCATTTATAAGTGGGAGGTAAATGATGAGAACACATGGACACATAGAGGAGAACAACACAAAATGGGGCCTATCAGAGGGTGGAGGGTGGAGGGTGGGGAGAGGGAGAGGATCAGGAAAATAACTACTGGGTACTAGGCGTAATACCTGGGTGTTGAAACTACCTGTACAAAAAGCCCACATGTCACAAGTTTACCTATGTAACAAACCTGCATATGTACCCCTGAACTTAAAATAAAAGTTAAAAAAGGAAATATTTTGTGGATATCATCAAAGAATAAAATAAGCTTAGACAAGCTTAAAAAATTGCCAAAGGCTAACCAGTTAGTAAGTGGATGAAACAAGATTTAAACCAGATCTGACAGACTCCAAAGCCCACATTCTTTTGCTGGAAAATTGATTAACAAGCTGTCAAGTTCCCCTAATTATTTTTTAACTAGGAAGTTATGATTTTCCACTTATTCTATTCTTTATTTGTAGCCAACTATCTCTTTTTAAAAAAAGGTTAACAAAGTCAAAATTATTTAACCTAGGGTGGAGAAAGGAAGGAAAGGAAAGCAAAAAAGGAAAGGAAGCTAGCTCACATGTATTATTTACTAACTTCTTTTTAAATGCATGACCTTATTCTACCCTTCCAGCAGCTGTGTTGAGTAGGTAATATTATTCCACTGATGAGGAAACTGAGATCAGAGAGGTGAGGAAACTTTCGTAAGCTCATCCTGTCAGTAAGTGACAGATGAGGATTTTAGCACCACTCTTTTTGACTCCCTACCTGAACTTTGATTTATTCATATCTCAAATTATTTGAAAGGTTGTTTCCTGATTATTTATCCATATGAAGGGATGTAATAATAAAGAGACAAAATAAAGTAAAAGCTATGTTAGTTGAACTTCTGAATAATGAGAAGAATATCAAACAAAGAATAAGAGCCTGTAAAAGATCTGAAGTATTTATTACTGCCTCTTTAGGAAGATCTCAAATGGCCCTTTGTTCCAGGTGGTTTAAACATACATTTGTTTTAAAGAGGAGCGGCCTATGGTTTTCTCAGTTGACATTTTTTAAAGTTCACAGTAATAATAGCTAATATTGAACACTAATAAATAAGGTTACTCAATATTGCATGAGATATAATTATATATATATACACATACATATACATGTTGTTTATCTTAGACTCAAATGTAATGGAGTTCCTACATTTTCATTTGCTAAATCTAGCAAACCTATGTGTACCTATATGCATGTGGCTTCATTTAATTCTTGCAACAACTCTTGATAGGGTAAGATAAGGTTATGGATATCTAGGGAGGTTAATTTGAAGGTCAAACAATTACAATATGAGGATTCACATTCATATATGTCTGCCTCATAGTCTACGGTCATAACATATTTTCCCAAGGGTTGCAGATGAAAACAACCTTGACATTCTCTAACAATTAAATCATTTAACTATTTATTGATTATTCTAAAAGAGGAGAGGGAGCCCATGAAAACTATAAAGAATAAAAAATCTGCCTCCTGAACAAAAGCTGAAGTATGTGATACTTTTAATATCTCCAGATCGTTAAAAGAAGCAAAGATATGTCCTCTTTTTGAGAATCATTAAAGCTGTAGATCTCAACAGGGGGACATTTTCACCCGGGGGAACATTTGGTGATGTCTGGAGACATGTTCGATTATCACAAGTGGAGGTACTACTGGAATCTAGAGGGTAGAAGCCAGGGATGCCAAACATCCTACAATGCACAGGTCAGCAGGTCAGCCTCCACAACAAAGAATTATCCAGTCCCCAAATGTCAATAGTGATGAGTTTCAGAAACCCAAATTAAAATCATCTGTTGAGGTTTTAACACTTTGTTTTTATTTTAAGACACAGAACTGCATGCAGAGAGTTGGAGGGTGGAGGTTCGGGGGCTTCCATGAAGGGTGTCTGTATTCCAAATAGCAAAAAAAAAAAAAAAAAAATTCTTCCTAGGTTCTATGGAATATGCAGGAGAAACTGGCTGGAGCCCTTTGGAAGCTGGCACCTAACAGTGTGCCCTCAACATCTTTAGAAACCAAAGCTGGTCTTTGCTGTGCTGTCCTTCCTGTGTTTCTGATGGTTCGGTTTTCTTCTTTGTGGTGATACTTGCACTGGTTATTGATAAGATTTCTCTCTGTGTCCCCACCCAAATTTCATATTGAATTGTAATCCCCACATGTTGAAGGAGAGACCTGGTGAGAGGTGAATGGATCATGGGGGGAGTTTCCCCCTTGCTGTTCTCATGACAATGAGTTCTCACAAGATTTGATGGTTTAAAAGTGTTTGGCAGTTCCCCCCTCAGGCTCTGTCTCTCTCTCCTGCTGTCACAAAAGAGGAGCCTTGCTTCCCCATCACCTTCCGCCATGATTGTAAGTTTCCTGAGGCCTCCCAGCCTTAGGGAACTATGAGTCAATTAAACCTCTTTTCTTCCTAAATTACCTAGTCTCAGGTAATTCTTTATAGCAATGTGAAAGGGGACTAATACAGTTATATGCAGACTATGCTGCACACTGCAATTGTAATCAAAGCGTATCTTTTTTTTGGACAACTCAGTTCCAAAGGCCACATGTGAGTGAGCATGGAGGAAAGCTGAGACTCCACGTGTCCCCCATCTGCATTTGACCCTTCTGTCCTTACACTCTTACTGCCTCTCCAGATGTCCCTGTCTGTCTAAATGTCGGGGAAAAAGAGATTGTAGCTAAAGGACTGGATTAATATAAAATGCATGGAGTTAAACTACCTTAAATTCAATCTCATTCAATTGATTTTCTCAGTATGTAACCATGGACAGTTTTTAAAAACCTCTGAACACCATACTTATTACCAGTAAAATGCAAATAATTATATTCACCTCACAGGGTTGTGGTAAGGATTATGGAAGATAAAATATCTTACAGAAATTATCTTATAATTTACAAAGCATCACTCAAACAGGTTAAAGTCCTTATAGACTATTTGCAAAGACGGTTTTAAAGCATATATGTTAGGCTAAAGCAGCTATCCATGTTTATAGTTTATTCATTTTATTGACAAACTCAATTTTATGTACCATGATGTAGAGAGTATGCCCTCCCTCAACCAAAGGAACAGGACTATTTTGCTAAATGTGTTTGTTTAAACACTTTCTCCTTTTTTTCCTGGGTAGGTGGCTAGAGAGAGCAAAATAACTTTTTCTTCAAACAAATAAATGCAAGAAATACCCCATTCTGGTTGACAGAACTTGGTAAACAATGGCTGGCTTTTAAATGTTGATGGCCTTAGGGTACAATTGAGTTTGAGTGGTGCCTTCAGCATCTCTTGACAGATGAGAATTTGTAAAGTGAGAAACACCAGACTGACCTTGGCTTTGTGTTACCAAACTCAAACAGACACGATTCTAAGTGGGAGAGCCACCCTCCTCCAAGAAGCTGAGCAGGGGTTCGGGTTCTAGGGCAAAACATTTCAGGGGCTGGATTCTTTAAAGTTTTTTGTTTTTTTTTGTTTTTTGTTTTTTGTTTTTTTTCTGATCCATGTCGGAGTTACAGAACACACAGAGCCAGAGGGGGGCTGATGTTGAAAATGGAGAGACATGAGTAAAGAATCTAGAAAGACTTGCCTGAAGTTGGATTTAGATATCTTTTCTCTTTCCTTCCTGCCCACCCTGTTCTTCACAACTTACCACACTGTATTATTGTCTGTCTACTTTCATGTCCTCTTCGCCATGATATTGTGAACCCCTTGGGGACAGGGAGTGAGTCTTATTTATTTTTTAACCACAGCACATTGCATGTAATGCCTATTATATAGTTTGAGCTCAATAAAGGAGGCAAGGAGAGGGGAGGAAGGAAGGAAAGAAGGAAGGAAGGAAGGAAGGAAAGAAGGAAGGAAGGAAGGAAGGAAGGAAAGAAGGAAGGAAGGAAGGAAGGAAAGAAAGAAGGAGGGAGGGAGGGAAGGAGGGAAAGAAGGAGAAAAGAGAGGAAAGAAAAAAGGGAGGGGGAGGGAAGGAGAATGGAAGGAAGGAAGGGGTTAAAAATGAAAGAAAGGAATAAAGGAGGGAGGGTGGAAGGAAGGAAGGAAGGAAAGAAGGAAATAAAAGAGGGGCAAAAAGAAAGGAAAGGAGGGAAGGAGAGAAAGAGGAAGGGGAAAGGGAGAAAGGAAGAGGTGACTTGATCAAATTTGATCCTGGACTAACAATAAAATGAAATTCTTCAATCCAATGAAGTTTGTCAGGCAAGTGTTTACTACCTTTAAAAAGTTATCTCTCTATGAGAAAGCATAAAACAAACTCTAGTTCTGCAGCAATTTCCCAGGACCTGGCTTTGCACCCTCAGGAACCTCATCCTTCTTGACTTTACCTTCCCACCCAGCTCTCTTGGTCTCCTCATGAGCTCCCCTCAATTCCTTGCTTATTTGCCCAGCTGTATTGGCACTTATATTTCATTGTCCCCATTTGAATGTGGTGATCCAGTTCTGGATACTGTGTCTGTAATCTGGCAGAAAACACCATCACAGGTGCCTCTCTTATATCTCTGGGCATAAGGGCACACACTGGTGCTGTGCCCAGGTTCTTGGACACCAGAACCATGAACCCTGCCCCCCAGAAAGGGAATTAGAGAATGATGTTTTCAAATAAGGCTCCCCACTAGGTAAGACCTACAAAACGCTGGCAGTACATTGCTGTATCAAGCCGCACCTGAAGCCAACACAGACCCTGGATTCAATCTGCATTTGCAGAAGTCAGTGAATTCTCCTTCTGCTTATGTCAAGGTTAATCATGACGCCTTTCACTAACTGACTGATAGCATGAGTGAAGCAACATTTGTCTGGTTTTAAAACTTAGGTTCCTTCTCTATGACAAGGCTGTTCCCAAAAGGTTCCACCCCCAGGTCTCTCTGGGGGTGTTTTGGTGGGTTTTCAGGGACACTTGCCCTAGAAAAGCTGCAGAATTCCTCTCAATGCTTCAGCAAGAACTGATCCACGATAAATGATTTGGATATTGGGTTTTCAGTTAATACTTCCTCTGGAATATTCCTTTAGAATTCAATAACTAGCCATTGAAAAACCACTGCCATATGCCATACTGATGGCTCAGTTGAAGCAAATTAGCGAACTCTCCTAATTTTCAGCTGATTCAATCATGAAGGGAAGTTATGAGTTGCTGTGAATTGAACAGTAGATGTGCTCTCTGTGTGGTCAGTATTTTACTTGTTTCTTGATGGGCACAAACTGTCAAGCCCAGGGTCTCCTTTTCACCAATTATCAGAGCCTACCACTAGACAACTAGTATTAGCTTTAGGGTATCTGAAAGGCTTTCAGATGAAATAATAATAATAAACACATTTATCTGAAGGAAGCTCTAAAGCATATATAAATCTTTTTATGTAGACTAGGCTAAAGTAACAAGAAAGTTTATATATGTAACATTAAATATGATAGGAGTTTATTTCTAAGTAAGTTAATGGCCAGGATGGTTCCAGGTATGTGAGTGGTGAGGAAAGTGACTCTGCTCCATGGGGTCATTCAAAAACTTTAGGATGATAGCAGCTCTGCAACCGTCAATGTGGTGCTTACAAAGTTAC
The DNA here is from genome assembly GCF_008728515.1 of Papio anubis. Lineage (NCBI taxonomy): Eukaryota > Metazoa > Chordata > Mammalia > Primates > Cercopithecidae > Papio > Papio anubis. The sequence goes on along the minus strand of NC_044989.1, from coordinate 18,153,865 downwards.
CATGGTGGGGCGGGTGTCGTGACTCCAGTTAGCTTTAAAGATTAAAAGGCATGGAGGAAGAAAAATGAGAGGTTTTAATGGGCCACAGCTGGAAGTGGAACTCATAATTTTATTGGCTGGGGCTTAATCACATGGTCACATCTAACACAAGGGAACATGAGAGATGTAACTGAACTAGTTCCCTGCTCAGGAAAAATGGAAGAGTAGATTTTTATTGTACAGATAGTTGTCTTTATCACAATAAGCAAATTTCTGTTAAAGGCAAAAGTGAATTGGTTGATTGGTAGATAAGCATTGGTTTCCCCAGGAAAATAAGAAACAGGAACATGTTGTCTGGGGGTTAGGATGGGTATAGTAGGAAAATAGGAGTATGGGACCAAAAGAGAAAGTGAGATGGTTGGAAAGTCCATCTCTGCCACCTTGTTCAAACGTCTGATCGCCAGCTGGGAGGTAAGCATAGTCTCTAGGATTCTTATTGCCACAGAGTGAAGGCAACTCCTCCTCTATAAGGTCTATGTAATTTGGTATCTCCCTCACAATAAGAAATTAAAGTTGTAACTATGATCTAGAGAACCTTGCCATGCCTGGAGCCCATGAGAGAGGTCCAGTTGCAGAAGCAGGATATTTCCAAGGCAGTGGTGGTTTGTGATTTAGGAGTAAGTGAGTCAGTGAGTAAAGAATTCAAATCCAAGTTCACAAAGAAAAGTTTGATTTAGTAATTGAAAAACAGTAAGATAAACAATGGCAATCAGCATAATGACTACATAGACTCCTAATATGTTCAAAAGCAGTGAGCTTTAAAAAATCTGCATGCACTTGCATTTTTTCATCTTTGTCTACTGTTTTCATTCTAAAACGAAGATGTAGGTGGAAAATTTTATTAGCATCTGGGTAAGGCCCCCTGCCAGTCTTGAAATATTTCATTAATCATTGAGATTCGTACCCTCTTTTTTTTTATTTTTTAGAACAATGACTCACCCATAGCTGCACAGAAGTGAGGACAGAGGTAACTGAATTTTACATTTTTTAAGCTTTTGCTTCTTAAAAAAAAATCTTCGCTTCTGAAATCTAAGACGGCTTTAAGTGAATATGCATGTGTTTATGAGAGAGAAGTGGGAAAAGGTAAATTAACTGCAACTGAGAAGTGATATTTTTGTTTAAGATTTTCTTTCCTTTCCAGTTTTCAGGATTAGTCTTATCCGCCTTTTCCCCTTGGGGAGAAGGAGTCCAGGGAGCTCTTGGAGGCCCCTCTCATTGTTTGTACTTCATCACTTAGTTGAAAGTACACTGGGTCACATACTCTCCCACACCTTTTATCCAGAATGTTCTGGAAAAAAACACAGTGAGAAGAGAAGAGGCAGAAGTACTTGGGAATCAAGAAAGAGGTGATGTGACAACCTCTCCCTTCACAGGAGGCTCACTCTAACTGAATTTCTTGTCTGTCACAGCACATGTCCTGAAAATGTCATTTTAATTTGCCTCAGCTGAGACTATCGTTACTGTTTGAAAGAAAGAACAATCAACAAAGTACCTAAGAAAGAAGACATCTTGCAACACTCTTCAATTTCTTATTAAATTCTTGGGGGAAACATGTGAAATATATTGATAAATAGGAAAACAAAATTGTTGGCAATAAAATTAATAAACAGCTTATATTTTCTTCCTTTCAAATTTACTGAAGTTTTAATTAAGAGTTACTTTTTCCTCTACATGCCATCAGTTCTCCCTGGAACATTTACAGATTGATTGGCTTATTAGTAAATGGGCTAACATCTCCACACTCATGTCTAGACATATAGAATTGTGCTGTATAACATCCATACATGTGGGAAGACACTTTGTCTTTTCTCATCAGGTGGACCCTCTCAGAAGAAGGCATCCCTGGTCTCTGTCTTTTTTGGCTCAGGTGATTGGGGGAGTTATTCTGTTGAGTTTCCAGGGCTTACAGGCTCCTTCCTCTCCTGTAAGGCAGTGCACAGTCTGGCTTGCTCACCCAGGTCAACAGCTGCAGGAAGAAGAAATGGAAACTCTCTTCATTGTCATCAAGTCTCTTTCTCTGCCAAAGAACAATTGATCCCTGCAACTTCTAGCAGAGGGAAGAGGCTTTCCAAGGACAGCAGAAGGAAGAGACAAACTAACCCAAATGATCAGCATCCCTCGGGACAGGGAGTTGTCCAGAAGCGAGCGGTAACAGGAGTGAGAGAGAGGAGGGCAGTGGAGATGCAGGAGGAGCAGAATGTCCTGGGCTAGCCTTTCAGAGGCAGAAACTCAGGAGAGATTTGAGAACCTCACTGAGATACTCCGACACTTATTGGGGCTCTTTCTATAATATAATGTGATTTTATTCCTTTTTAAATATATTGCCTAACCTGTTATTGGAATCAAAGAAGATCTAATTCTAACTAAGCAATAAATCCTTAAGACAAAATTTAAAGTAGCCAGAGGGATAGTTAGTCATTAATGGTCTTCAATGAGTACTATTCCAACTTTGGGGCTCACAAAAAAGCACTCAGAAATGTGCCCAGACTGTGCTGGGGCCAGGCCTGTGAGCTGACCTCACACACATGAAAGTGAAAAGGAGTTAAATGGTTAAACAGGAACCCCTGAAATAAAGACCAAGTTTACTACTAACGATTTTTTTCTGAAAGGAATACTAAATCATGTACTTAACACAAGAAGAAAAATAAACCCAGAAGGAATGAGATCCAACAAGAAGTAATATGATAAAAGATGACGGTAAAATATGGTGATATGTCAAAATCATATCAACCACAAATATCAAAAATATTTGCGGAAGTTAACGTCAGAGTGTGATTTAATTACAAGGCAATCAAAACACAGAGGACGAAAGGAGGAAATTGAGAGGGAAATTAAAGCTTTCTAAGGTTCTTGTCTTCTTTGGGAAGAGAATGAGATATTAATTTTAGAGTTGGTTAGAAAAGTATAAATTTAAGTTTTCATGTAACTTACTATTTTTCTTTTATTAAAAAAACTCAAAAGCAATTATAGGATTAACACTGATTAAGTCTGATTCCTGAATACTTGGATGATTGACATTTTCTGCATCTTAAAACTGTTCACCACATTTAATAAAGAAAGAGTAAGGAGTAGAAGAGAGAGACAGAGAGAAAGTCCCACGTTATGGGGCAAACTGCTGAGCTTTGAGGGGAAGTTGCAGAACTATGTAAATAAAAATAAGCCATTCTGAGGCTAACTGGAAAAAAAGAACGGTGACTTTGTATGGAACTATTTGAAAGAAGCACATCTCTACGTAAATCAATCAATAAAGACAGTTCTTAGGGGAGAAAGGTAATTCCATGGGTAACAGTTTAAGATTTTCTGCGTATAATAACAAGGAAATAATAAAGTAAGATGACGGATGGAGAACAGAACCTAGATAAGTAGGGGAAATCCAAAACAGACAAGTTCTAGTACCTCTGACTCTAGCTAGGGACTCCCTCAAGAATTAAAATAAGCACGATTTCAAACCTTGTATTAAAATTCCTCGTGTTTTACTTGAAATCGAGTGCGTGTATCATGATCATTCAAATTTCTGAGTTATGCCCAGTCTCACGTAGGACGAGGGTTCAGTTCTTCTCAGTGCTTTTGTCGTCTTTATAGTGTCCCAAGTTGAAAGTCTCTGCTGGTGGCTGGGCGCCGTGGCTCACGCCTGTAATCCCAGCACTTTGGGAGGCCGAGGCAGGTGGATCACGAGGTCAGGAGATGGAGACCATCCTGGCTAACACGGTGAAACCCCGTCTCTACTAAAAATACAAAAAAATATAGCCGGGCGTGGTGGCGGCTCCTGTAGTCCCAGCTACTCGGGAGGCTGAGGCAGGAGAATGGTGTGAACCCGGGAGGCGGAGCTTGCAGTGAGCCGAGATCGCGCCACTGCACTCCAGCCCGGAGACTCACATCTCAAAAAAAAAAAAAAAGGCTCCTCTGATTCTCCTCTAGATGAATACTAGGCCAAGGGAAGCTAGTTAACTATTCAGTTGGGTTCTGGTAGCAAGGGTAGGCAGCCCATAAACCAATCAACTGGGCCATTTACTTCGATCTAACAGTGGATTTCTGAGTGCATCCTCACGTACGGGGTCACTACAGGCTAAGATGGGAGTGAGCACAGGAAGCGTGTGGCGTGGCCTTCCTGGGTATACTCCACATACTGCACGGAGAATACCTGAAAAATGCTTATGTGCTTGAGAATGACTTTCAAGCCTAAATATACTTTGCCTAATTAATCATTTAAAATGCAGTTTATATGAAAAATAAAATAACAAATGACATTTTTAAAGAAGCTTACAGAGTGTCATTATGAATGTGGTCTCTCTTGAATCTCCTAAAGGCTGTAAGACAGATGCGTCCTGAGCCTTTCCCAGCAACTAGAATGTGGGGAAGGACCTTTTATAGGTCCTGCAACCCCCAGACCTGAACATCTTCGTCATCTATTAAACGTTTTCATTTTCCGCTTGTTACTTGTCTCCCCAGTTTTTTTTCTTCCTCTGGTTAGGGTTTATTTGGCCTAGGTAGCCATCTCTTGTTGCATCTTGGGATGCACTTGAAATAGTCCCTGCTCTCCATCAACCCATAGATTATGGGCTCTTGGTTGTCTCATCCAGAGTGTGGCTTACAGCATAGCCTAGCCCAGGAATGAGCACAAAGATTTCTATGAAGAATCCTTAACTTCCTATGCTGATAGATTATTATTTTGGTCCTTGAAGGAACAGATGGAGTAAAACTGGATATTCTATTGGTATGGTGAAGTTTCATCTCTATAGAGAAAAAGACTTAAATTTTCTCCTTGAACCTGCAGTCTTGTTCTGCCTCTAGGGCAGCATGTATGGATTTTTTTTTTTTTTTCATTTTCTATTGAATCTGCTTTTAAAAACAGATTAAACAGGGAGGGAAGTTTATTTTTTCTATTTTTGGAAAAAGCATAGGATATTTTGTTTTGTGAATTCTTGGAAGATTGGTATTTAAAACCTCTTTTTCCTTTTCTGGGAGATTTATAAAATTCAAATTCGATATAACTTTGAACACATTTAACCACTGAATTTATTCAGTTTATCTATGTGCTATGTTCATAAAAACAACTATACTTATATCTATTAATTTGTAATTTTTAAAGCACTTTCTTTGTGCAGTAGCTATTTCTGTTCTAATGATACCCACAGGGTGAGCAGGAAAGAAAATAATTTGTCTTTCATCAGAACAGAATGATAGAGAAGCTTAGAATCACTGAGATTAAGTCACTCGCTCAGGAACACATAGCTGGTAAGGGACTGGAATGAATCTTTAGGCTCCTAACACAGTAGGCTTTCTCCTAAACTGCATCACCTTGTGAAAATATTTATGGAGATGTTAAAGGCCATTATATGGCAAAGGAGGCTAAAAGTGAGCAACATTTTGGCCATTTTCACATAGGGAAGCTTTTGGCCTTAGCTTCCTAAGCACTAACATTGTCCACAAAATAAACACTCGCCTCTAAATCTCCGGTCACCGGGCAGGTAAGGCCCCACATGGCCCAGAACACTTCCTCCACCTATTTGGGGTTACCTCAAGGGGGACCCAAGTAGACAATCTTGTTCTTCTAAATGAAGCCTTGGGGTGAAAGTGTCTAAGCATAGACTAAGTAAAGCAGTGTGGTAAAAAGGTGGGCACTAGCATTCCAAAAAACTTGGCTAGACACACTGAAGGAAAGGCCCCATAGACATGGTCTATACTATACTGGTCTGACCACCCCTTGAATAAGACAAACATTGAGAGTGTGTGTATGTACCAGGCACATGTTTGGTGTTCCTTCATTTATCATTTTATTAATTCCTCTGGGAAGTAGGCATTGCCAACCCAATTTAGGGAGAAGGAAACTGAGACCTAGCAGTGTCTTGCTGAAAGACACACACCTTGTGAATGGCAGAGTTGTTATACTAGAAACTAGGTCTGTCCAAATCTGAAGCTCATATTCAGACAGTTCATTTGGAGCTCAGTGGGAGGCAAAAGAGAATCATGGTTAAGGTCATGGTGAGGGAATACCTAGATGCTTTTCTGTTGAGGGAATGGCTTTGGATTGAACTTTTTTTATTTTCCAGGCTTGGGGGTTACTGTGTGGAGTTGGAAGGGATGGAAGAATTAAATATCAGGGTAAAGGTATCCAGAGAAAATGGCTTCCATGGCTTATTTTATAGCCATGTCAAAGGTAATTGTGTACCAGTATCTGTTTCACTACTTAACAGCACATTGTCAGGGAGATTATTAAACATTATCCTATTAAGGCCAAATAGTCACTCTGTAGGAATGAAGTTTTGTACATACTCTTATTCCCATAAGTTATTAGGAAGTTTACAAATTGTCCATTACTCAGTGTAAATTGCCAAAAGGAAAAGCATAGGCAATTTTTCATTTTTTTATTTGGAAATCAACTTGGAACTATAATGAATAAACAGTGAAATGCATGTACTTTAGTCACTTTGGATGTTAGAGCTGGAACACAGGTGGGAAGTCACTGGCCCATCCCCTGTCCCTGGAAGGAGCTCTGGTTAAATGGATACAGGTCTGCCGTACTGCAGCTGTTCTCAAAGAGGGGCAATTTTGACCCTACCCCCCAGCCCCCAGGGAATATTCAGTAAAGTCTGGGGATATTTTTGGTTGTCACAATCAGAATGTGCTAGTGTCATTTAGCAAATAGAGGCCAGGGATGCTGCTAAGCATGTGACCGCACAGAACAGCCCTCCATAACAAAATATAGTCTGGCCCCAAATATCAATATTGCCAAGGCTAAATTATCCTGCCTCACTGAGACTAAAACATAGGGGCTACCCTTGGAGTAGATTAGTAGGATGCAGATTCAATGTGCCCCTAACTCTCATGTCTATCACCTTCCAGGTGTAATAGAACAAAGTTAGCAAAGAAGGAGACCAGGCTCATACTGGACCTAGAGTGCATTATGCATTTTACTGTGTGCACCTCAACTTGACCTCTGATCAATTTCCCTGTGTTTCTGCAACACAAGAAAATCTAGCTCTACTAAATCACTCCTCTTCAACATCGCCTGTCACAAAGCACTACCATTTACAACGTGCTTGAATTTCTAGGCAATAGGTCTGTGCAGAATGTACACTTTAAAAAAAAATTACATTTGGGCCAGTGAGTTCCCAATCATAGCCTACTGCAGGAAATTAATAACTTCTCTGAGCAGCTGCTGTAACCACTGACTTCAAGAAATGATAGTGTAACATTAAACTGCAGATTACTATCTTTTGGGGGAAATACTCTCTTTAAAATTGTCCATTCTCTGGTTTTAATGAGAAAATTAGACATTGGAATATTGATGTCAGAAGAACTAATTACTTCTCATAGTTTCCATTTCAGGTTACAAGGGTATTTAAGGATTTACAACGTGTCTAATGCAATTCTGTACCCTGATTCAGAGATTTGGGGATACTGAGGCAAAATTACTCAAAAGCAGCAGAACAAAGGGTAAATGTGAGGGGTAGAAAGATGGTACCTTCTTAGCTACACCCTTTGACAGCCTCTATACTGCTTTGTCTGCTGCTTCAAGACAGACTCTGCGAGAGAGCTGGGAAGCTGTGCTCTAGTTCCAGCCAGGCCTAGCATTACTTCTATCCAGAGACCTAAAGAGCATTTGAAGCATTCCATAGAGCTTTTAACAACAATTTGAGTCAACCCAAATGGAATGTTCTGTCAGTTCTGGCAAAGAAGATCACTGATTAGCAAGAGAAACCAATCTAATTCCCAAAATCAGAGCATCAACGGAAGGGGACAGAGCCCTGCACTGGCAGTTGGCACCTCTTCCCAGCTCTACTGCTGACCTGGATCCCTCTCCTATCTGCTCCAGGCAGTTCTGTCATGGTTCAGCGAGCAGACTTTTGTAGGTGACACTGAGCCTCAGCCTTCATGCTCAGCCAATCCATGAGGCAGCAAGAGGACATGGGTCTGCAGCCTTGGGCTGTCTCTTGGTCTGTCTCAGGGAAACCTAAGGAAGAAGGGCTCAGTGTGAGGTTCTCTGTGTGGCTCTGGCAACCCCTTGTAAAAAGCTGGTTCTGTGCGGTGATTTACAAATGAGAGATGGAAGGGAATGGGAACAGAGCTACGACAGAGGAGAGAATGGCACATGAGCAAAGGTGAAGTTTGCTCAGGGATGGCAAGCAGTTCAGCCAGGTATAGCAGGTTGTATGTGAAGGAAAGAACAAGTGACTGGGTTAAAAAAGTGGGTTGAAAAATCTGGGAAGCCAGATTGTAGAAAGTGTTGAATGCCCAGTGAGGGAGTTTGGGTTTTCCATTGTCTTCACTGGGCAGTCAAGGCATTTATATGACTTCACATTTACATGTTGACATCTCTGTCTCTTCAGCTAGAGAGTGGGATCTTTGAAGTCAGAGGCCTGTTCTTTCCCCCCCATCTCCAGGCCTCAGACAAGGCTGAGGTGGACATGGGGTGGAGAATCCACTCTTTTGCTTTCAGATAGGGCTGCTGTAGGACAGCCCAGCCCCAGGCCTGTGCTGCAGTGTAAGCTGAGCTCCATGGTTTCATTAGGGAGCAAGGACTTGCACCAAGATGGCTACTCTGGCCAAGAAGCAGGTGAGATGACCAGGGGACATCCCTGCCTTCATTTGCTTCTGTAGCTCTGCAGGTATTTTTCTTTCCTCATCTAAAAATCAGCTGCAAATGTGAACCCAGGTACAGACATTATCAGGCTGGCTCACACCCAGATTAGGCTGGCACTTTTTTTTTTTTTTTTTTTTTTTTTTCTGAAGTCTATTTCTAGAGTAGTGTCAGTGTCCAATGTTATCAGGAGCTGGAGAGACTTGAGCCCCAATGCCTTTCCCAGGATGGAATCACAGGGAAGTTGTGTTGGGCAACAGGAAGAGAGCAGGATGGATAAGGAAGGAGGCCCTTGAGGCATCAGGCCAGTGAGGAGAAGCAAAACCACTGAGATATATTTCCCTCTCTGTGTAATGGAAAGCAGGTTACTCTACTCTGAGCCACCAGTTCCTCAACTTTAAATAGGGATTACAAACCTACTTTGCAAGAATATTATAAGAATTAAATAGAATCATATATACAACCTAGCATGGGGTCTGCTATCATGGACCCTACCTGCATGCCATGATGATATGCAAAAGACATCTGCAGGCCTTCCTCAATCCATTAAGTTCAACACTTAATAATCAAATAGAATATCCAGCCAAATCTGACTCTTGGTCCTCTAAATTCCCACTGATTTTATAGTCAGTTGACAGCAAGGGTGTCTCCCTTATTAGTGAAGCATGGGGGCCCTTTACAGCCTTTGTGTCTCTGAGCCCTTGGCTTCTAGCACAGTGCCTGTAGGCAGGACATTACAAAATTATAAACCAAATCCAGTTTTTTTTTTAATTAAATGATTTCTATTTACAAAACAGGACTTTTTTTCTGGGTTTTCTATTGACCACCCCACCCTGATTTTAAAATCTAAGGAGGAAATGACCCGTGACTCTGTGATTACCCCTCTCACTGGAGCTCTGGTAGGTTTGCAGAGTCTCTGCCAACTCCTAACATCTGGCACCTGACCTCACTCTTCCAGGATTCAGTTTCCTCATCTGTGATAGTCCCTTTCTGGTCTTGCAAAATGTGTTTCTGTGCCTGTTGCAAGAACATGTTGGACTAAAGTTTCCAGAGACATAAACTGTCAGACCTGGATGGGGTGGGGGACCTCATGAGCATCTGGCTCAAGTTTCCTAACTTCGCTTGAATTTCAGATCTCTTTGAGAATTGGATGAAAGCGGTGACTGCTGAACCTAGAAAAAGGCACCAGCAGGCATAACGGTGGATGCAATCTCAGGGGTTTTGTGACTCTCCCGAAGCCCTTCTGAGGATCCCAGGCTAGGAACCCTTGGTCTAGGTTCAGAAACCAAGGCCCAGAGAGGGGAAGGCTTGTTCAAAGTCGTCCAATAAGTCTGTGAATAAAACTTCAAGGTCATCCAATAAGTCTATGAATAAAACTTCAGCTCTTGTTGCACATTTTGCAGTGACTGTCTCATACATGCACACATGTCAGCATTACTGTCTGAAAGCATTTTTCATACATATTTTCTTACAGCAACTCCATAAACTCATCTGAATTGGTATTATTACAAGTGTCTGAAATACATGGAGCCTATAAGGACTCTGTAACTTCCCTAAAATTCAACAGTTAAGAGAGGGTACAGTTTGGACTTTAAATCTGGGAGTCCTGATTCAAACACATTTTCTCTCTGCCACATCACAGTTCCGTAAGCAACGTAGTATAACCTTAGGGAGAGTAAAATAGATGCAGAAAGTGGCTTGACAAAGAACCACAGGAACAATGCAGGTGGCTGATAAATCCAGACAGGGAGCATCTAGAAAGGCTTCATGGGCCTTGGATGGGATGGTAGAAAGGGCAAGGAAGGTTTTGTCTGCCTGGAGGCATAGCATGGGCAACATTATTCCAGGTATGATAAAAAAAAAAGACAGAGACATAACTTAATCATGGGAATACGGAGGTGTGTGGAGAATAGCAGGTTTCCCAGTCAGTGAAGCTGTCAAAATAAGCAAATGGGATCATTACTATTCTATCACTTTAGCAAGTACCACCATCAACACCCTAGCGGCTATTCTTCTGTATTTACATGGGGTAAACTAGTTTCCTATCCAGGATTCAAATGCACTTTACATAGTTATTTTCAGGGCGCTAAAGTTTGCTTTAACACTTCTTAGCAGGAGATCACTTGGTTTCCTTTTTCTGAAATCTTTCCATCAGGTAAGTACTTTATGAGGATATAGCAATTTATTACAAAGGGTAATGAGCTTTTGTGTATTCAGTCATTCAAGTGTAGCCACCTGCTGCCAAAGACGACGTTATATCTAGTTGATCTTCATAAGCTTTAAGAACGCTTCAAATTTAAGTGTCTATAGCTATATGATTGTGATGATTCTAGAGGTCAGTTTACCACAAAAGAGATTTGCCCCTGAGATCCCAGTGCCTGGAAAAGGAAGTTTTAGAATTAAGTGTAGTAAATTTTATATTGATTGCTCTTCTATATATCCCAACACAATTTACTCAATTCCTCTAGAAGGAAGGGTGGATTTTTTCCAGCCAGGAAAAAGCCCTATCTCTGGACACAGGACTCTTTCTCACCTCAGAAATGGGATGGGGGCATCCCATTTCCACCCTAAATGCTCCAGAAACCTTTTGTTAGTTTTTAAGTGTGCTCTATACAAATTCATTTGTTTGGTTATTTGGCAATTCATTTATTCATTTGCTTATTTAACAAGTACTTACTGAGCATGGCCACAAGCCACCTTGGGGACACCTTGATGAGCAAGGTAGGTGTGCTCCCTGCCTCCTGGGGCTTACTGTGCACCAGCGGCGTTAAGCCCCCAGGACTCTCCTGTGGATCTGAGGGCAATTGAGGATCCTCTTGCTTCCTGTCTCCATTTTCATAATTTCTGGCCCTATCCTGATTTCCAAACCAGTGCTGGACTCTAAGTTTGGCAAAGAGGGTCATCTGTCTTTGGAAGGTGTAGATAAGGACAGAAAATCAGTGGCAGCCTTATAAATGTATGAGACAACCTGTCCTCTTCTCCTCCTCAAGGTGACAATCTATCTAATCACCAGGACCCAAGGAAAGCCAGTACAGTTAGTGTTAGGAGAGGAATTCCTTTCTTTCAGTGGTGGAATTGACAATATCATTGGCCATGTGGTAAGGCAAGATCCTCCCATCACCTAAAATGTCAGCTCAGTCTTTCTGGTGCTCTGACTCTTATCTGTTCTTAAGAGCCCAGTTATGTTTCTCACTCCACCAGGTCTCCTTTCCTGACAACCAACTTTCTCCCAGCTCTCTCCTCTTATGAACTTCTACAGCCTTTGCCTGTGGTCCCCATAGAGATATGCTGCTTGTTTCTTTAGTCAGATTGCCAGATGCTTGTCTAAGGGGTCTTATCCCTTGTGCATATGGAGAAAAAAAGCATGCAAAAAATTCTCTTTGACTTAAGTGTAAAGCCACTAGACTGTGGCTTCTTTGGAGGAGGCAGACTAATACAATGCTTAAAAGAGTGATCTCTTGAGTTAGACTGCCTTGGTTCAAATTTAAGAACTATGTGACCTTTAGCAAGCCAGTTAACCTTACTGTGCCCCCATTTTCTCATCTGTAAAAGGGAAATGACAATAGCACGGACTCCTAGCATACTTGCAATAATTAAATTATTCAGCCTAAGATAGAACAGTGCCTGAAACTTCAGTGAGCATCAATAAAGTTACCATTACAGTCTCATGCTTAAGGATAAGACATCTCGCAACAACACCCCGTAGAATTCTAAACAAATAGATGTAAACGGGAATTTAGAAGTAATATGATACAATCTCCTATCTGATCCTTAGAATTGATTCGTAAAAGAATAAGGAAGTAAACTAAGCCTTCAAAAATAATCTAAAAAGCATTTGTGAATCTTTAAATACCAGCATATTACAAGGAGCACAATAATTGGACTCACGAGAATACTCACTCTTGAAACCTCTGGTCACCATGTAAGTAGTTTCCAGAGGCCACCATTCTCTGAGAAGGCCCAAAGTAGTCCTGGTGGAGAGACCATATGTAAAGGCCCTGAAACTATGTGAAGAGAGAGAGGGACAGAGGCCCAGCAAACTTCAACTGATATTCCTACAGACCTTTCTTTTCCAGATCCTGACCGCAACTGCATGGGAGACACTATGCTAGGACTGCCTGGTCCCTCTTTTCTCAAATTCCTCAGAACTCTGAGATATGACTCAGAAATTGTGAGATATAACAGAATGAGTGCTATTACTTTATGTCACTAGGTTTTGTGATGATTTGTTAAGCATCAATAGATAACCAGAACAGATTTTTATTTCTCAATTGAAATTTTTTTTCTTTTATTTCTCTCTCCAGGAGTGAATTCAGGAGAAGTTTCCATCTGGTTAAAATGGCCACCTCTTCCCAGGTTCTTTGTACATTAGTGGGAGGGAAAAAGGTCATTTTATCTTGCAAGAAATCAAATAGTCGGCTTTCCCTCCACCAGAAAAACAAGGAGAATACATACACAAAATTATGCTTGCTTTAAATTTAATGCCATTGCATCATAGTGGAGCATGGGGGAAAAAGTTGTGCTGTGTGACCCTGTGAAACACAAAGCTTGCATGCCCAACCTGGGGAGCAGTGACTCTTCTCGTTCCCAGCCAGGCAGTGGATTGGACTTGATGCTCATGGTGCCCGCTGTTCCACAGGCTTTGGGCAAGGATCCCAATGAAGGCTCTAATGGTGATTGCGTGCTGCATTCCTCCTTGGACCCCTTTCCAGTATGATGAGCTCTGAGGAAGCAGCACATAAAGCAGCACAGGAAATGCAAGACATCTGTACTGGAGCCTGGGAACACTTTCCCCAGTCCCCTTGCTGGTGTGGTCCTGGCATGGAGCTGGGCCTCTGGAGAAATGAATTAAAGAAACAAGTTCAGTGGAGAACATGGGATTCCACTTCCATTCATCTTCCTTATTTTGCAAACACCGCATTCTGCAAATCCCATGCCAGTAAAGCTCTTGGATCAGTCCTCAAATTCTTCTGGATCCTTTAGGGAGGAGATGTCAGGGCTGGCCAAGAATCTAAGTGAAAACTGATGACAGAAGCTGACATTAATCAGCTACACAGTATGTTCTTCCCAGCAGGTTTCTTCCAATAAATCAAAGGCCAGCAAATCCGAGGGGTGTTTAGCCATGAGAGAGCAACTGTTTGCTGTTCTCTTTCCTTGCTAAAGATGATGAATCTAATGTTTAATTGAATCCAACACCGGTGGCCGTGGGAGTATTTGCCGTAGGTGTTGGGTGCACATACCATGTACAGTCACATTTCCTCACAGGCCAGGGGCTTTATCCAAGCATCCCCCTGCTACTCATGGTTCACCGTCTATATTGATGTCTCCTGGCCAAACAGAGTCACCACCCTATCTATGATCTGAAACAGACTCACTCTTTCAAATTGGAATACTCAGGCTGTTTTGGTGACCAAACAATTTATTTTCCTTCCTGTAAGATCTAATTAAGATACTTAAAGATATTAATGTAATAATGTCTGTTTAAAATCCAGCTCTCTCAACGTCAATATGTGTGGCAGCAGGAGTGCTGGATTCAAAGGACAGGATAGCCTTGCATCTGAGGCTTTGCCCTACTCATCCTAGCCATGCTACCTGAACTACCTCATTTTGCCTCTCTGAGCCTCTTTTTTTTAAATCTCTGAAATAAGGATTAAATCTACGTAACTGATTTGTGATAAAGATTAATGAAGAAAATGGCTTGTGGAGGCTGTTCTTATGCTGAGAAACACTATGAACATAAAGAATACAATTATTATGATTTGTATCATTAATAATACAGTATTTTCTAAGGAGCATGAAAAATGATAGTGGTTCATATAGCAGGAAGTTCTGGAGGAGAAGCATGAGAAAAGCAAATCCTAGGGCCTCAACAAATCCAATACAAAACTCTCTTCTAGGACAATATCTTGATGGAGATAAGATCTTTATCTCCAAGGCAAGACCCATAACATATCTCTACTGGGCCCATAAATCGGAAAATTGTGAACTAAATAACTATTCCAGGATCAATTACTTGGATAATTAAGACAAGTAAGTGTTGTGTGTGAATGATAGTTTAATTACAAAGTTAATTTGCATCGTTTTGTAAGGTAGACTTAGCTTTGCTGATATAATTCTAACTTTTTCAGTTTCTATCCCGAAAAAGTCTTGGTCTCAGTAAGAAAAGGAATATGAAGTCTGGCATTTTTTTTAAAATCACAGGACCAATATCTTTAATACAGTTTTTTTCAAGGTCAGGGATACATGTGCAGGTTTGTTACATAGGTAAACATGTGCCATGCTGGTCTGCTGCACAGATCATCCCATCACCTAGGTATTAAGCCCAGCATCCATTCTTCCTGATGCTCTCCCTCCCCCATACCCCCAGCTGAAAAGTCTCAGTTTGTGTTGTTCCCCACCATGTGTCCATGTGTTCTCATCATTGAACTCCCACTTATAAGACAGAAAATATAGTATTTGGTTTTCTGTTCCTGCATTAGTTTGCTAAGGATAATGGCTTTCAGCTCCATCCATGTCCCTGCAAAGGACACGATCTCATTCCTTTTTATGGCTGCATACTATTCCATGGTACGTATGAATCACATTTAATGATTATCAAAATGATTAATACAGTCTAAATTACTTATATTTATATTTTTTAAACATTATTATATTTATTTTGATGTTAGAGTCTTACAATTGTCCTAAAATAAGAAGGACAATTATCATACCTATCTAGAGACTGAGAAACTGAAGTTCAGATAGAAAGCAATTTGCCTGAGGTCTCATGGATACTTGGTGGCGCCAGATCAGAATTTTCTGGGACAGAATTTTCTGACTCTTCATCAAATCTATATATGCCTTATGCTTTTAGTGATCACCTTATTTGAAAATGTAAAAAGTTAGAATATCTAAATTGCTTAAGACAATTTTGTGACTGGCATCAGTACCATTAACAATATAAGCCTAGACATCTCATAAAAATGTGTCAAAGAACCCACTATTTGATCAGTACCCCTACATCCAGAAATATATTTATTAAAAATGATGATATGTGCAAATACTTCTTCTATTCACTTTCTCCTACAAGAATCAGTGTGACATAATGTTTACACACAAAACGTTGGAGTTGAACCGATTCAGGCCACTTACTAGTTCTGTTACTTTAAGGCCTTGATCTCTTCACATATAAAATAGAGCTAATATTGACCTAATCGGGCCATTGTGAAGATGAAATAAGCGAATCTAGCCTTCTTTCTACCTGGTAATTTGGGTCTCAGCTCCAAGTTTACCCTATCAAGGGAGGCTTTTCCAACTTCAGAAGCTAAATCTCCTTTCCCTCATTGTCCATTACTCTTGATGCCATCATGCTATTTTCTTTTTTGAAGAGGTTTTTCCTGTCTAAATCTATGTGATTGTTAATGAGTTTATTATTAATCTTTTTTCTCAAAACTGTGGGTCTCAAGTGAGTAAGAACTTGACACTAAAGGACACTAGAATATAGTTAGGTACCAATTTGGGGGACACAATCCACATTGCATTGAATATTTATAGCACCCCTGATATTGTGCAATGCTCAGTCTTTCCAGCCATATAAGTGGCAGCCCTGCTGTTTCACAATGGATGCTTAATTGGTCTTTATGTGCACAAAGAGCACAATAACATTAAACATATATTGCAGGCCAGGTTTTGTGATAAGGGCAAGGAATATAGAGAAGAATAAAACACAGCCTCCACTCTCCATAGGCTCATAGTCTGGCACTGAAATGTTTTATTACTCTATGGTTCTGAGATTAAAATACAGTAAGATAGCTAGCTTTATATAACTTTCTAAATATAGAACCCATTTGCAAAACGCCTTACTATTTTGTATCATTTGTATCATGATGATCATTAACATCATGACTGAACCAACATTATGATTTCCTGACTCTGCTTCCTGCAAAGTTATGTGCCAGTTGCCGTGGGGGCACAAAAATGACTAAAGCATAGTCCTAAATTTACTATATTCTAAATGTGGTTAATATTTTAAATTTTCACATTCATCGAGGATGAAAAAAAATCCATGGCTTCATGATACCTAAGAGCTATAAGATAGTATATTGGCTTATGCCTAGAATACAAATAAACCCAATGACCCAAGCTGTGGCATTCATTCCATTCCTTAACTAATGACAAGATATAGAAAGGTCACCGTTTGCTTCTAGTAGGTCCAACGTAAGCATTCAGAGTCTTATGTTGAAGTTCTGCAATCCAAACCTTCTTTTGATGAGGGCAGGTTGGTATTAGCAGAGGGGAGTGCATTTTTTCCTTACACCCAGGTGGACACTTGCTCATGTGGCAAAATCAGCATCCTGCTATTTACCAATAATTATCTATCCTCCTCAGAGAGGCCAGATCCTCAAAAGCCATGGAAGCCAAGTCCAGTGGAATTGCCACCATGGCCAGCAACAAAGGCTGCTGTCAGTGTATGTGATAATCCACAGTAGCGGTGCTATAGCTGCTTACGCTGCACAATTTACATTAAAGAACAAAGGACACAACCAAGCTAGACTGTGCTTGTCATAAGTTCCAATGACACATTCAAGAGCATTGAGAAATTGAGGGACAGCAATATCTTGAGAAATATTTTAATGCCTTGCTCAAAATTCTAACGCCCCTTCCCTGTTCTCTGATGCCTCCTTCCCCAGCCAGCCACAACTCTAAAACATGTCTGTCAGAGCTTGATTTTCCTTAGTCCTCCCTCACATTAGTTCAGTCAATGTGGTACATTATCAATTAACGTTTCACAGGTTTATATAAGGGACTTCAGAGACCACCATGTCTAGCCACTCAACTTATAAATGACCATCTAAGAGAAGAGTTGGCTCCAAGAAATGACACAGTCTTCTAGAAGACAGGCTTGCTTTTACCAGGAATGTGAGAAACCTCTACTTTCTGAAAAGATAAATGAAGGAGGAGGAAGAGGATCTTGAAGAAAAATCTGGAGCTTGTATAGATGTCCAAAACACAGCAACTCACAGAGTTACTTACGAGTCACGTAAATGTATATAGTAGTAAGTGAGTATGCCAAGTGAATGAACAGGTCCACATGTACTCCTGGGCTAAAGGCAGAGTATTAAAAAGATGAAACTTCCTTCCCTTCTCTTCCCTTCCCTTCCCTCCCCTTCCCTCCCCTCCCCTTTCCTCCCCTTCCCTCCCCCTCCCACCTCCCCTCCCCCTCCCACCTCCCCTCCCCTCCCTTCCCTTCCCTCCCCTCCCTTCCCTTCCCTCCCCTCCCCTCCCTCCCCCTCCCTTCCCTTCCCTCCCCTTTCCCCTCCTCTCCCTTCCCCTCCTCTTCCTCCTCCCTTTCCTTGGATATTCCCCTCCCCTCCTCTCCTCTCCTCCCCTCCCCTCTTCTCTCTTCTCTCTTCTCCTCTCCTCTCCTCTTCTTTCTCCCCTGCCATCATCATCACCACCGCCACCACTACCATCATCATTATCATACAAGCTATTAGAAGAGGAGTTAAGATACTGGTAGAGACAAACTGGAAATGTAATGATTTAAGCAGAGAAGGCTAAGAGGGAACTTTCAGGAATGATGTCAGGATTAGGGAAATAGAAAGATAGTAGAATTGTCAAAGGGAATCAAAATATTTCTCAAAACGAGGCCTGCTGAGCCAAAGAGAAATTAAATGAATATGCTGATGTTTAGTTTCCCAGCTTTACATAGGAAATTGAAGATGGTTTTGTGAAAGACAAGTGGGGGAAAGGTGAGTCTATAAACCATTATCCATTCAAAGTCTTGATTTAAAACACTTGCTTTTAAGCACACTAAGGATTCAATATGTATTTGTTAAAATTTGCAAAGTGATTTTTTGTCTCAGTTTTTTTGAACAAAAATACCTTGAGGAATTGGAAACATGCCAACCAGAAAAAAAAAAAAAAAAGATATCCCACATAAAGGATACTTCTGGAATTTTACGGGCTATATGCCAGAAACTTTCCAACCAAAGAGTTCTTCTCTCTCCATCTCCACCATTTTAGGGTAAGATGGTAGGGGACTGGGCCTCAGGGGCTGCAGAAAATAGAGCCTTCAGAATTTCCTAGATGTATTTCCAGCACTAGGTTACCTTCGTATTGGTGGAAAAGTCAGGAAAGGAAAATTGTAGACAAAGTTTCATCCTGACTTGAAATGTCCTTAAAAGGCAATGTTGATGACTTTTCCAAGTGTGTGGCCTATCTGAGTAACAGAGAAACATGTTTCTTTGTGGAGTACTTGGATATTCTTGAGATCTGGATCCAGGCTGGGAAAGAGAAAGCACATGATTGAGGTTCATGCTTGGTTCACAGTGGATTTGTTCCCCTCCTGCTTCCTACCCTATTATCTGATGATATAGGATCCCCTGATGTCCTGTAGGGTCATGAGTCTGCCATTTGGAAAAGGCTGTAAAATCTACTCTGTCCTAGGAGGCATGACTGTACGAAGCACAGGGTGGAGTATGCAGGCATTTCCTCAATCCCAAAGGAGTGCAAGCCAGGAGACCCCTCTTTGAGGCACCAAAGGAACGGGAGAAAAAAGGATGGGAGAACTATCTAGGAAGAAATATGGGATGATCAAATTACTGTAGCTAGAAGAATTATGAGGTTAGTAGTTCATTCCACCACCTCTTGTTTGTTTCCATACATGGAGGAGCGACTTTGATCCTTAGGGTAATTGCAGTGTGTAGGGGAAAAGAGGAGGAAAAGTGGGGGTGAGCAGATGCACCAAGTCTCTCGATCTCACTGGCCACCACAGGCCAGCCTGGCTTACACAAGAGAACAGGAAAGGACAGTGTACCCAGTTCAGAGCATGCAGTGGTAGATCCTCAAAGAACACCTGGAGGAAGGCTAGAAATGGAAAGGAATAGATAAATACGGAGAAGAATGGAGGGAGAAAAGGTAGAAGAGTGGTGACTAGTGTCTAAAGTGATGAGTGGAGAGAACAGTCATCTGCATGAATCACAGCTCTCTGCCTCTTCTCTTCTGAACCTGTAAATAATGATAATACCTTAATTACCTTCTCCTTGTGATGCAGTTTCTAAGAGCTTTTAATGTGCTTTCTCATGTTCCCCACAATAAGCAGGCTATAAAGGCAGCCTTTGCAATCTCATTTTATAAATTAGTATGTTGAGGCTCAGAAATGTTTAGGAGTCCCTGGAGTCACATAGCTAATAAGAGGAAAGGAGGGTATTGCACCTCAGTTGTCACCATGAAAGGAGGGGAGGCAACAGTCATTTGTCTAGAGACTCACCACAGTCATTTCATGGCTCAAGACTTTCAGGGAGCAGCCAGGAAAAGAGAGACACATGGCAAGAGGTCTGCGGCAAGACATTTGGAGAAAAAGGCCAAAGAGACAAGAGGTTAAGGGGAGAGAGGTGTGAAGGAAAGAAAACACTCCATCTGTAGCTGCAGCCTCTGCATCATCGTGTTTCAATTAACAGACTGTGTCCTGGACTGGGGAATGGATGAAAAGATAAACAACACCCACGCAGACTGACTAAGGCCTCTGAGACAGCAGCAGCGTGGAGAGGAGCCACAAACAGATTCTCACCCAGGTCTTCCAGGGGTAAGAGGGGAGGCAAGTGCCTATGAGACCATCAGCTGGGGCCAGAGACGGTAGGAGACAGGGTGGAATGTGCCAGCCTCTGCGCAGAAGTGGCATAAGAACAAGGAAAGAGTAAGCAGTGTGGCAGGTGTCTTTTCCTCATCAATCCTTCGTCCTCAGACCCCTGCTTGGCCACCCCTGAGCCTCACATTCCTGAATGATTCAGTGTCATTATTGATTCCTGCTGTGAATTCACGAGACTGGAGGGGAGGGAGGATGACTTGAGCATAGCAGTCCTCCGAAAACATGAATTTGGCCTAGTTAGCACCCCAATGTTCTGCTCTTTGCAGCTTTCTGCACCCACAGGATTTTATTAGCTAGAACACCACCTATGCTATTGCATCTTTAATGTTTTCATAAGAAAATGTTCATTATTTCAGCCAGTTATTCACTCACGCAATAAACACATTTACATATTCCTTCACATATTCCATAAACATTATTGTGTAGCAGGCACTTTGCTAGAAACGAGAGCTGTCTAGCCTTGAAGGTCTCAGCCTTCTTGGAGAACATAGCCTGGTGAGAAATCTAGGCAGGTCAGGTGACAATTTCAATGTAGGTGTTAGGGAAGATGTGATGGAGGCAAGTGCTGGTGGAGCTGGACTGAGCCAAGTTGGAGGCTGGGTAGTGGGTAGAAGGAGAGCCTGGGCAATCTAGGAGGGGAGCCTAGAGGTGCCACAATCCTGTAGGAACCAGACTCCATCCCAAAGGTCATCCTTTAGTACCCAGAAAGTGACTTTTGTCCTCATGGCTCTAGATGGCTAGTAGAGCCATAAGCATGAAAAACAAACTCAATGGATCGCATACTACTTGATAGTCCTAGGAATTAAGAAGTGTCTTCTTTCATGCTTATTTTTTAATCATCATTCGTTTACAACCAGTAGTATGTGGAAAATCCAGCCTTCCCTGGATTGGTGGGGTATGAAGTTACTTCTAAGGAGGTGAAGGGACTGGGGTTGGGGCACCTGGCATCTTCCACCTCTGATGTGTTGACACCACACCTGATTGCAGTCATGGTCTTTGATGACCTGGTTCCACTTGAGGCTGTAGCTACAGAGTTATATCCTTTCTCATTTTCCTGCCACTGCATCTTTCTACTTAGAAAGTTTAAGCAGCCCACAGCCTGGAAGGTGGTGTTATGGAAGCACTGAACATGGCTCCAGGAGTCCAGTGAACTTGGAGCAGAGCCCTTAGAAATTTTTGTAATATGAGATAAGCCATTTCAATAATGAGCCTGTTTCTTGTAAAATCAGAGATGGCAATAATACCTACCTGAAGATTTTTATGAACATCAGATGCAAGTAAGTCTGACAAGTCATTCCATAAAAATAATAGTTTCTTTTCTCTTTTCTTTTTTTTTCTTTTTTTAGATGGAGTCTCTCTCTGTCACCCACGCTGGAGTGCAGTAGCACGATCTCAGCTGACTGCAACCTCCGCTTCCCACATTCATGCAATTCTCCTGTCTCAGCCTCCCGAGTAGCTGGGACTACAGGTGCCTGGACCACTCCCGGCTAATTTTTGTATTTTTAGTAGAGATGAAGTTTTGTCATGTTGGCCAGGCTGGTCTCAGACTCCTGACCTCAGGTGGTCTGCCCACCTCAGCCTCCCAAAGTGCTGGGTTACAGGCGTGAGCCACCGCACCTGGCCTCTTTTTCTTTAAAGGGGTTTTCTTTTCCAAAATATTTGCAATCCTAGGAAATTGAGGGTCTCTTAAAAAAAAGGAGGGGGAAGTAACTCAACCACAAAAACTCTGTGCCGACCTGGATTTGAGGAAGACTCCATAACTAACAGCTCAAATTTCCTTCTCTCTTGGCTGACAGAATTGGAGGCAAGACCTGATACTTATCTACTTCCATCTGTTTCTGTGTGCAGACTTATTATAACGAGATGTTTCTATTCCAAAACAGTGGTCCCTTCTATACAAGTGTGCAAAGCATTTCTCTAAATTTCCTGGTGTTTTGCTCTGAGGCTTCCAACTGCAAAATCAAGAAGTGCTGAAAAGATGGCTTTTTCCTGACTTACTTGCTGTGGGGCAGCCCCTGGGGAGAGGAGGGCTGAGAGACAAACTCGGGGTGTGAATGTGATCTACAGAGCCCTTCCTTAGTTTTCAAGTCCCCCAGTATCCCGGCAACCCTTCCCTGAGCACATCCTCAGCTTGAGCCAGGTTGGCTTCTTCCGTGTTCCCTAAACATAGCTTCTTTTCCCATCCGTGTGGTTTGGGTTTGTCTCTCTGCTCTTTCTTCCCATCATTCTTTATTGAAGTCTTGTATCCAATTCAAATGCCCTCTTCTGAATTTCTCTGACTGCCTAATTACACTCCCACACCTCAAAGACACCACAGCCCTTTCTGTGACCTCCTAAAGGGCATGGGTCACTTGCTCCCTAATATCAGAGTTCTTGATATCCACAGCTGATGTGCTGGATGCTTCTCACATGGGGTTAGGAGAAGTCATAGAGAGATTCCTGGGCGGGAGAATGGATTTGTACTCATAGATTATCCTGTGTTCCTGCTTTTTCCTCTATGAGAGAAGAGGTTATATGAATTAAGTCTTGAGCTTCTATGACATCAGCTTTGTAAATGAAATTCCTGCTGAGCTACTCTTTGGCCACTATTTAAGTAAACTACTATTTTTTTGGTCATGCAAGAGTAACCTCTCTCTGTGCAACAGGTGTCCCAACTTCAACCCTCACCCAAAGCCCTGCTTCCCATCTGTAGCTCCGGCCCCTCACTCCCCACCCCATCTCCAAGCTTAGGCTGTGCTATGCTCTACAACTGGGGATAATAGAAGGGTGGGTCATGGGATCATCTGGACAGACTGAAATCTTGAGCATTGCTCTGAGGGGAAGAGCTTTCCACAGGCACAGGCAGGTACTGAGGAAGATTTGCTGACATCTGATAAAAGAAATCTGATGGGTCCGGCCTTCTTCTGACCCCTCTGGTTTCCAGGAGCCTCCATTCCTACAGGTCCAAACCTCTACTTAGAAACTGAGTGTTAGAAACTAAATGTTTGTATCCTCCCCAGATTCTTATGATGAAGCCATAATCACCAATATGAGGATATTTATAGGTGGGGCATTTGGAAGGTAATTCAGTTTAGATGAGGTCATGAGGGTCGAGCCTCCATGATAGGAATGATTCTGTCCTAAGAAGAGGAAGAGGCCAGAACCCCCCTCTCTCTACCATGTAAAGATACAGTGAGAAGTTGTCATATGCATACAAGGAAGAGGGTCCACACCAGACACTAATTCCAAGGCACATTGACCTTGGACTTCCCAGCCTTCAGAACTGAGAAATAAATGTCTCTTGTTTAAGCCACCCAGTCTACGGCATTCTGTGATAGCAGCCCCAGCTGGTTAAGATACTGAGGAAGCCTAGAGGCTGATAGATATATTTACCTCAAGTTGCTTTTAGGGAAGGCATGTGGAATGCAAGTCTTGGCATGGAAGCCTACGCACCCTGGTTTGTGTAGCCTGACCTTCAATTATTGCTTATAGACATGGAACCCAAAATGTTAGATTCCAGGCTTTGGAATTCCAGGCTTTGGAATCTCACATTTTGGGTTCCATGCCTGTGAGCAATATGTTCATAGGAATGGCTCCTATACGAGAGTGAGCTGACAATCTTACTTTATAGAACATATATTTTTCTCTTTTTTTTGCAATTTTTCCTACTTCAAGAAGAAATAAACCTGATATGCCATGAGCATAGGTTTATAGACAAACCTGTAACTTAAACCTCAAAACAGCCCAGTGAAATAAATATTATGATCCTCATTTTACAGATGAGAAACCTGAGTCTTAGAGGAGTTATTTTCTCCAGCACCATACAGCAATCAAGTGGTAGTGGGAACTGGGATAGAAATGCAAGTTTGTATTCATCCAAATCCTTTGTTATTTCTAGTGTGATCCTTGTCTGATTGTCAGTTTGGAGTGCTGATGTTTCTACAGACACCTGGTTCACATGACAAATCAGACAAAAGAACTCCCCAGATCATTTTTAAATGACAACCAGGGACCGTAAATGTCCTGCTTCAAAATCATGTAAGTGTATTTTTTATCTTTAGATTGATCAAATACTGACCACTTTTTCTTTTTACTTTTTATTACACCATACGTGCATCTTTATCATAGCATCTATAACACTTGAGCACATTATATTACATGGCAGGCAGAGTTAGAAGAACATTCCACACAATAGGAGATTTCCTTGAGAGTAGACATTATGATTTAGTCACTGATATCCATACCACCCTGAGATCCAGGCAAGGGGTGCCTGCCCCAGGCCCTCAACATCAGGCAACCTCACACTTTGGAGACGATTCCTGGGAATTTTCTAAGTTCTCTTCTAGTACCAATGATCACCCTGGGGCAGCAGTTTCATTTGGGTTAATGGAGTTGTTCTGGGGTCATGTGGCCTGACCTTGGTTTTATGCTTCTAGGAGGGGGTTTGGAAGGAGGATAGCTCCTGCTGGCCAGCATAACATTTCTTTCATGGAATGGCATGAAATTAGTTTCCAGATGCATCTGACATACTGATTTTTGGTGACTTAAGTAGTTTTTATAGAAAATTACTTGCCCAGAGGCCTGCAGACCTAAGGGCATCTCCAACTCGTACACACCAAGTATCTGTTCAGTAAATACTTGTTAAATCAATTAATAAATGGTTAAATGGTCTGTGAACACTTCAAAATAAATTGAAGGATGATTCTGGTATTTTCCTTATTGTGAAATTGGCATAATTTAAGAGTCATTTTCCAAAGGAAAACTGCATAAAACTCATTCCACTAATTAGACTTAGTTTGGTGAATTGCTCCCAGAGTTAACTAATGGTAACATTGATACCAATTGGTCTGTTCAGAAAGTCATGCACTCTGTCAATGTTAGCTAAATTCTCTGGGCTTTGGACATCAATGCTGTTGTATCCTAGATAGATTCATTAAATGTATCTATACTCCTTAGTCATGGGAAACCTGGCATCTTTTGATAGCTGCCCTCCCTCCATGGCCACCACCCCAGGGTCATCAGGGAAGGTCAGGGAAGTCCAAGGAAGCAAAAAACAAGGACACACACACACACACACACACACACACACACACAAAGAGCCTGATTTATCTCAATCTTGTTCAAGAACAAAATAGCTTTTTAAAAATTATTGTTCCTACACTGATGTTAGAAATGAAATCTTCAAGAAAAATGATTTCTGGGCAGTGGAAATTCAGGTCCCAAGAGAGGAAGAAAATGAGATTTCTGTGCTAAAGGCTGAAGCCACCAAGATTGTGGTATCTGATTGGCCAGTGTACTATGTTTTGAGTGAGGCCTGACGAGAGCCGTATGTGAAACCATCATGTGATTCCATGGAAGATACCTCTCTTACTTCTTACTACGTGATTTCCAAAGGAATTGGGCCTCTTCTCAAAAATAACATGCTTCATATGAAATACAGATTCACTGGGACTTGGGAAAGTTATTTATGATCTTGGGTTTATGGCTTTAATAACTGATTCTCCAAGAGGGTGTCTGAAGAAGGAAAGCCCTATGGCTCCGGGCCAGCAAATTACACACCATGATGGAGGAGGAGGCCGCCGGTTCCTCTCTCATAGAGAGAGGGCTTGCCCTTACAGATGGCCTGAGCAACCAGCTTGTGTGCAGCCCCACATTAAGCACTAAGTGTAGGCATACAAGACATAGGTCTTAATCTTAAGGCCTTATAATAAAATTGCTGTAACATGAGAACATCATATGCCATTTAAATTAGCATTTAATTCACACCATAAGAATTCAGTTCTCAGGAGACTGAGAGCCTCAGAAAGATCTGGATTTAGGCAGGGTATTTTGGGCAAGATGCTGAAGATTTGATTTGTTTGTTAGGAATCTAGAATAGAATTACGGAAAGCATTTGAATAAACAACATAAAGGAAAAAACAGGTGGGAGAGTTCAAGTCATTTTTAAGCACAAAAAGGAGACAGCATGGGTTAGATGGTAAAGATTTAGAGTAGGTCAGTAGGAATTAAGGCTGAAAGGGTAGGTTTGCTAATTTTATTCTGCTTCAATGTTTCTGTTTTAAAAATTCATTGATAGTAGCAGTCTATATCTTTATTCATAATTATTGAGTATGTATCTTAAAAATATCAGAATTTATTCCAATTCCAGTGTGTATGCATGTGCAACATACATTGTTCGTATTCGTGAGCAGGTGGCAAGGGTCTGGTGTGTGATGTGAAAATCAGGGCATGGTAGGATGCAGCAATGTGACATGTTCTGTATGGATATGTATGTTTTATATGGAGGGGCCTTAGCTAAGCTGAACAGAAATGTGGCAGAATCTTCCATGTCACCAACCTCTACCCAGTGGACTTTAAAGGCAGCCCAGTATTTGAAAGAAGGACCCCCCCCCCCCACTGCCCACCACCACCACCATATACGCCTTCTTAGGAGACAGTCTACCTTTGCTAAAATACTATTTGGGAAACAATCAACTTTGATAGGAAGGATATCCTAGCTTTATCCCACACTACAGTATAAATGATTTTACATTTCTGCCAAAATCAGAAACCAGAAGCGGGAGCCTAGAGATCTGACCCAATTATTTTGTTTTAAAGCTGTAGGCAATGGCACTAAAGGCAAATTCAGGCACTAACAATACAAAGGCAGATCTAAGCTATGCTTTTGGACTCCAAGATTATCACACATGGTCCCTGCTCCCAGAGAACTTGCTGACCAGTGGAGGAGACAAAACAAGCTCTAGTGAAATGCAGGAGGTGAGTAAAGGTGGAGATGGAGGTATAAGCTATATTCTGCAGGAATACAGAGAAAGACACAGGCTGGAGTCGTAGGGAAAGTAATTGTAAAATTTCTCAGCTGTGTTTATAGGTTGAGTGGGGTGTTAAAGTTAGGAAAAATGGGGGCGGGAAGAAGGATATTTCCAGCTCGAGGAACAGCATGAGCTGAGGTACAGAGAGAGTTCACAGGAAATGTGGAGGATTTGATGTAGTAGAGGGCAATGAGGCTATTGGTGCATGGGACAGAGGTCAGCTGGGAGAGCAGTGGGGCCAGAGAGGTAGTTCAGGTTTGGCTTTTGGAATATTTCTGGGGGTTGTCATAACTGGTATCCTCTGTCATATGGATCCTGGCCAAGAAGATGTAGTTGCTTGTAGAATAAATATGAGGGAATTATCACATATAAACCAGCCAAATTGGATGTTGCCCCTTTTTAATTGTTCTACTGTTATTCTGTACCCTTAGCAAAGTCTTGTTTAAATCTTGAATATCAGCCATGCTATTAGAAAGTAAAGAAGGGTATGTAAGTCATGACCCTTCTTTCAGCAAATGCCAAACTCACCCATAAATGGAAAATTCAGAGATGGGGCTTAAGGCACCGCTGGATCCAGAGGCTCTAATTAAGTTATTAAACTCTGTTTTAATAACTTTTTATTAAAATTATAAATAATTTTATAATTATTGATATGGTTTGGCTGTGTCACCACCCAAATCTCATCTTGAATTGTAGCTCTCATAATTCCCACATGTTGTGGGAGGGACCCAGTAGGAGATAATTGAATCATGAGGGCGATTTTCCCCATACTATTTTCATGGTAGTGAATAAGTCTCACAAGATCTGATGGTTTTGTAAGGGGAAACCCTTTTCACTTGGCTCTCATTCTCTCTTGTATTTTGTGATGTAAGATGTGCCTCTTGCCTCCCGCCATGACTGCGAGGCCTGCTCAGCCATGTGAAACTATGAGTCCATTATACCTCTCTTTCTTTACAAATTATGCAGTCTCTGGTATGTCTTTATCAGCAACGTGAAAATGGACTAATACACTTACGTATTTGTTTATTTTTACTTTATCCAGCAATGTTTCTTTTACATTACTAAGGAAAACTAACAAACAGAAACAATAATCATAGAAGCGCTTAGAGAAAAAGTGATATTTAGCTTTCAAACCATTTAGGATAATGTCAGTTTCCAAGTGGTATGACCATGCTTCTCCCTAGAAATCAGTAAGTTATTTAGAGAATACCTTTTAAAAAGTTTGAATATTCCCTATAGGAACATTGTTCTTATAGGAAGAAGACCTTGCACACTGACTCCTAGCAGTATAAGCCACTCTTTCCCAAGAGACTACCCCTTATAATAGCAAGAGAGTTTTGCATAATGTGATCTAATTCACATCACAGTTTTCAGTAGCACGACTGTGTTATTATTGAATTATCAAAGGAAATATAGTGGTTTTGGTAAAAGATACCTTAAGCAAATACATGGATTTAAGCCAATTTAACAGAACAAAAATTAGTGTCTATATTATGACCTCAGACCAGCTAAGGACTCTAGAGAACAATGAACACCCCTAAGTAATCTTTCCTAGAATATCTGGGAGATATCCAGGCTTCAGTGTCATAAGGTTAGAACAGAAAGCTTGGCCGATGTTTTGAATTCATACTGATGGATTGTGAATGGCATGTTCTCCACAGAGACCTTTTTTGTAATTAAATAATCTTCTCTTTCTATTCTTGTATCTTCAAGAGATCATTGAGTAATTTACTTCCATGGACTCAATTGATCTTCAAGTTTTCTGGAGCAAATATTTTATATTTACTTCTGATTAATGTCCTTTTGCTCACACATTAAGGATGACATTTATTTACCTAAAATTTTTCCTCTCTTTTATGTAAATACAGAAGTGTAGCCTCCTTGACTAGACAATTGCATATCTGAAAATTATTTGTTTTGTTTTGATAGAGATAGGCTTTCACTCTGTTTCCCCATGCTGGAGGGCAGTAGTGGTGTGATCATACCTCACAACAGCCTGGAACTCCTGGGCTAAAGCCGTCTTTCTGCCTCAGCTTCCTGAGTAGCTGGGATTGCAGGTGTGTGCCATCACAACAGGCTAATTTTTAACAAATCTTTGTAGAGATGGGGTCTCGCTATGTTTTCCAGGCCAATCTTTAGCTCCTGGCCTCAAGAAATCCACCATCCTTGACCTCCCAAAGCTCTGGTATTATGGTTGTGTGATCTACTGCACCTGGCCCTGAACATTTTTGAAGGCCAAATAATTCGAAGCATTTCACAGCTCTGCCTCATAGGCTAAAATGCCCTTTTAATCTCGGCATGGATTTCATTCTTGTCCTTAAATTTATAAACAATATGCAAGGGTAGCTGGCAAGGTGGCCAAATAGGAACAGCTCCAGTATGGAGTTCCCAGCGAGATCAATGTCAAAGGCAGGTGATTTCTGCATTTCCAACTGAGGTGCGTGGCTCATTTCATTGGGACTGGTTAGACAGTGGGTGTAGCCCACAGAGGGCAAGCAGAAGCAGGGTGGGGCGTCGCCTCACCTGGGAAATGCAAAGGGTCAAGAAACTCCCTCCCCTAGTCAAAGGAAGCCATGAGGGACTGTGCCGTGAGGAACAGTGCATTCAGGGCCAGATACTATGCTTTTCCCATGGTCTCCACAACCCACAGAAAAGGAGATTCCCTCTGGTGCCTACATCACCAGGGCCCTGGGTTTCAAGCATGAAACTGGATGGCCATTTGGGCAGACACCAAACTGGCTGCAGGAGTTTCTTTTCATACCCCAGTGGCACCTGAAACGCCAGCAAGACAGAACCGTTCTCTCCCCTGGAAAGGGGGCTGAAGCCAGGAAGCCAAGTGGTCTAGCTCAGTGGATCCCACTCCCACAGAGCCCAGCAAGCTAAGATCCACTGGCTTGAAATTCTTTTTGCCAACACAGCAGTCTGAAGTCTAACTAGGATTCTCTAGCTTGGTCGGGGGAGGGTCCTCTGCCATTACTGCAGCTTGAATAGGCAGTTTTCCCCTCACAGCATAAACAAAGCCACTAGGAAGTTCAAACTGGGTGGAGTCTACCAAAGCTTGAGAAAGCCACTATAGCCAGACTGCCTCTCTAGATTCCTCCTCTCTGGGCAGGACATCTCTGAAACAAAGGCAGCAGCCCCAGTCAGGGGCTTATAGATAAAACTCCCATCTCCCTGGGACAGAGCACCTGGGGGAAGGGGCAGCTGTGGGTACAGCTTCAGCAGACTTAAACGTTTCTGCCTGCCAGCTCTGAAGAGAGCAGCGGATCTCCCAGCACAGCATTTAAGCTCTGCTAAGGGACAGACTGCCTCCTTAAGTGGGTCCCTGACCCCAGTGTCTCTTGACTGGGAGATACCTCCCAGCAGAGGTCAACAGGCACCTCACACAGGAAAGCTCTGGCTGGCATCTGGCGGGTGCCCCTCTGGGACGAAGCTTCCAGAGGAAGAAACAGGCAGCAATCTTTGCTGTTCTGCAGCCTCCACTGGTAATACCCAGGCAAACAGGGTCTGGAGTGGACCTCCAGCAAATTCCAGCAGACCTTCAGCAGAGGGGACTGTTAGAAGGAAAACTAACAAACAGAAAAGAATAATATCAACATCAATAAAATGGACATCCACACAAAACCTCATCCAAAGGTCACCAACATCAAAGACCAAAGGTAGATAAACACACGAAGATGGAGAGAAACCAGCGCAAAAGGCTGAAAATTGCAAAAACCGGAATGCCTCTTCTCCTTCTGTTCCCGCAAGGCAACAAAACTGGATAGAGAATGAGTTTAATGAATTGATAGAAGTAGGCTTCAGAAGGTGGGTAATAATGAACTCCTCCAAGATAAAGGAGAATGTTCTAACCCAATGCAAGGAAGCTAAGAACCTTGAAAAAAGGTTAGACAAATTGCTAACTAGAATAACCAGTTTAGAGAAGAACATAAATGACCTGATAAAGCTGAAAAACACAGCATGAGAATTTCACGAAGCATATACAATTATCAATACCCAAATAGACCAAGCAGAAGAAAGGATATCAGAGATTGAAGATCAACTTAATGAAATAAAGCGTGAAGACAAGATTAGAGAAAAAGGAATGAAAAGGAACGAACAAAGCCTCCCAGAAATATGGGACTATGCGAAAAGACCAAACCTACGTTTGATTGGTGTACCTGAAAGTGACGGGGAGCATGGAGCCAAGTTGGAAAACAATCTTCAGGATATTATCCAGGAGGACTTCCCCAATGTAGCAAGACAGGCCAACATTCAAATTCAGGAAACACAGAAAACACCACCAAGATACCCCTCGAGAAGAGCAACCCCAAGAAACATAATCGTCAGATTCACCAAGGTTGAAATGAAGGAAAAAATGTTAAGGGCAGCCAGAGAGAAAAGGTGGGTTACCCACAAAGGGAAGCCCATCAGACTAACAGCAGGTCTCTCTGCAGAAACCCTATGAGCCAGAAGAGAGTGGGGACCAATATTCAACATTCTTAAAAAAAAGAATTTTCAAACCAGAATTTCATATCCAGTCAAATTAAGCATCATAAGTGAAGAGAAATAAAATCCTTTACAGACAAGCAAACGCTTAGTGATTTTGTCACCACCAGGCCTGCCTTATAAGAGCTCCTGAAGAAAGCACTAAACATGGAAAGGAACAACTGGTACCAGCAACGGCAAAAACATACCAAATTGTAAAGACCATCAACCCTATGAAGAAACTGCATCAACTAATGGGCAAAATAACCAACTAGCATCATAATGACAGGATCAAATTCACATAAAACAAGATTACCTTTAAATTTAAATGGGATAAATGCCCCAGTTAAAAGATGCAGACTGGCAAATTGGATAAAGATTCAAGACCCATCGGTGTGCTGTATTCAGGAGAACCATCTCAACTGCAAAGACACATATAGGCTCAAAATAAAGGGATGGAGGAATATTTACCAAGCAAATAGAAAGCAAAACATTGCAGGGGTTGTATTCCTAGTCTCTGATAAATCAGACTTTAAACCAACAAAGATCAAAAGAGACAAAGAAGGGCATTACATAATGGTAAAGGGATCAATGCAACAAGAAGAGCTAACTATTCTAAATATATATGCACCCAATACAGGAGCACCCAGATTCATAAAGCAAGTTCTCAGAGACCTACAAAGAAACTTAGACTCCCACACAATAATAGTGGGAGACTTTAACACCCCACTGTCAATGTTAGATCAATGAGACAGAAAATCAACAAGGATATTCAGGACTTGAACTCAGTTCTGGACCAAACAGACCTCTTTAATTCTTTTTTCTACAGAACTCTCCACCCCAAATCAACAGAATGTACATTCTTCTCAGCACCAAAATGACACTTATTCTAAAATTGACCACATAATTGGAAGTAAAACACTCCTCAGCAAAGGCAAAAGAACAGAAATCATAACAAACAGTCTCTCAAATCACGGTACAATCAAATTAGAACCTACAATTAAGAAACTCACTCAAAACCGTACAACTACATGGAAATTGAACAATCTGCTCCTGAATTACTACTGGGTAAATAACAAAATTAAAGCAGAAATAAATAAGTTATTTGAAACCAGTGAGAACAGAGACACAATGTAACAGAATCTCTGGGACACAGTTAAAGCGGTGTTTAAAGGGAAATTTATATCACTAAATGCCCACAAGAGAAAGGAGGAAAGATCTAAAATCGACGCGCTAACATCACACTTAAAAGAACTAGAGAAGCAAGAGCAAACAAATTCAAAATCTAGCAGAAGACAAGAAATAATTAACATCAGAGTAGAACTGAAGGAGAGATAGAGACATGAAAAACCCTTCAAAAAAATCAATGAATCCAGGAGCTGGTTTTTTGAAAAGATCAACAAAATTGATAGACCACTAGCAAGACTAATAAAGAAGAAAAGAGAAGAATCAAATAGACACAATAAAAAATGGCAAAGGGAATATCACCACTGATTCCACAGACATACAAACTACCACCAGAGAATACTATAAACACCTCTATGCAAATAAAGTAGAAAATTAGAAGAAATGGATAAATTCCTGGACACATACACCCTCCCAAGATTAAATCAGGAAGAAGTCGAATCCCTGAATAGACCAATAACAAGTTCTCAATTTGAGGCAGTAATTAATAGCCTACCAACCAAAAAAAAAAAAAAATGTCCAGGATCAGATGGATTCACAGCTGAATTATACCAGAGGTACAAAGAGGAGCTGGTAGCATTCCTTCTGAAACTATTCCAAACAATAGAAAAAGAGGGAATCCTCCCTAACTCATTTTATGAGGCTAGCACCATCCTGATACCAAAACCTGGCAGAGACACAACAAAAAAGAAAATTTCAGGCCAATATCCCTCATGAACATTGATGCAAAATCCTCAATAAAATACTGCCAAACTGAATCCAGCAGCACATTAAAAAGCTTATACACCACAATCAAGTCAGCTTCATCCCTGGGATGCAAGGCTGGTTCGATATATGCAAATCAATCAACGTAATCCATCACATAAACAGAACCAATGACAACAAACACATGATTAGCTCAATAGATGCAGAAAAGGCCTTCAACAAAATTCAACATCCCTTCATGCTAAAAACTCTCAATAAACTAAGTATTGATGGGATGTATCTCAAAATAACAAGGGCTATTTATGACAAACCCAGAGCCAATATCATACAGAATGGACAAAAGCTGGAACCATTCCCTCTGAAAACCGGCACAAAACAAGGATGCCCTCTCTCACCACTCCTATTCAATATACTACTGGAAGTTCTGGCCAGGGCAATCAGGCAGGAGAAAGAAATAAAGAGTATTCAAATAGGAAAATAGGAAGTCAAATTGTCTCTGTTTGCAGATGACATCATTGCATATTTAGAAAACTCTATCATCTCAGCCCAAAATCTCCTTAAGCTGATAAGCAACTTCAGCAAAGTCTCAGGATACAAAATCAATGTGCAAAAATCACAAGCATTCCTCTACCCCAATAATAGACAAACAGAGAGCCAAATCATAAGTGAACTCCCATTTACAATTGCTGCAAAGAGAATTAAATACCTAGGTATACAACTTACAAGGATTGTGAAGGACCTCTTCAAGGAGAACTACAAACCACTGCTCAAGGAAATCAGAGAGGACACAAACAAATGGAAGAACATACCATGCTCATAAATAGGAAGAATCAATATCGTGAAAATGGCCATACTGCCCAAAGTAATTTGTAGATTCAATGCTATCCCCATCAAGCTATCATTGACTTTCTCCACAGAATTGGAAAAAAACTACTTTAAATTTCATATGGAACCAAAAAAGAGCCCGCATTGCCAAGACAATCCTAAGCCAAGTGAACAAAGCTGGAGGCATCACGCTACCTGACTTAAAACTATACTACAAGGCTACAGTAACCAAAACACAATGGTACTGGTACCAAAACAGATATATAGACCCATGGAACAGAACAGAGGCCTCAGAAATACCACAACACATCTACAACCATCCGATCTTTGACAAACCTGACAAAAACAAGCAATGGGGAAAGGATTCCCTATTTAATAAACGGTGTTGGGAAAACTGGCTAGCCATATGCAGAAAACTGAAACTGGATCCCTTCCTTATGCCTTATACAAAAATTAACTCAAGATGAATTAAAGACTTAAACATAATACCGAAAACCATAAAATCCCTAGAAGAAAACCTAGGCAATACCATTCAGGACATAGGCATGGGCAAAGACTTCATGACGAAAACACCAAAAGCAATGGTAACAAACCTCAAAATTCACAAATGGGATCTAATTAGACTAAAGAGCTTCTGTGTAGCAAAAGAGACTATCATCAGAGTGAACGGGCAACCTACAGAATGGGAGAAAATTTTTGTAATCTATCCATCTGACAAAGGGCTAATATCCAGAATCTACAAAGAACTTAAGCAAATTAACAAGAAAAAAACAAACAACCCCATCAAAAACTGGGGGAAGGATATGAATAGAGACTTCTCAAAAGAAGACATTTATGCAGCCAACAAACATATGGAAAAAGCTCATCATCACGGGTCATTAGAGAAATGCAAATCAAAACCACAATGAGATACCATTTCATGCCAGTTAGAATGGTGATCATTAAAAAGTCAGGAAACAACGGACGCTGGAGAGGATGTGGAGGAAAGAAAGGCTTTTACATTGTTGGTGGGAGTGTAAATTAGTTCAACCATTGTGGAAGATAGTGTGGCAATTCCTCAAGGGTCTAGAACCACAAATGCCATTTGACTCAGAAATCCCATTACTGAGTATATACCCAAAGGATTATAAGTCATTCTACTACAAAGACACACGCACACATATGTTTATTGTGTCACTGTTCACAATAGCAAAGACTTGGAACCAACCCAAATGCCCATCAATGTTAGACTGGATAAAGAAAATGTGGCATATATATACCATGGAATACTCTGCAGCCATAAAAAAGGATGAGTTCATGTCCTTTGCAGGGACATGGATGAAGCTGGAAACCATCATTCTCAGCAAACTAACACAAGAACAGAAAACCAAACACTACAAGTTTTCACTAATAAGTGGGAGTTGAACAATGAGAACACATGGACACAGGTAAGGGAACATCACACACTGGGACCTGTCATGGTGGGGGCTAGGGGAGGGATAGCATTAGGAGAAATACCTAATGTAGACGATGGGTTGATAGGTGCAGCAAACCACCATGGCACATGTATACCTATGTAACAAACCTGCATGTTCTGTACATGTATCTTAAAGTATAATTCAAAAATTTTTTAAAATTATAAATATGCTCTGAAAAGAGTATTTCTAAGAAGTATATTCCTATTATATTTTCTAATTTTAGATGAAAAAAATTAAGAGGTATCTTACAATAATGTGTGTTTTGGTCCAATGAATTATCAAAAGCTCAACACACTTTAGTCAAGGCCCTCTGTTTTCGATTCAAGGCATATCCTTATTGAATGAATTCTAAAAACAAGCTCATTAATGTCCTTCTATCTAGTTATTTTTAAAGCAAAGTACACTTAACATTGAGAACTAATACATATTTAATCTCTTACCAGTGGTAATTGTGAATCTAATTTTTTAACTTTTTTATTCAATATGTTATTTAAAACAATTTCTTTCTAGATTAGTAAAGACATTGCTTTAGATAACTTTACATCTGTAAACTTTTGCACAAGACTGTCTTTGATTATAATAAAAATGCTCTAGAAACTGGCTACTAAAAAAGGACTTAAAGACCAGGAGCATCAGCATCATTTGATGTCTTGTTAGAAATATAGAATCCCAGGCTTATCTCCAGAAATCAAAATCTGCATTTTAATAAGATCCCTGGATGACATATCATATATGCACATGAAAATTCTACAACCACTTCTTTACAGCACTCTCTCTCCAATGTCAAATACTACAATACTGCAAATGTAGAGATTCAAAAATGAAAGCAAACATAAAAGGCTTGAGATTTGGAATTGGGAAGAACTAGATTCAAATCCTGGCTCAGTGGCTTTGAGTAAGTTACTGAGCCTCTTTAATGTAAATTAACATTAACCAATTTCTGGATCATACCAGGTGCTTAGTTAATGTTAGCTTTGTTTTTCCTCATTCTCACTTAAATCTAGGAACACTAATCCATTGTGCCTTGGATTATATGGTCTACACAATGTTTAATTAGCAGTTAGTTAATAGTATTTATCATGAGCAGATAAACAAGCATTTGGTGTAACAAGTTACTAAGATTATAGGGTTAATTTGTCATTGCAGTACAACTTAATCTGATATTGTTAGCACAAAATTGCTACCAAGAGTGAGGATCAGCCAAAAAAAAAAAAAAAGTAAATTATGTAGCACTGGCTTACATGTCAGATAGTAGGCAGAGGCTCCTGACGATAATATTAAAGGTGGAGAAAAATGGAGATTCATGGCATGCAGTGCAAAAATGTTTGGTAAAATAATTGCCAACCGTGGTTGGGAGGGAGATCAGAAATTTAATGAAGTTATGACTCTAGGAGATGGGGTGAGAAATGAGGATGTTAATAGTGTGCTAATAGTTGTGGCATTTAGCAAAGTATTTTAATAAAGAGATGAGCTCAGGAAATAATTGGCTGATTTAAATGAAAGAATAATGAGAAGAAAAGTCTGAGAAAGACCCTCAGCTCCCAAAGAGGGTATGCCACCCCGTGCTTATATCAGAAGTGGCTAAGAAGGATAATAATGGGGGAAAAAAAAAGACCCAGCCAGAGGGTAGATCCATGGGCCTAAAAGAACAAATTATGAAGCTGCTCCCAGAAAGCAAAATCAGGATTTAATAAAGGCACAGTCTCCTTCCTTGAGTTAGAGGAACCCATAGTATCTCCCAGATTTCATAATTGTCCATTCAGTTACTGATGAGTGGTCTCATTCTCCCTTCACCTGCATGGTATATTTATTATGATTATCTTATTTCATTATAGTATATGCCCCATTTCATTCTCACATATTTCCTTTTTAGGATATGAATCTTTGGAATGAGAGGAAAAAATTCCCAAACCTAATGTATGGGCTACCATTCATGCCCCCAACATGCTGGATGTTGACCTACTTGTGATGAATGGAGGAGACATTGCATTTTCTATTGTGATTTCTATTGTGACCAATAGGTGTTTAATCGCATGGGGAAAAAAAAGTGAAGCAATTATTCAGTGACCAAAAGGGCAGATGTTGTTGACACTGCTAGTGTTTACCATTTTTTTTTTCCTTTTGAGTGCGCAGAGAATTTCATTTATACTCTCACAACTGAGGAGGGCCATGGGACTGGTTCTAACCAAAGAAATATGAGCAGAAGTAACAAGTGTCATTTCTTGGCTGAAACAGTGAAAAGCCCTTGTGAAATTATTTAATCTCTCTCCTTTGCTGCCACAAAGACCAGAGAAGGGAGCCTCGTTCTGCCTAGGTCCTTGAGCTGGTTAGAATCCATCTCTGACTTGTGTTGGACATGATGAGGAAGCAGATAAATATATTAATTCCTGAGACTTCTGGGATTAATTTGTTACTACTACACAATTTAAGATGATTTTCATAAGCACAATGACCACTCCACAGAATCTTACAAAGTATAATTACTCACCCAACTCAGGCTAAGCTATCAAAACCCCTAATGGATTAAACTCTTTTCTTCTAGGTCCCTCCACCTTTCAGATTTGCTTGTGGCACCACAGACTACAGAGACTGTCACTGAGCATGCAGGATTGGCTTTACTTTCCCAGCTCTCTTCAATGTAACAAATCCAATCTGTTGTTCTAATTTTAAATCAGGAGATGCTGCAATATGAGTCATTAGGTTGTAATTGAGATATGTCAACCAGGATTTGCCAAAACTGAGAAAACTGGGCCGACTGAAACATAATTCTTTGGCAGGAACAAAGTAAATACCACTGTAATCAGAGTGGACAACAAATACCGTATATTTGCTCCCTGGCAATAGAGGTGACATGGATGGCAGGCAGGGGGCCTCAGAGTGCAATGAGGTGGCCCTGTCAACAAGGTAGGTGACTGGGGCACTTAGAATGAAGGAGTGATTTTGAAAATAAAGGAAAACAAACTCTGGGACAACTTCATTAGCCCATCAGTTGAGCAATCACTTAATGGGCATGTATTTATTACCTGTTATGTGTCAGCATTAGCAATATCAGTGGACAGGAAAACATGATGTAAAGTTGCAAGGATGTTTTCATTTTCAACCAGAGGACAGAATTGTCTGCAAAGACCTCCTTGATTATTTATTCAAAGAACGGCAAATTTCTCTAGGGAAAAGAAATGAGACAGTTCCCTTCCAAACTCACAGCTCACACAGCCCAAACGTTCTGAAGGTGACTTCAAGAACCTATTAGAGGAAAAAAGAACAAACGAATGGGGTTCAATGCTTGCATTGTAAATATATTAGCAAAGGTCTGGACTTCCTTTACTCAGTAACCATCCAACTGGCAAAAGTCCATGTGAAAGTGTGGTGACTTCAAGCTCTGCTTCCATGTCCAAGACCCAAAGTAAACTGAAAAGTAGAGGCTTGCTGCATCAACGTCAATGGACTAATATTATAATAGACACAGGGCAGCTGTGACGCTGTTCCCTAGAGTTTTGTACAACATTGTGACCCAGCCCTTTTGAGACTGGGATACCATCCTAGGAAAACATCTTGCTTAGAGCAGTCCCAGGCTGGCTGAAATCATTTCTGCTTTTTCTTCTGCAGACTCTGAATATCCACCCACAGATCAGGCCTCACTGAGCACCAGATAAGGGCCCATCTCTGCTCCAAGTAGTAGAGAAGGACACCAACTTCTTGCTCCATGGGGCAAATGAGGAGAAGAGTTCTAAGTAGACATACAACCTCCAGGGACCATGGGAAAATAAAGTAGCATAAGTGAGAAGTTTGCTGGTACAATTCATATTTACAAAGCCACAGCCTGTTGATATCAGTTTTTTTGCTTTAATTCCATGTCTCCTGATTCTGGACATGCTAGTACCTAAGCATGAATTGCCTTCCCCATCTCCCTGTCCTCTGTATTGAATCCTCACCTGTCATTCATTGTCCCACTCAATGCCACCTCTTCTCTGACACTTTCCTTCATTTTCCTAGTCAGAATTATCTGACCCTTCTCCTGCCTTCCTTCTGCTTTGTACTTGTTTTGTGTACCTCTGTCTAACTCCATTAGAATGTGAGCTTCTTTGGAGAGCGCTCTCTGGGGTCCATGTTTCTCTCACTGCTGTGTCCAAATGCTATTAATCAGAGCTCATTTGATGTGTTCAGCGCACTGTTGCTGCCCTGGGCTGTCACCAGGAGATGCTCCCTACTGCCTGTGAAGTGGAGCCTCCCCCGATTGAATCTAGCACACACGGCACTTCGTGCATGTGCTTTTCTAGGTCAGCAGACTCTGCTTTATCTCTCTGCATATGCATACCTTCTCGTGGTGCCCTGCTCTCATTCATACCTGGTTATGATTTATCATGGTAAGTTGACCACCCAAAGATTTTAATTACATCCTTCCATAAACTTAAAAAAAAATGCATAGGGTACTTGCGGGTCCAGGGCTAAGTTTTATATAGCACCTGTTTACTCCTCCATTAGAAATCAAGGCAGTTCACTGTGACTATTTCAATATAAAGTACATGAGAGACTGAAGGATAAGTGATGGGTAGAGATAGAAACACAGGAAGCTGGATAATATGTATGAAGAAGCTAGTCCTCCTGGCCATGCCCTCCCCAAACCTTCCTGTCTGCTGCCCTGGGCTGTCTCCTAACAGGCAATCAGAGGAAAGTTTCCTCCAAGTCTCCTCTCCAGTTATTCCTCCTTGGTATTCTTCCTTGGTGAGAATAACCCACAGATTATTCTCATATTTCCTTCCTAGAAGATAGGCTGACACCAACCAAGTCACAAGGTACTGCCAATTTACCCTGCCCTCCCCATGGGACTCCTGACGTGCAGATCATGAGTAAATCAACTCTGTTTGTCAAACCAAGCAGTGGCCTGGCATGAAAGTCATCAATAGCAACAACATTCCCCGCTGACACCAACTCACCCAGGCCACGCCTGCAATAACTGTTGAACAAACATGGAAAAGATATTGGCTTGATGGGGAGCCAAACTATTGGTTTGTCTGGAGAACCCATGCATCTTGGTCTGGCCCTGGATTGAGGCTCCTTAGATTGAAAGGATCCAAAAGGCCACAAGTGGCCAACTGTTCCTAGATGCCCTGTTCTCTGCCCCCATACAGTTATTTCTCTTGCCTTTTCTCACTCCCTCTGACTGCCTCCAGACCCCTCCCCTTGCTGCCTTTCTCCCCTCTCTTCTTCTCCAGCTGGTGGATTCTGACTTGAAAGCAGATGGTGGCTCGCAGTTTCAGAAGGTTTGCCATTCTCAGCCACCTTGACCTGTCATTAAGAAGCACAGGTAATCTGGTAAAACAAGCTTGTAGTGAAACTAGTGATTTTTATATTCTTAGTTGTGGTCAACAAATTATTTACTGCAAGTTTATAATGTTCCAAGCACTATTATGCCTTTTTGAAAACCATATCCTTATTTCTGGACCTGGGCTCTCTCACTTTGTTTCTACAATTTCATTAAAAAAGTATTGACTGACTGCCTGTTTCATGCCTGGGTTTGTTACTGTTTCGTATCACCCTACATTTCCTTCCATGTTTAAGGTAAAATCAACCTCAGTTTACAGAACTAATTTATAGAATCAATCTATTAGAAACAGATTCTGTTACTGAAAATTATTTCAGGTGGAAGCAACAGAAACCTAATTAAACCAACTTAAGTTAAAAAAATAATTAAAGGCAGGGGATATAGTGGGAGAATTCTGGAGTAGATTTTAGACTCAAAGGAAAAACTATGGGAATCTGGGAAACTCAGTGAGCCCCTGACCAGGACTCTGGACCCCAGTGATTGCTTCTCCTCTTCTCTGACCATTGGCTTCCTTGTCTCAGTCTCTTCTCTGTGGTAAGAAGCCTGGTTTCCAGAAGTTCTCAGTTCACACCCTGAGCCCACCTTCAACAGGAAAGAGAGAACTCTGTCTCTAAATGTCAGTGTGCCATGCCCCACGGAAGGACTCTGATGGACTGGTTTCAGTCCCATGCCCACCCGAGCCACTTTGACCAGGAAAATGAGCACAGTAATTAATCTGACCTGGTGCCCATGCCCACCCATACAGCAACAGAATGAGGTGGCAGGATGTATATGTGATGGTCTCACATTAGCTCATGTTTGCAGATGGAGAAGAGCAATAAGGTGGTTGGATCTCTAAGGGCATTGAATAAGAAGGGGGAAAATGTACCAGGTAGGCAAAAAAATCACGTACATTCACTCTTTGTGTCAGTTCAGGTGCTCTGAGGAGCAGATACCAAACTGGAGTTTTGTGTGCATAAGATTTATCCGGGAAAACTCCTGTGAAGAAAAAAGGGAAAAGGAGCAGGAACAGGGGGAGTCGGCGGAGTGGGATGCAAGAGTCTGATACTTGAAAAGGGAGAGTAGGTAGGAGGAGGAAGGGTGGTATAGAAGGAATTGCAGACTCCAGTGCAGCGCTGGAGTGCCAGCCAGACAACAGGGAGCCTGACAGCACATTCTACTCATTAAAGAAGCCCTGTGTCGGGCAGGACTGCTGGGCTTGGCTCTTTACCCTGGCTGTGCTCAGTCATTGGGAGCATCTCAGAAAGGGTGTGGCCTTGGCAAGGATGCCATGGTAGGCATGGGGCTGTGGCAGCTTGGAGATATCAGCTCATCAATTCTCACCGCAAGTTTTCTCCTTAAGGAAGATCTGAGTGGCATGCTTCCATGGTTACCACACTGATCCCCAAAGAGGTCCAGGCATATGCTTAAGGCACATCACATGGTTAGCTCAGTGATGGAGTTGAGTCCTGAAACCAGAATTTATAGTTTCTAGTCTCACAAACTTTCCACTGTGACATATTTCCCCAAAGCAGATGCTCCTGTTTCCATGCAATCTTCTTCTTATCTGGCCATGCTGCTGATACACAGGAAAAAGAGCAAGTCTCATCCTAGGAAGGCTCACATTCTCAAGATACAGCCCTGTTCAGGAGGCCAGAAGGGAAACTGGTCCAGCCAAAGCAGCAGGAACCATGAGAAGCCTCCCTTAGCTGGAAAGTGACATGTGAGGATGTTAAAAATATACCATTCTTTAGCTGGATGTCACCATAAATCCTGAATTCTTGTCCAGCTAGAACAGAGTATCCAGAGCCATAAAACAGTGACACAAACAACTCAATTCTGTTCTGTTTAAAAGTCCCTTAGGCATATTCTTCCTAAACACACAATCTTCCATCCAGCTTGTCTCCACCTTGGAGTTAGATTTATAAACTTTATATTACCGACTGGTTAGACAGCAGGAAATACATGAAGAATGACACAAGCACCTGCAGAGCTAAATATCCTGGTATTTGCCCCTTCACTGAACCAGGTGGGACTATGTAGCCGTAGTCACACCTACCAGTGGGGCTGAGCCATAGCCCTGCCTCTGCCCACTAGCAGGAGCCAGCCGTCACATTGAGCATGGCAATGCACTGACAAGGAAAAACATCATTCTTTGTTATATGAGTTGGAATTCAAAGTATAAGAAGAAATGACACCATAGTGTCTGGCCAGTGTCCCTCATCTCCAAATATACCCGAGATCTGGAATTGTTCACGTACATAAATCATAGACTACTGAAGTAGCTCCTGATCCCTGAAATCACTCAGTTCTCTGTTTTCCAACCATGGCCTTGTGGTGCTTTGAGCAAGTTTGTCACCTGATGACCAAGGGTGAGGATGGGAAACGCAATCATGATAAAGAGAGTGAAAGGAACGTGATGCTAGTACACACACAAACGTACAGCTATAACACAAATATTACAGGGATATTCATCATTGATCCAGAACACAATTATTTCCAGATACCCAGATGTCCAGAAAATAGACGCTTTATAAAGAACAGGTTGTCGCTCTGTTGCACAGGCTGGCATGCTGTGGTGCAATCACTGTAACCCTGGATCCTGGGCCCAAGTGATCCTCCTGCCTCTGCCTCCTGTGTAACTGTACTACAGGTGCACACCATCACATGTGGATAGTTTTTCTTATTTTTATTTTTTATTTGTAGAGATTTGCTCTTGCTATGCTGCCCAGGCTTATCTTGAACTCCTGGTCTCAAGTGATCTTCCCTCCTTGCCTCCCAAAGTGCTAGGATTATAGGCATGAACCACCATGCCTGGCCCTCTTGCATTATCTTGATTCCAAGTTCATAGTCAAATTAGAAATTTCTATTTAAAGGGGAACTTTAGGAACAGGACACTTTAGAGTACCTCAGTGACAGCTGGCTGGTAGGCAAAGAAGGTGGAAGACAAGGTGAACTCAAACTCATATACAAGAGTTTAAGAAGCACTCAGATCTATTTATCATAGAATAATAAATATATTTAGATTTACCTACAATAAATAGAATTTATTGTAGAAAAATAGCCCCAAGCATTTTAATACTCCTTGACGCCTCTTATAGTGATGAAATGAATACTGTGAAATACCTACTATGAAAACCACTACTTCTAGTGATAATCGCAATAACTAAAGTTTGCAGAGTGCCTGCTATGTGACAAGTATCATTCTCTGAACAGTCCCTGTGCTACCTCATTTAATCCTCACCATTCTAAGGGTCAGGCATTATCATCCCCATTTTACCAATGGGGTAAGTGAGGCATAGATGGCTTAACTAATTTTCCAAGGCTACAGGATTACTGAAAGACTCTACTATATTCAACTAATCTTACTTCAGTTACAAACTAATTGTGCCAGTTATTATAGATATTTGGCAGACCAAAATATTTTGAAATCATTCCTAACCTAACAGGCTGTAGTTCACTTTAACAAACATTGACTGAGTACATGCTCTGTGTCAATCATTGAGCCTGGTACCAGGGATTCAGAGATATGTAAGACTCAATTCTACTCTTCTTGTAGCTCATGATCTTGTGAATGTCTCACGTGAGAAATCTGATTTGCTGATAATGCCAAATTTTTCTGACTCTGTGTGTGTGTGTGTGTATGTGTGTGCACGCGTGCACACACTAAAACTAATTATTAGGTTAACTGTTTTTTCTAAAGAAGGACACACAGGGTAAACAATGGTACTTGTTTGCATTTTTGTATCTGTATAAGTGAATTCCACTTCATTTTATATAGCACTGTTTATTTTCTATAGCATTCAAAAAAATTAAGAAAAAAAAGACTTTCAAGGAAGAAATGGGATAGCAAGCAACTTGATGGGGGTCTCCAGTCCCATCACTGAGCAGACAGTAAGAAAGAGAAAGCCTGACACTGGCAAGACTGGAGTGTATGTGGCCTGGCCTGGAACCTGGGTCCTAGAGGTTTATTCCTTTGGTAGGGGCTTCTGTCATAGAGTAAAC
This sequence comes from Papio anubis, assembly GCF_008728515.1. Taxonomy (NCBI): domain Eukaryota; kingdom Metazoa; phylum Chordata; class Mammalia; order Primates; family Cercopithecidae; genus Papio; species Papio anubis. The sequence goes on along the minus strand of NC_044989.1, from coordinate 18,108,882 downwards.
ATCAGGGAGAAAAGTAGAAGAGGCCACTTGAGCTAGAAGAAGATGAAGAGTGAATTGTTTCCGCATTTCAGGAAACATGCCTGGCCACATAAAAGCCAAATCCCATGCACAGCCTGCAGCATGGGCAAGAAGAGCTTTCCATCTCAGCACAATGCAATTTCAAGGGCTAGAGCAAAGGTTTCTACCATAAGCCCATACTTCTCTCCAAGGTATCCATGAATAAAATTCAGTGGGTTCTTGGACTTGGGAGAGAAACAATATTATACCTTTATTTTCTATAGTTTTAACTAAAATTTAGCATTTCCTCTCCTTATAAATGTAGACAATAAGCCATGGGAGTATTAGCAGAACTTGTGACTTCTCACCAATACGAGATATTACCCTATTGCATTACAATTGTTGCGGATATTTCAAAATATTTTAGCTTTATTGAGATATAATTGATATACAAAATTTGCACGTATTTTATGTATATACTTTGATGAGTTTAGCATATTTTTACACCTGTGATGCCATAACCAGAATCCAGGTATTAAACATATCCATCATTTACAAAATTTCCTTGTGGTGTTTTTGACTTGTGGTGAGAACACAACATGGGATCTATCCTCCAATCCTACTTGTAGATACGTATCCAAAAGCATTAGAATCAGGATCTCAAAGATATCTTTGCACTCCCATGTTCACTGCTGCATTATTCACACTAGTCAAGATATGGAAACAGCCAAACTACCCACAGAAAGATGAATGAACAAAGAAAATGTGATATACAAACAAAATGTAATAGTCTCCAGCTTAAAAAAATAAGAAAACCCTACTACTTGGGACACACATATGAACCCAGAGGACATTATGTGACATGAAATAAGCCAGTCACAGAAGGATAAATATTGCATGACTCCAGTTATATGAGACATCTAAAATTGTCAAACTCTTTGCAAAATCTCTAAACTTCTTTCCACAGTGGCTGAACTAATTTGTATTACCGCAAACCATATATAAGCATTCCCTTTTTCCTACAGCCTTGCCTGCATCTGTTGTTTTCTGACGTTTTAATAATAGCTATTCTGACTTGTGTGAGATGGTATCTCATTGTGGTTTTGATTTGCATTTCTCTAATGATTAGTAATGTTAAGCATTTTTTCGTATTGATAGTTATACGTATGTCTCCTTTTTAGAATTGTCCATGTCCTTTGCCCATTTTTTAATGGGGCTGTTTGATTTTTTGCTTGTTGATTTGTTTAAGTTGCTTATAGATTCTGGATATTAGACCCTTGTCGGATGCATAGTTTGCAAATATTTTCTCTCATCCTGTAGGTTGTCTGTTTACTCTGTTGATAGTTTCTTTTGCTCTGCAGAAGCTCTTCATTTGATTTGGACCTACTTGTCTATTTTGTTTTCATTGCAATTGCTTTTGGAGACTTCCTCATGAAATCTGTGCCAAGGCCTATATCCAGAATGGTATGTCCTAGGTCCTTTAGGATTTTTAGAGTTTTAGGTCTTACATCTAAGTCTTTAATCTATCTTGAGTTGATTTTTGTATATGGTGAAAGGCAGGGGTCTAGTTTCATTCTTCTGCCTGCGGCTAGCCAGTTATCCCAACACCATTTATTGAATAGGGAGTTCTTTTTTCTTTTCTTGCTGTGACTTTGTCACAGATCAGATGGCTGTAAGTGGGCAACTTTATATCTGGGTTCTCTAACTTGCTCTATTGGTCTATGTGTCTGTTTTTGCACCAGTATCATGCCATTTTGCTTACTGTAGCCTTGTAGTATAACTTGAAATCCAGTAGTGGAGATTTCTCAAAGAACTTAAAACAGAACTACCATTCAACCCAGCAATTCCATTACTGAATATACATCCAAAGGAATATAAATCATTCTACCAAAAAAACACATGCATGTGTATGTTTATCACAACACTACTCACAGTAGCAAAGGCACAGAATTAACCTAGGTGTTAATCATCAACAGTGGAGTGGATGAAGAAAATGTGATACATATACATTATGGAATAACATGCAGCCATAAAAACAAATGAAATCATGTCCTTTGCAGCAACATGGATACAGCTGGAAGCCATTATCCTAAGCAAATTAATGCAAAAACAGAAAATAAAACACTGCATGTACTCACTTATAAGTGGGAGCTGAACACTGAGTACACATGGACACAAAGAGGGGAACAATAGACATTGTGACGTACTTGAGGGTGGAAGGTGGGAGGAGAATGAGAGTCAAAAAACTACCTATTGGGTACTATGCTCACTACCCGGGTAATGAAATCATTTGCACATGAACCGCCATTATACACAACTTACCCATATAACAAACCTACACACGTACCCCCCGAACCTAAAATAAAAGTTGATAAAGGGGAAAAAATGAAGAGGTTTAAGTGATAAAGTAATAAATAAACTAAAGAGCTTTTGCATGGCAAAAGGAACAATCAGCAGAGTAAACAGACAACCCACAGAGTGCAGATACCTTCACAGTCTATATATCTGACAAAAGATTAATACCCGGAATCTACAACGGACTCAAACAAATCAGTTAGAAAAAACAATTGCATCAAAAAGTGGGCTAAGGACATGAATAGACAATTCTCAAAAGAAGATATACAAATGACCAACAAACATATGAAAAAATGCTCAACATCACTAATAATAAGGGAACTGCAAATCAAAACTACAATGTAATACCACCTTACTCCTGTGAGAATGGTCATAATCAAAAAGTAAAAAAAAAAATCAGTAGATGTTGGCCTGGATGCAGTGAACAGGGAACACTTCTATACTGCTGGTGGGAATGTAAACTAGTTCAGCTACTATGGAAAACAGTGTAAAAATGCCTTAAAGAACTAAAAGAAGAACTACCATTTGATCCACCAATCCCACTACTGGGTAGCTACCCAGAGGAAAAGAAGTCATTACTCAAAAAAGACACTCGCGCACGCATGTTTATAGCAGCACAATTTACAATTGCAAAATCGTGGAACCAACCCAAATGCCCCTCAATCAACGAGTGGATAAAGAAACTGTGGTATGCATGTGTGTGTGTATATACATATATATGTACATATATACACATATATATATGATAGAATACTATGCAGCCATAAAAAAGGAATGAATTAACAGCATTTGCAGTGACTTGGATGAGATTGGAGAATATTATTCTAAGTGATGCCACTCAGGAATGGAAAACCAAACATTGTATGTTCTCAGTGATATATGAGAGCTAAGCTGTGAGGATGCAAAGTTGTAAGAATGATACAATGGACTTTGGGGACTTGGGGGAAAGAATGGGAGGGGAACGAGGGATAAAAGACTACAAATATGGTGCAGTGTATACTACTCGGGTGATGGATGCACCAAAATCTCACAAATCACCACTAAAGAACTTACTCATGTAACCATATACAACCTGTACCCCAATAACTTATGGAAAAAATCAATTAATTAAATTGTCAAACTCATAGAAGCAGAAAATAGAATGGTGGTTTACAGAAACTAGGAGTAGGGGGAAATGAAGAATTGTTGCTCAATAAGAATAAAGTTTTAGTTACACAAGTGAGTAAATTCTAGAGATCTACTGTACACCATAGTACCTATAATTAAAAGGATAGTATTATGCACTTTAAAATATGCTAAGAGGGCTGAGTGCAGTGGCTCACATCTGTAACCCCAGCACTTTTGGAGGCTGAGGTGAGTGGATTGCTTAAGCCTAGTAATTCTAGACCAGACTGGGAAACATGGTAAAACTTCACCTCTACTAAAAGTACAAAAAAATTAGCCAGGCATAGTAGCATGCACCTGTAGTGCCAGCTACTCAAAAGGCTGAGATGGGAGGATCATCTGAGCCCAGAAAGTTGAGGCTGCAGTGAGCCATAATTTCACCGCTGCACTCCAGCATGGGAGTGATACCCTGCCTCAAAAGAAAATATGTTAAGAAAATAGATCTCAGAACTCGTTTGAACTATGGCAGCTATTAGACCTAACAGTTGATCATAGTCTTGTTGCACAATGTTGTCAGCCAATGTCCAAGCAATCCAAGGCCAGATATTGTTTACTTACCAACTACTGGTTACCCAGACATCTGCAATACATTCTCTCTCTACAATCGTTTGCTGATCAATATGTGGAAGGAAATGACTCATTTTCATTATGTGTTGCTGAACAGTTTCTGATACAAACTGTATCTGAAAGATGTTAATCTGGCCAAATATGAGCTCATTGATCTTAAAACTAAAATCTTACTACATTGGATTCTAACTCAAAAATCCTTGGAGAATTCTGGCATTTCTTGAGAGAAGCCTCTCCTGGTCTTATAATACCATCTATAGAAGCTTTTGTTCCAAATGCCTCAATATATCTTTGTGAATTGGGATTTCTGCACTTGCAGCCATCAAAACAAACAAACAAAAAAATCAACACTGACTAAATGCCCAACATGACATGTGTATTGCCTTGACAAAGACCATCTCATAGTTCAATATTCTTATTCAATGCAAGCAAGACTAGCCAGCCTTCATATTGAAATGTCTGGAAAAAATAAGATCCCCTTCTAACTTGCTTACGCTTTAAATGTGTTGTTTTTCTACTTCACATGTTAATAGCTATTCATAAATTTTATTTTTTCAGACTGTGATGACTATTTCAATCAAATTAGGGTTTGTTTTGTAATCCTATATGGTTTAAGTATTTAAAAACATTTTCTTTTCTAAGCTATCCATAGGCTTCGCCAAGCTTCCAGAGGTATCTGTGAGACAAGATAAATTAATAACACTTAGGCAAAGCAAGTTTATAGTGACTAAAAATCCAGGAGGCATGTGTGTTAGTCAACGTTCTCTAACAGGACAGAACTAGTAAGATAGATGTATATGTGAAAGGGAGTTTATTAGAATTGACTCACACGATCACAAGGTGAAGTCCCACAATAGGCCATCTGCAAACTGAGGAGTCAGGAAGCCAGTCCGAGTCCCAATACCTCAAAAGTAGGGAAGCCAACAATGCAGCCTTCAGTCTCTGGCCAAAGGCCTGAGAACCCTTGGAAAACCACTGGTGTAGGTTCAAGAGTCCAAAAGCTGAAGAACTTGGAGTCTGATGTTTGAGGGCAGAAAGCATCCTGAGAGCATGGGAGAAAGATGGAGGCCAGAAGACTTAGCAAGTCCAGTCCTTCCATGTTCCTCTGCCTGCTTTTATCCTAGCTGTGCTGGCAGCTGATTAGATTGTGCCCACCCAGCTTCAGGGTGGGTCTGCCTTTCCTAGTCTGCTGACTCAAATGTTAATCTCCTTTGGCAACACCCTCACAAACACATCCAGAAATAATACTTTGCATCCTTCAATCCAATCAAATTGACCCTCAATATTAACCATCACAGCATGGAAGATCAGAAAGTAGTCAGATATTCTTGAGATACACATGAGGAATGGCAGATTTACTGTTACCTTTCATCTAACTGTATTAGCAAAATATCAGCTCCAATAACAAATAACACCAAAATTTCAATGGTTTAGAACAATATGTTTGTTTCTTGGTCATAGAATAATGCTGGGAGAAATGAACAGGGTAGCAGGGAAATCCTTCTCCATGCAATATTTTAATGATTCAAGATGACACAGCTTCTGTCATTTTCATCATATTACTTCCCAGTTTTCCATGGATATAGACTCCATTCCAGGCAGCTAGAAGAGAAAAAGAGCCTAGAGACACATATATGTAAGGTTTTCATGGGTATATTACTTCCACTCACAGGTTAGAACTCTGTCATATGGCCACAGGGACTATACAGGAGCTGCATGTCTTAGAAGAATAGGAAGTATGTTTGGTGAACATCTAGACAGTCTCTGTGACTCAGCTCTGTTAGAAGAAATATAGGTTGCAGGCATATTATAGTCTGCATACTATTTATAAATATAGTACTACCTTGCAATTGTTTATCTCCCAAATTGTATATAAAATAGTGTTGCATACCACTTGAATTAGAATCCCAGAGCTTGGTAAAAATACAAATCTCAGATCTACTAAATAAGGAGCTCCCAGCATGTTTCTTAGGCATGCTAATGTAGAGTGACAAGGGAGATTAGATAATACCTTTATTGGGGAATAATATTACTAAAGGGAGTAAGGAGAAAGAGCCAAAGCAAGAAACTTGCAAAGAGAATAGATAAAGAAATAGAAGGTTACAAGAATTAAGGAAGACGTTCCAGTAAGAGGGTAGTGGTCAAAGGCATTGAATGCCTCAGAGAATGCAAATAAGGTAACAAAGACAATCTGCACAGCTCTGAGACTTCAGGAAGCTGATCACTCCAGGCTGGGATGTGTATTTTGTCCTTTTTCAAAGAGGTCTGCTATGATCAAGGCTTTAGAACAATAATTATGTAGTAACATGGACATATTTTGAGTTTGAAAGACTGCGCATATGGTGACCATTGACTAAGATATCAGGAAGGAGGAGATACAGGCTTTGGGTGAAATGATGGGGTTGGTTTGGAATCCATTGTGTTTAAGGTATCTTTGAGATAATCAGGCATGACTTTACAGAAATAATTAGTGCCCAGAAAGGAGGTTGAGTCTACAATGTATAAATGAGGTTTCATCCTCCTGCATGTGGTATTGGGCTTCAAAGATGAATGAGATTGTCCAGAGAGAATGTGTGACTGGAGAAGAAATAAGGAATTATTTGTGTAATTCAGACAAGAAATGTTTTTCATATGATCAGAGAAAAGGTCCAGGCTGATGCCCAGACAAAGGGACACAATGCAACAATCACTGAGCTGGGCTGGAGTTGTTGAAATCTCTGTTTGGGGTGTCTGTGGGTTTTGCACAACTCCTGCCTGCTTTGCCTGCCCTTAGTTACTTCACAGGATCCACTGGAGAGAGCTATGGGAAAAGTTGGCTTGGGTATTACTCCCCCAGCCCCTCCCACTGATGGTTAATTATTTCCCCCTTTGATTTCATTTCTTGGTAAAAGCCATCAGTTACACTTCAGGCAATCCCTCTAGTGTTATTTTGCTTCTTTTCTTGGCTCTTTTATCTCCAGATAAGAGACAGTATGTCCCCATAGACAATGGTGCTGCTTTTAGCCTCCCAGTGGACATCTCCCTTTCCACCAGCCCTGAAATGGAGACTTTAGGGAGAAGGAGAGAGTCTTGCACAATCATGATCAAATGTATGATTTATTTTAAACTAACAAACAATTGTTCTGACTCTCCCAGGGGACAAATTCTAATATTTCCAAAAGAAAGTAGAGCCAGCACCATGGGCTGGCTCGTTGAGATGTACTGTAAATAGCTTCCAAATCGGGAGTAAAAAATGCAACTCAGTTGGAAGGAGAGAAGACAAGGCCCAGAGAAATGGCCACGTTGGCTCGTTATTTTTCTGAAGATGTCTATATTGGCACTGCTCAGCCCGATGTCGGCAGAACACATTTATTGCCTCACACAGCCAGCCTTTGTCATGTGGAATCAGTTGACATCTGGGGGCTGTTTCATGTTTCTCTTCTTCATCTGCCCTCACTCAAGCATTTGGAGACATCAGTTACTAAACCAAGCATGAAGAAAGCAATGCTAATTAGGTCATCCTCTATAGTGCAGTACACATGGTAAAGCTGTATTAAAATAAATAATGGAATAATTAATGAATTCATTAACAAATTCATTTCCCGTCATGGTGAGTCTCATCTGGGGGCGTTGCAGAGGTTGTTCCTAATTTCATTAAAGACAAGGACTTAAGCAGATCTGTGAAAATGTTCAGGATATCACATATTGGGAAAAATGATGATAGAATTTTTCTTTTACCCCTTTCTCATGTCATGGCAGGGATTGGGAGGGGAGTTGTTGTTAACCATCTCCTAATGTGGATATGTAAGGAGGAGGGGTTGGCGGGTAGATGGGGAGGTCTTTTAGTTAACAAAAGAGGAGGAAGAAGCATCCCAGGATGCTTCCCACATAAGTCAAGAGCCAAGCGCAATGGGGATCTGAATGGCAGCCAACATCAATTGTTGTATTATCTTGGCAATTCTTGGTGCAGATACTTGTTTGTCCAAGGACTTGAAGTTTAAGAACAAGGCTGAAAACTCTAAAGGACTATGTCCATTCTTAGCAACTATTCAAGCTTAACCCTGAGTCAAATTTATTCTCATCTCTGTGTCTGAATATAACCTCAGCTGGACCCTAATAGCTGTTCTTTTACTCACACCTAGAAAATTACTCACTGAATTTTCCCCAACAGCTATTTAAAAGTGTCTCCATTCTTTCCAAATCCTTTACCAAACTCTGTCTTGATCATTTCCCAGAAGAATTTTAGATTGCCTTCTTTGCTAAGATTGAGGCCATCTGAGGGTGATGTCCTTTTCTCTCCACATAGCAGAAGAGAAGAAGTTTTTCTGCCTTCTCGCACCTTCCCTTCAACCTTAGAGAAAGTACTGCCCTTCCAGACCATGGTGACACACTTCACTTATCCTCAGAATCCCATCATTTCCACTTTCTCAGGGGCCATACCCCAACAGCTATTCTTCCCCTCTCTCCTTTTTCCTTTATCCTATATTAATCCAAATTTCTAAACGTATTTATGATGCTTTGACATTCTGGGGGGCCTAACTGGACAGGGAGAGACTGCCCCTCGCAGGGATAGCTGATCTCCAGAGACAACAGGCAACTTGCCTGCCAACACACCTTTCCCATGCAAATCAACCAGTCCTGAGAGGCCAGGCCCTTAACCTCCTTCATTATCTAGCTTTCCCATACCAAGCCAATATTTCCCCTGCCCTAAATCAACCCAGGAACCAACCATCCCATAGCCCAGAGCCTGCCGACGTTATTCAAGAGCCAGTCCTAAGCTGTTTCCCTGCCCTGCTTGCCATTCCCACAGAAAACACAATAAAAGCACCGAGCCAAGCTTTCCCTGATGGTCCTGCCTTTGCTTCCTGACCAAACCTGATGTGGGAACCGTGGCCCTGTATGGTGTGGCCTGCTCCCTTCTCTTGAAAACCGTAAGTAACAAACTTTTCTTTCAGTAGCAATGACCTCTCTGTGTCATCACTCAGTTGTCTCCATAGGCTAAAGCCTTGTGGGTGCATCTTAACTTACCTCCCTCCCTCTTCTCTCCCTCTCTTTCTCCTTCTCTCTCTTCTTTTCTCTCACTCTCTTTGGTTCTTTCTCTTAATTTATTTTATATATTTCATTTGAAAATGTTATTGCTTTGGCAAAAAAATAAACTTTTAAAATTTTATTTCAAAATTGAAATAATATGGAAAATACAATAATATTTTTAAATGCACCAGAAGATTTAAGATCCAGAGAAATACACGGATAATGTTCTGGTGAACATCCCTCTAGACATCTCTTTTGTATAGAAATATAGATACACTGCATATATGTATGTGTATATGTATATATTTCTAACAAATGGGATAATGTCACACATCTCTCAAAAACATGTGGTTTACAGCTTTACATTTCAATAAATTAAGGTCTACTTCACTAGTTTTAGGAGCTAAAGATTTTAGGCATATCAAAATGTATTTACCTAAATTATTCTATATTTTATTGTTGTTTTTATTAATTTAAGCAATAATGCAATAAACATATTCATTCATTTATATTTTCACATGTGTATATTTATCTTCTTAAATTCCCAAAAGTGAATTTGACAGGTCAAAGGGTATATTCCTTTTATATACTGATATGTATCACAAAATTGAACACCAGAAAGACTATTATATTTTGTATTTCATCTCCACTTCAATAGTTCATTCAAGTAATTGTTTCCCAACCCTTCATAAATATAGCATTTTCAATCTTCTTAAGTTACCAAATATAGTGGTTAAAAAACACCTCATTTTATTTGAATTTCTTAATTAAGTTTTAATATGTTTTATTTTGTATATTGGTCATTTCTATTTCTTCTCTTATAAATAACTAATTCACATTATTTTTCTATTGGACTATTTGTTTATATTTTTAATCATCATGTAAAAGTCTTAATGTACTCAGAAATTAACTATGTCAATCATATGACTGACAAACATTTCCTTCTCTGTTATTTTTCTTTCAAACTTACTATCATTTGTTATATAAAAATCGTAACTTCTGATGTAGCCAAATTGATCAATATTTCCCTTTTTGGTTTCTAACTTTCTTGGAATTCTTATAATTTCTCCACTGCTACATTATAAAATATCTTCAGTGTTTCTATGGTTTCAGGGTTACGGTTAAGTCTTTGATCCATCTGGAGTTTAATTTGAGGCAATGGGTGAGTGCTGACTCTCTTTTCCTTTTTTCCTTCCTTTCATTTCCTGGCACTGTGATTCTCCACCTTCAGAGTCATGTTGGCTCAAAACATAAGGTCCATCTGAGATCCTTCCCTTCCATTTGTCCCACAGATCCAGGTAGTAACTTAACCACAATGGACTTCTTAGGATTTTTCAGAGTTTATGAAGTGTTTTCACATATATTATCACAACCCTCCCCTCCCACCACGCTTCCAATATCACACGCACACAAACCTTGGCAACGGGGTGGAGAGGGAGGTCTGGAGAAATTGTGAGTTACTCCAGGTAGTTCTAAGAGTGAGGAAAAAATAAAGCTCATCTTAGAGTCTCTCTGACACCAAAAGCCATACTCCTCTTATAACAACATATAACTTCTGAAGCCCGATCAATTCCTCTGTTGTACATTTACTCTATGCACCCCTTCTTCTCCAAACCAACTGCTCCAGTTGAAGTTTTATCATTGCTCAGCTGCATTTTTTTTTCCCAGGATTCCCCACTGTCAATTTATCCTACTCATGGTCTCAGACTAATCTTCCTAAATTATAGTTATGTTCACCTACTCAGAATACTTCAGCCTCCTGAATCTGACGGCCTTGCCTTGCACTGGAAACATTCAGGATGTGGCTTCAGCATGTCTTTCACCTTCTCCCATTATTCCTCTATATGAACTGTGTCTTTTAGGAAAGCTGACGATTTGCCAACATTCAGTCATGCCCCATGCTGTTCTATAGCCATGCCTTGTTTCCAGCCACTGCTTCCTTTTACAATCACCACTGCCTCTCCTTTCTTTCTTCCAACACTCGATCCCTTAAGGCACAGCCCAAATTCTACATCCTTCATTACACCCTTCCTGGAAACTTCCAGTCAACATTTTATTCCTTTTCCCCTTTAACTTTCCACAGACCTTTCTCTGTGACTCTCTTATGACTCATAACTTTCTACTTTATAGTTGGTGCCAGTGTCTTACTTTCCTTATCAAACCGTCAACTTCTTCAGTTGATGGATTGCCGCTTCTTTATATTTTTATCTCCCATTTCTCAATGCTTAGAACAATGACTGGCACAGGTAAATATTTGAAAAATATAGTAATTAATGAACAAATGTGTAAATAAAAGAATGATGGAATGAAAGAATAAAATGAGTGGCTAACTTGATTCTTTGGGGAAGCCTCCATTTTCCAAAATATTTTATCCTTTTATTTCTGTTGCTTATTCCAGTGCCACCAACACACACCCAGAAGGAGATCAAAGCCTGAAATCCCACCAGTAGAATGTCATAGTTTCCATTTGTTACTTTAATTTTTGCAAAATGTTGATGTCGCAAGGACCAACGGCCTACTTTTCTGAAAGAAATGCTCTGTCATCTATGATAAATAAAGGATCTGAAAAGGGAAAATTTTTCTTAAAGTTGCATATGGGATAGAACACATGCCACATACAGCTGCAGAAGTGGTAGCTTAAGGATAAAACAGGCCAATTGTGGGGAATTGGTCATTAAAATATGGAGCCATCTGCCCTAAGAGGTCTACATATAAACCTTTCCTCCTTGATGTCCTGCTCCCCACTCATGACACTCCAGCTACCTTTCCAGAGGGATGTGGCTCTGGGTCGATGAACTGCCCTGGAGAGAGCAGAGTATGTGGCACATTCCAGTCAGCTCTCTGTCCAGGGAAGTCTTTCCTTTTCTGCTACAAGGACGACATCTCTCAGAGAGCAGAAGCATAGTCACGTGGCACATGGAAAGGATTGTAAGCTCAAAGGAAAACTGGTCAGTAACACCTTCTTGCCCCAAAGGCGAGGCATTACTTTAGAGAGGGCTGAGTGCCAGTTTCTGAATAAATTGAATAAATCAGATTTCTGATGTTTAATAACAGATGTTCCGGCTACAACTCATGAAATCACTTAATATTACTTTATGCTGTGGTAATAATAAAAAAAAGTCATCTGGCTCCACTTGGCCCAGGTTACATATCTTCTCAAAGGGTCAAAATGATTTGATGCAGTTCTTGGATCAAAAGGACTGATGCTCTCTGCGTGTTACAGGCTGCGGGCAGAGGTTGCTTCAAAAATGGGGCAGATGCTTTCCTAATACATGCGTTGCATCCAATGGCCTGAGATGTGCCTCTGACCCTCCGAGACTTGCCCGAACTCAGGTCCTAGGAGAAGACGAATGTTCTCCAGGAGACTCACTTTTTCCACCCCTCCCAAATCTCACATCTGGCAGGGTGAACTTTTGAGAAAGGCTAAAATAGGCTGATTGACCCTGTTAGACATGGCTGGCACGGTACCAGAGCTTTATCTCTGCAGCCCTGAAAAGGAGCAAAAAAGTGGGAATGATTTGGCCTCTCGAACAAGCCTTGCAGATGAGTTTGGATTAATCTACTGAGGTAGGGAGCAAGGGAAAATGTGCCTGATGAAGCCTCATAATAAATCAAAGGGACTTGCAACGTGGATAGCTGATGAAATTGCCAAGATGACTCAGATACTGAAATAACCATGTTCATCAAGAAAAGTCTTCTAAAGAACATAACTAAAAAGTGAGGTGCATCCTTATCCTCAGAAAAAAATCTAAAATGAAAATTAAGCAAAGGCAAGTTCAGAGGGCTGAGAGAGATACTGGGATAACTGGAGCTTCATTCCAGAAGCAAATTGAAGGGCAATAAAAGGGAATCCATGGGGTACAAATAAAGGAACCATTGCTGCAACTTCTCAAAGAGAGTCATAATTCCTCCCCAGGAAACGATGTCAATACTTAGTAAAATAATAGGCAAATACTGAATAGTAACATAAATACCACAAAGGCTAATGAATTCTAGAGTGGTCACTATATGGACTCATAGAAACCTGGAGGCAAGAGTGCTAGGTAAACCTCATGGTTAAAATATGTACAATAAGTAACAACTATATCCATACCAGTAAGATAAAAAATGTCTCAGAATCAGAATGTCTGGACAAGAAAGATTAGGAAGAATAGCTAATTCAACTCTCCTGATTACAAATTGAGGCTCAGCAAGGAGAACCAGCTTACCAAGATCCTGGTGTTGGCCAATGGTAGAATGGGAAGTTAGATATAATCTAGTTTTATTTTCTCTGAGAGGCAGTATAATTTTATACTTACTTTTCAACTTCAGTAAAATTTGCACATGTTAGATGAAATTTAACTGTACAACTTGTTCTGCTACTGTAAGCACATGATTTTGGAGTAAGAAAATCTATATTTTTTTACCTTCGGACATCCTAGTTTGGAATGTGCAACCCAAGTTCTAATTGTCGTTGTGTCATTTTATCAAAAGCAAAGAGAGAGTTGAGCAACTTGTTTCATAGAAGAACAAAAGTCAAGAAAGAAAACCAGTATCTGAGACAGACGACTGAGAGTCAAGTTGAATTTGAGAGTACTGAAAACTCCAGATACTCAAGGAAAAAAGAGACAGACAATCCTATGTCTGTGAGAGGAAAGGGGATCTTATCATGCTTAAAACCAACTTAAATCAAAATCCAATCTAATTGCAGGCACATGACCTGATGATATCACCAATGTTATCATGAGCATTTGTTGAATACTCACCATCCCTTGAGGACTACAGTCAGCTCTAACACTCAGCAGCCTCTGCCTTCTACTCTCCTCTGAGATGACCAGTGACTAGGTGCAAGAACTAGAGCTGGGCACCAGTGCTGGTGAGTGAGGCTTGAATGCACCTGGCTTTTCGTGTTCCAGGAGCTCAGAACTGATGAGCTCCTAGAACTCATCAGGATGTGATGGGAGTGGGGTGGACTGTGATACAAATAAGAAGACAATAAGGGCTGCCTCAGGTAGCACAGCAGGACTTCCAGAGGAGATCAGAGCTGCCCCAGAGAGTGGAACTTGGTGTTTGGCAGAGGCTGATATAACTAATGTGCATTGACTTTGAAACAGAGTTCCCCGCGGCACTATTCACAATAGCAAAGACTTGGAACCAACCCAAATGTCCATCAATGACAGACTGGATTAAGAAAATGTGGCATATATACACCATGGAATACTATGCAGCCATAAAAAATGATGAGTTCATGTCCTTTGTAGGGACATGGATGCAGCTGGAAATCATCATTCTCAGCAAACTATCGCAAGAACAGAAAACCAAACACCGCATGTTCTCACTCATAGGTGGGAATTGAACAGTGAGAACATTTGGACACAGGAAGGGGAACATCACACACCGGGGCCTGTTGTGAGGTCAGGGGAGGGGGAGGAGGGATAGCATTAGGAGATATACCTAATGTAAATGATGAGTTGATGGGTGCAGCACATCAACATGGCACATGTATACATATGTAACAAACCTGCACATTGTGCACATGTACCCTAGAACTTAAAGTATAATAAAATAAATAAATAAAATAAAATTCTGGTTCTGCCACTAACTCCATATGAGGTCAAGGAAACTCCTTACTCTATTTCATTGACTTTAAAGGCACATTCTTTTCCCTATATTTTAAAATCTCTGAAATTCTGATATGCCTTATTAACAGTAGCATCTTACAGTTATAATTGGCAGGTTTTTTTTCTTATTTCCTTAGGTAGCAGTACCGTCTTAGTCAACTCAAGTTACTATAACAAAATGTCATAAACTGAAAGGCTCATAAACAATAGGAATTTACTTTTCATCGTTCTGAAGGCTGGAAATCTGAGATCAGGGTGTCAACATGGTTGGGTTCTGGTGAGGGCTCTACTCTAGATCGCACGCAGCTGACTTCTGCTTGTATCCTCACATGATAGAAAGAGCACTAGCTAGCTCTCCAGCCTCTTCTTATAAGGGCACTAATCCCATTTATCAGGGTTACACCCTTTCGACCTAATTACCTGCTGGAGATTCCTATCCCCCATCAGATTGGGATTGGAATTTCAACATATGAATTTTTGGGGAAAACATACATTCAGTCCATAGCACATTCCTTACAACTATGAAATTCATTTAAGTTTAGCCTGAGGCTTCCTCCATAACTTGGTCCCTGCATAACAAACTGCAATGTTATTTAGGAGTAAAACAAACAGCTCAGTTTCAGCCAATCATAGGCAGCCAGCTCATCACACCATGCCCAAATAAGGCAGATACCTAGTAGTAGCCAATCCAGTGATTTCTCTACTTGGCTTCTCTGCGTACCCTGCAAAAAGCTCCCTGTTCACATTGCTGGGCAGAGGTCTCTCAACCTCTTCTGGTTCTGAGTGCTGCACAGTTGATAAATCATTCTTTGCTCAAATAAAAGACTGCTAAATTTAATTTCCTAGCTGAGTGCAGTGGTTCACAACTGTAATCCTAACACTGGGAGGTTGAGGCAAGAGGATTACTTGAGGCCAGGAGTTTGACAGTAGCCTGGGCAACATAGGGAGACCCCATCTCTACAAATAATACAACAATTAGCCAGGTATAGTGACACGTGGGGAGGATTGCTGGAGTCTGGGAGGTTGAAGCTGCAGTGAGCCATCATCATGGCACCAAATTACATCCTGGGCAATAGAGTAAAACCCTGTCTCAAAGGAACATAAATGAATTTCATTTGCTAAAGCTTTTCTGTTAACACAACCAATGGCAATTTAGGTTTGGCAACATTATTGGTATTTGTGATATTTTGTTTAGATGGACATATAGAACCCTGCTCAGCAGGTTACTGCAAAGGTTAAATTAGATAACATTTTTAAAAACTTAGAAAAGTATCAGATACATGAGAATTGTCTCAAATGATAAATGTAGATATTAAATAACTGCCCCTCTTGGCCACCTGACCCAGGCAGGATTGTCCCCAGTTCTTAGCTTACAAGGATTACCTGGGAAAGTAGAATAATAAAAATAGCTACTATTCACGATTGCTTATTTGTTGCCAGACAGTGTGCCAATTGACTTTATGAGCTTTATTTCACTTTCTCTTCACAAACCTCTTAGGATACAATTATCTACTTACCTGTCTAAGATCACACAGTTAATAGGAACACTCGATCTTGAATTGTTTCTTCATGACACCAAATTCATGCTTTTCACTATCAACTCGATGAACACAAGTTGATTACTGCAAGCCCTGAAAACTCCAGGAATTATTCTATAGTCAGTATAGCAGACCTCTTCCTCTGGGCTCTCCTATGTGTGGATAATGGACTTTTCTATCCAGCCTAGGAAACTGGATTAATATATTGGAACAAAATCTCAGAAGCTGGATGAGAACTACCCAGGTAATATAGCAAATCATCTGCAAAGATGCCTAACTCTGACTCAACCCAAGATCATTCCTGGTTCCTGGTGCAAAGCTCCAACTATGACAACTTCAAGTAGAAGAAAAGGGGGGTAGGGAAACACCATCGGGGTCTTGTTACAATGGTTTGAACTCAAGCAATCTCACAATGGCTTCTCTGGGCCAAGGCCAACTGCAATGGTGTGTTCCTCACAAGTAGTCTTTTCCCATTTCTCGGACTCCCTGAGGTGTATTCAATAATGCACTCCTCATTCTGAAGCAGATGGAAAAGCGTTTAAAAAGGTGCCAGGTTTATTTATGGAAGCATGAGATTGAATTTAAGAGATGCTCTTTGCCAATATGAAATGTGAACTCTCAAAACAGGAAGTGTGCTTTACTGCCTATTTATTTTACTGCCGTATCAGCTGCCCAGAGCTGAAGAATCCTTCCTCTCAGGAATTATTTATTTTCTAACTTCTGAACCAAAACATCTTGACCATCAGAACTCAAGCTCCTTCCTGCCAGATTCCCAACTACAAACATGTGCCTTTCTGTCTTTCAGAGTGGATCTATCGAGGGTTTCGGTGAAAAACATTTTGAACTCATATTTTGTCCTGAATCTTCATTTTTATGTCAATGGAGACGTTTCAAACAAATTTAAGTCAAACTATAAAATATAATAAAATTTTAAATACCGTTAATGCAGGGATTCTTGAATTTGCTCATATATCCTAAGATACCCAATAGTTAATACTCTGCCATCATTTAATTGGTAAGAAGATGTTCATTGTTAAGAAAATAATCATTTGAACTTATCACTATTACTTACAGTAATAAGGAAGAAGTCAACCATACTTTAGTGTGTTGTGCACTACCCAGTTCTCCTCCTGCATTGATGGTTTCACAGCTTTGCAGAGTTGGAAGTTATTACTCTAGTCTTCATTAAATAGGCCCAAAATAATTTGCTAGAAATAGTTTTTAATATAAGTAGAAATAGCCTAACGTATATGAAGGCACTAAACTGGAACTCAGAAAACTTGTTCTTATTCAAGGATTTATAGATTTCAGCCCTGGTGTGAGCATTTGTGCAAACTTCCCCTCCAAATGCCAGGTCTTCAAGGAGACACAAGAGATATACATAAATAAAAAACAGGCTATGGGGAGAAGTGAATAATATAACAAAGGACAGAGCTGCTGTGTTAGAGTTCTTTTAGCCTTGAGGAGGAATCATTCCAGTCCCATCCACAATGGATACTTCTAAATAGATGTGTTTTCACACGTGGGCTTTACCTACAAACTTCAAATTCTTGAAACTCTAGGCAGAAGATATGTTACAATGGCGCCACCTTCTGGATACTCCCCAAAATACATATTTTGTTTGTATTTTTCTCCCACTCAAAATTCCTCAATGGCTCCCTATTGTTGACAGAAGAGTCTAAAATCTTTAGCATTCAAGGCCTTTTATAATCTAGCAGAAGTTTATGTTCAGGTCTCATCTACTGACATTCTACATGGGTAATCTGTGCCACTCCCCAGAATAAATTCAGAATTGTCTGCATTCTAATGTTCAAATCCAGCATTTATTCAATACAATAAGCCAGAGAGAAACACAAAGCAGTTTAGGGGATTCAGGGTCAGAGTCTCAGTATGAATGAAAATGGCTAGCATGTATGGGATGTCCCCATACCTACACTATGCAGGTCACTCAGTGCTCACAGCAACCTGAAGACAGCTCTTCTCTATGGCTATTTAGAAGTTGAAATAGAAGCAAAGTTAGCCATAGAAAAAACAGATTAAAGGACATAAGTACACACACAAAATGCACATAATAAAATAAATATAAAGAAACAGATGGCTAAATTCACAGATGATCAAAAATGCATGGTAAAGTCAAGCAATATTATGTTTGTGCATCAAACTTGAAAAGATTCTTTTCACACTGATAGTGATGCCATATTGGTAAGGGCCCAGGAAATAGGCAACCTCATCGACTTTTGCAAGGCAGCACTGCTGGAGGGCAATTTGCAAATATTCAGCACAAGCTGAGAATTGTCCTTACATTATAATCTTGAAATTCAATTTTAAAACTTTACTTTAGGATATTATCACAGTTTTATACTAAGAAATATCTACTGGAATGGTAATTATCACTGCAACATCAATTATTATGGAGAAAACATTGAAATAAGTTGCATGGCTAACCATAGGAGATTTAATATATTCATATAATAAATTTAAATAGTCATTGAAACTGTTATTATGACAAAAGTGTATATTACATGTCTATTGTTCATACTATGCTATTAAATGAAAAACAGATTAAAATCCAATGTATTCTGTGTCTGATTCTATTTTTGTTTTTAAAATGTGTGCATAGAATGATAATCAGAATTACTACACAAGATCAGTGGTGTCTTATTCAGGTGGCAGCAGTATAAATTATTTTTGTTTTATTCTTTCTCAAATTTTAAAATGTATTATAATAAATCATATATTTCTTTTATAACCATCATACTAGTTTTAAGAAAGAAAATGACAATAAAAAACCAATAAAAGGAAGATGTCTATTAAGTGGTATCTGTATATAATATTCAATTTGACTGAATTCCACTTGTCTTGATTTTTGGTTTTGGTCAGTGCCTACCACAGCTCAAAGTCTCTGGGATACCTAATATTTCCTTCTTCACTATATCCAATGTGGGTGTGGGTGTGGGTGTGGTGAAATGGTACCTGAACAATAGCAAGTAAACCCTGTAACTGAACAAAGCCTTCTGCAAGGCAACATATATGCTTATATAAAGAGCCAGAAAATAGTTTTATATTTGCACCTGATAATTCCACTATAAGGGGATTCCATTCTGACATAATTACCTTGAAAGAAGACAAATATCCATGCTCAAAAATATTTATTGCTGAGTTATCATTAATAATGAAAAATTTGGAAACAATCTAAATATCCAGTAATAGGTAAATGATTAAGTAGATTCAATGGAAACTGAAGTACTAATTAAAATAACTCTTATGGAAATGACATAACAGGACGATATATGCCCATGGCATAATGTTAAGTGAAAATAAGTAGAACAAAATGCAGTTGGCTTCCTATGAGTATGAGTACATAAAAATAAGTCTGCATGCAAAGAAAGGGGAGATGAAAATACATAAATAGAAGACATAACAATCAAAATTGTCTTGAATTTCATTGTTTTTTTCTTGAAATGAAAGCCAGCTATGCTCTTTTTAGGCTCTGAATCCCTGCCTCAAATGAGTGGCTAGAATGAAAATCCACAGTTGCTCAGTGCTATGAAAACTTATGAGAATCCGAAGGTTTGAGCAACAGCAGAAACACTGTGTCCACGACAGCTTCCTAAACAAGTCTGCTCGAGGAAAAACTCCATTCTCTGGTGGGTTTTTCAAAGGATGAGATTTGTCTGCTCAAACAAACTGTTTTATAACTCTGATGCCACCGAACAATATATAGGGCTCTAACCTTTATTCTACACCCGAATGGACTCAATGACTAGAAATTTTATAGCAGGAACTTGGATCTTTAGTTTATATAACTTAATCCCTTTGTAATTTTCTCTTATACAGAGACACCCTATTTTGGAGGGCAATGGACAAACCCTCCCTAAGTGACCCAGGGCATCCAGATCCAAACAAGGAAAGAGATTGAAAGAAAGAGACAAATTAGCCTTTAATAGAAGGAAGAATGAGCCAGCTCAGTGCCGCATTCTCTGGAACAGCAGATCCTCTAAGGACGTGGCTCCTCTCTCAAGGAGGTTGGCCTGGCAACTCATTTACACACTCCACTCGGGGAAAATTCTTTTCAGCACTAGCCAACATGCCGACCCAGGCTTCTTTGCCGAGCAGCCTTGAAAGCTTGCACACATTTAGAGAAAATACTTTCAAATGACTCTGGAGTTCTGCTTTATGTTTCATATTCCTTTGAACTTATTACCTCTTTACAATGTCTTGGACTATTAGTTTGGGAACATTTAAAGTTAATGACTATATGGAAAGTAAAACAACACTTTGATGTTGCCCAAGTCATTCATTTCTCTTTCATACACAGGAGGTTATAGAAGGGCTGGGTGATGCCAGACCAAGTCATTTCAGGAATAAATAACGTATTTGGGGGTCTATATAGATTGTTGCTCACGGGAAAATGAGAATAGATCAGCTCTGGAACGTCTAAGGGAACCAAGGCCATGATTAATGAGGGTCAACTTTAAAACCAGAGCACACACAGATAGGATTACTTCATACAGAGAGCAGAGTCTGTCTGACCCAGGCTACCCTAACACAATCTCCTGAGGCGCATCATTCACAAATCTTGCTGGTTTCAGGCATACACTGACAGTAAAAGAGATACAGAGAGAACTTCCTTTGGCCATAAGGAGACAGGACCAAAGTGCCATAAATGCAATGATGATGGCTATTAAGGAAAGTTGGCAAGAATTTCTAGAAGTTCAAAGTTGAAGTTTTGGTAAAGCACATGCTAGTGCTTGCATATGCTAGTCATTGCTGCTACATTTTTTTTTTTTTTTACTTGTTTCTTATTTCTATAGATAAGAGCTTGGAAGCTGTTGTGGGATGGAGTTTCCTGTGGTATGTAAGACACTTAGAAGTGGAAGTAGAGCCACAGGACCAGCGAGCCAAAAGAAGGGGAAGACCTGCTCATACTAGATTTCTTAGATGGTCCAATATGAGTCTACCAAAGGAGAAATAGAAACCACTCACAAGAAATGGCCTTAATCTCTTCAAATAAACAACAAAGGAAAGCCGACCAAGGACAGAGCCTCTAAAACACAAAAGGGACCCAAAGGGTATTCAGCAGAAATCCTAGAACACCATTCCTTGTTCCTGTTTCCAAAGCAGCTAAATGTGTATTTGCTGAAGGCTACTACACGTGTGGAGAACAATAAAATGATGTCTTCTTTCATGGAGCTTATGGTGTTAAAAGACCACAACCAATATATTTAAGCAATTGAGAACAAGAGACAACACTGCATCTGGGTATGGTGGCTCACACCTGTAATCCCAGCACTTTAGGAGGCCAAGGCAAGAAGATCACTTGAAGCTGGAGTTTGAGGCCAAGTTGGGCAAGAAATTGAGACCCTATCTCTACAAATATATACATACACATATACCTGTACATATATATATATATGAAAATTAGCCAGGCACGGTGGCATGTGCCTGTAGTCCTAGCTACTCAAGAGGCCGAGGCTGGAGGATCACTTGAGTCCAGGAGTTCAAAAAAGCTGTGGTGAGCTATGATTGATTACACCACTACACTCCAGACTGGATGACAGAGGATGAGATGCTGTTTCCAAAAAGATAGGGATAGAGATAGAGAGAGAGAGAGAGAGAGAGAGAGAGAGAGAGAGAGAGAGAGAGAAAGAGAGAGAGAGAGAGAGAGAGAGAGAGAGAGAGAGAACACTGCATTTGTTATCCAGTCCTTGAACAAATATTTGTAAAGCATCTATTGTGTGCTTCGTATTGATCTAGACAATGGGACACAATGGTGAAAACATGGACAAGGTCCCAGTTCTCATGACATTTATATTCTAGTGTCTGTGTGGGGAAGAGATACATAATAAACAAGTAACAATAAATGAAGATGATTTTAGTTGTTAGGAGCAATAAAGAAAATGGAGCAGAGAGGCATGACTGTGGGTGAATGATAGAGGATGAGTGAGGATGGAGTAATTTAGACTAAAGGATTGGAGGAATTCTCACTGAGAAAGTGATGTTTGAGATAAGACTACAAAGATAGACCTGTTAAGATAAACGAGAATGTTTACAGGCAGGAAACCCATATGCAAGAGCCGGAAGGCTAAAAACAACTTTGTTCAGAAAACACAAAGAAAGCCACTGTGGTTGGGGCTTATCAACTGCAAGGAGGAGAAGGACAGAAGACATTTTCAGAGAGGTCCATAGGGACATGGTCATATAAAGCCTTTTAGGTCAAGGCAAAGTGCCTCAATTTCATTTCAAGTGCAATGGGAAGACATTGGAGAGTTTTAAGCAGATGATTAACATAGTTCATGTTTGCAAGAGATCATAATTACTGCTCTGCTGAAAATAGATGATGGAAGGAATGGGATAGAAGGAGGAGGACTAGTTAAGATACATCACAATTCTTCAAGCAATAAATCACGGTGTTTTGGACAAGGTGCTACCAGTGATGTGGAGAGAATCCAGATGTTTGGCAGTTGGGCCTGCAGAACTTGCTGTGGAATTGAATAGTGGTACCTTATACTGAGACAAGACGCCCAGGCAGGAACTGGCTTAGAAATGCCAACATAGTTTTGGGAGTCTTATGAAATCAGAATTCTGTGACTCTTACCAGTGCTGGTTGTTTGGAAGAGTTTTTAAAATGTAAACCTGAGTTTGACTTGTCAGAATGGGTAGAATTTGAATACTTAGCGACGTGTTACTGAGACTGATTTTTGAGTAACTAAAATTTGTTGCTTCATTACTTCACCAACTTCAGTCATTAGTGACTTATTTGGCCACATCAAGCGTACTTTTACTTAACATATTTTTAAAAATTGAAGCATTTTCTTTTTGTTATTAAATAATATATATTTTTAAAATACACATCATACCAAGGCACTGATTGGGCTGGAGCTCCTTAAACACTGCACTGAGTTAAATGCCATCAGCCACCCTATTCTTAAAACCAATGCTGTGTGCCTTCGTTAGCACTCACCACCCTGAATCAGACATTCTGTTGACTGGTCTTTGTCTTTCTCTCCCAATAGATTTTAAGTTTCTTGAGAGAGTGCGGCTAAAATATTTTTGTTTTGGTATTGTTTTAAGGAGATGTGAGACGAAACCATGTCAGTTTCATCACTGCCATCTTCCACCTTGTCTCACTTGGTGGCTGTTACCGGCAGTGGATCCATAGGGGCCTGCAGGAATCTCAGTTCTTGCTTCCTCAGAAGAAAGAATTGGACAGAGGGGGATAAGGCAGAAAGAGAGTAGGCAAGTTTCAGAACAGGAATGAAAGTTTATTAGAAAGCTTTAGATCCGGAAGGAAAGGAAGTAAAGTATACTTGGAGGAGGGCCAAGCGGGCAACTTGGGAGATAAAGTGCTCTGTTTGACCTTTGACTTGGGGTTTTATACATTGGCATACTTCCGGGGTCTTTTGTTGGGGTGGGCTATCTGCATGCACAGTGGCCTGCTAGCACTTGGGAGGGGAGCATGCTCAGTGTGCTTATTGGAGTTGTACACATGCTCCATCGAGGCTTTCTTTCCCGACAAGTCAAATGTTTCTAGGAGGTGATATACCAGTTAAACTCTGTCATTTTGCCTCTTAGCACACATGTGTGAGCCCACTCACCCAGCTCCTGAGATCTTATTGGGAAGTACTGATTGCCAGTTTCAGGTTTTTCCTACCTGTTAAGAGATTGTCTTTCCCTGGTGCCAACTGCAACCAAATATTATTTTAGAGAGGCAGTTAACAACTGCCTGACCATCACCTGATGGTCACCTGATATTCCTGGTGTGTGTGGCGGTGGGGGTGAGGGGAGCCCTCTCCTGTTCTGTTCATGTCTGACTAGCTACCTACTGTAACAAGACCATAGTATTGGGGACAGAGCTAGCACTGGGCAAAGACATGTTGAATAAATAATCCTACACAGATCATCTTATGGTCTGAAGTTCTGGATTTCAATATCTTGATTCCAATCTGTCTTGAGGTGAATGGTGAGTCCCCAAAAGCTGTGTTCACCTGAAGTCTGTGTGACCTGCTTTATTAAAAGGGCCTTGCAGATATAATTAAAGATCTTGAGATGAGATCCTGGATTAACTAGGTGGGCCCTAAATATTGTGTTGGTTCAAAAGTAATTGTGGTCTTTGCCATTGAAAGCAATGGCAAAGACCACAATTATTTTGTACCAATCTAATACAATGTTGTCCTTATGAGAAGAGGAGAAGACACAGACAGTGAAGGTCATTTGGAATCTGAGGCAGATGTTGGACTTATATTGCCACAAACCAAAGAACACCTGGGACCACCAGATGCTGAAATAGGCAAGGAAAAATTCTGTCCTAGAGTCTTTTGGGGAAGCATGGCCCTGCCAACACCTTGATTTTGAACTTCTAGCCTTCAGAACAATTGAACGATGAATTTCTGTTGTTGAAGCCTCCAAATCTGTAGGAATTTGTTATGGCAGTTCTAGGAAGCTAATATACAATCTTCATGTCCAGATCATTTTAGATCTCAGTGAGGAGCTTCCTGCCCCATTTAGCAGGAAGAGAACAGAGGCAAAATGGGTGAGGCACCTGGGGTGAAACATCTCAGGAGACACTCAAGCACAGTCATGTCTCCTACTCCTGCAGTATCCGTGATTATCTATGCAGGCTTTAAGAAATCAAGACAAAGAAAATACACCTGTAAGTGTAACTTTGTCTTGAATTCTAAGTTCAAGTTACATCTACAGGTCTATTTTCAAGCTGATAGATGTAAGACATTCTGATTGCAGTTCGAGTACCTCAGAATGTCCCAGAAATGTTCATGGTGGCCTCGTGAGGGACAATAAACTGCAAGACTGTCTATCCAAACAGTTGGCCAAATTTTTCAAACACTCAGACACCTCATTTTGCGAAGAAAAAAAAGGAAACAGTCTCAACCTGAATAATAATTCTGTTACTATTACCCCCTGATTCTTTTGGGTGTGCCGGACATACATGGCAAGGAAGAGAGTTGGAGAGAAAGCAGGGATTTCTGAATGGGACAAATAGAAACCCAAGAGAGAAAATCATAGAGAGAGAGAAAAATCACAGATGGAGCCCAGGAAGTTGAGAGCATCCTTGGCCAGCGTGGTTATCAGTCCAAGTGTGACTTGGTCCTCCTTTGTTTTTCTCCCCATCTGCTCCTTGATAACATAGAGTAACTGACTCTCATTTTAAGCCAATTAACCAGAAATGTAAGTTTCTATTTCTAGATTTTAAAATGTTAGAAATTCCTGTCTCTCAGTTGTAATGGAGTTAGAGTTGTTGTTTACATCAAAGTTATGTTTTGTAAACAGCTACTCAAAGGAAAAAGAAAGCCAAACTTCTCTCCCTGAAGATTCCAACCAGCTAGGAAGACAGCAACATGTGAAATGAGCCAGATGATCTAATCTCTAAGTGTTCCATACAAAGTTTTAAATGGCTAATCTTTTCACATTCTCCAACAGGCTGACCAAGGAGAATTACATTTTTTTGTCCTCAAGTCCATGATTATGTGGCAGGAGGGAAGACCCTTATCTTTCGTCTTCAGTTTATTTTTTCAAGTTCTTTTTTTCATGAGGAGACTGTGTACAAGTCACTGTTGGGTTAAGTCATTGCTGTCCAGTGATGTGAGTTTTCAAGTTGGTAGTGACCAACAGAATATCTTCTGGAGCTAGTGCACTCATTTACAGATGAGCCGGCTGAGCCCCAGCGTGAAGTAAAGACCTGTGAAGGCCTTCAGAAAATTAGAGAAAAGGAAGACTTGCTGCACAACTTCTTTTGCTAGCATTTTATTCAATATTTTATCTGTATTTTCTATTTAAATCTCCTGATAGTCTTGTGAGGTGAATATAATTATTATCATGTTATAGGTGATATTCAATAATAAGATTCCAGGTTTGGAAAGTTTGGAAAGTATTATCTTGCCTCATTTCCAGCCCCCTATATGTGGTCCTTTCCTCATCTGTTCATCTATTCATTAAATTAAAACATCTTCTGTAGAAGACAAACTATGATTCCTGCCCTCTGATATTCACACCTTGCATAGTTCCCCTCACTGAGTATGGGTGGGATCTGTGACTTGCTTGTAACCAGCAGAATATGTCAAAGTGATGGGATATCACTCAATCATGTGATGTGATTATGTCACATTATATGACTGTCTTGCTAGAAGACTGGTTCTAGAAACTTTCTCCCTTACTGACTTTAAAAACGTAAACTGTCATGTTGTAGAGGGTCTATGAAGAAGGCCACATGACAAGAAACTGCAGGTGGCTTCTTAGAGCTGAGAGTGGTCCCTGAGTGACAGCCAACAAGAGGCCAAGACCATACTCCCACAACCATACAAGATGAATGCTGCTAACACCTTGAGTGAGCTGAAAAGCAGATTCTTCTCCAGTTGAGCCTTCACATGGCAACGCAACCCGACCTACATATTAAATTAAGCCTGTAGCAGAGAATCCAGTTAAGCTGTGTCTTCACTTGACCCACAGCAATTGTGAGAGAGTGAATGGATGTTGTTCTAAGATGCTATGTGTGTGGCAACTTGTTAACTTAGCATAGAAAAATAACATAACCTCTATTATAACTCAGGTCCTGGGGTGGGTGTTGGAGGTTCAAAAATCAATAGCAGATTTCCTTTATCCTCAAGTTGGGGGCAGAAGAGATAAATAGGTAAACATTATATAGTTACAATGTACAGTAATAAATTCTATAAGCTTTTGTATAAAAGTTTGTGACAGTGGACAGGAAAGATGATGTGAGAAAGTTTTCTACCAGTAGTTCCTTCTTCTCTCTCCAGCCCCCAAAGTCTCCTTTCTTTTTATTTCAACTTTCTCTTAAATTCTTCATTTCCACTGATAGGTCATGACTAATGACTCAAACTGACCCTTTTGTTCTTTGTGAGATATAGCAGAGAATGTGTTCATCAACCTCTGTGAGTTTCCTATCCTTTGGCATTCAGTATAGTAAATTTTGTAGACTTTCTTAAGTTGTGTGGTGGCATGTGATTGAGTTCCAGACAATATTATTTTGGTACAGTAAGGTGCACTATGTTTGTGCCTGGTTCCTCAACTCTCACACAAGGTCCTTCACACCAAGTGAAGAGGATGTGGTGGAAGACTTCATGGCCCTGGAAATGGAAGGACCCTGGGTTCCTAAACCTCTTTGTGGAAGCATGCCCATCATATAATCATCTTACCACAGTATAAGCAAGAAATAAACATTTATAGCATCAATCCACTGGGATTTGTTTTCTACAGCAGCTATACAGTAGGGGATACCAGTTAATTTCAACTGGTATCAAAGATAATTAAAGGGATGGAATCAATGGGTAAAGTCTTTTTCATTGTGTTTAGCTATCTTTGAGATCTCTAGTATCCTACAGTTAAACATATTTACTTCTGTATGACTCTGAGAGTGGGGACAAAGGTATGGAGGGACTTAGCTATTTATCATCTTGATCAAGGCAAGTAGCAAGGCCAGTGCTCCAACCTTTCCAACAGCATGGGCTCTCCCTCACTAGCAAATCTGTCGTCCAGGCTTCCCAGTTTATTTCTAGCTGGTTTCTAGGACTATACTTCAGGGGAAAAAGCTTTTCCAGGGGTTATTATAAGCTCTGGGAAAAGGGCCAGGATGTTTCATATTGTAATGGAAAATAATCTTTCTACCCTCAATCTGCACATTTTATTTAAGGTGTGAAAAATGCTTTCCCAGCTTCAGCCAAGAGCATTCAGGTCTCCATGGGGATATGGGCTAAGGAGGTGGAGGGCAATGATTAGGTGAGGGAGAGAACACTCCCTGCAGCAGTTTCCAGGGGAGCAGCAAGCACGTAGTCAAAGGAATACAATACTTGACCTCCAGTCTTGCTCATAGTGCTTGTTTCTGCCTCACCCTGGTGCCCAGAAGTTTCAGTTCATACTTGGCCTGGAACCAAGGGGAACTGAGTAGAGGGGCAGTTCCTCTGTGGACCTGGAATTTAGAAATCTGCAGTGCTCCCTCTAGACGTTGATATTATCACCAGACCATGGGCTGGCAAGGACCGGGGGACCTGGTCAGGATTAGTCCTTGGAGGCAGTAGACCAGCACTCACAGATACCCATCTTTGACAGCTATTGGAGAAGCTAGAATTATATTATTTTTCAAAAGGACAAAGTAACAAAAGAGCTGGCTGACTGATATATGCAGTAGGTAAACTTTTCATCTTTAGTAATTCTGGATCCTCATTCAATGATTTCATTTTTTTAGATATTTGTGATCAATATTACACCATTTCCCAACAGTGGTTTCCAGGTGAGTAGATAATTATACAAGAGCTAAAATCACAAAGTCCATCAGATACAATGATATGATATTTGGGGGGTATTAATATGGTAATATTTCTCTAGATCATGTTTAATATTCTTCAAAAATGTAAATGAATCATTAACAATGCTCCAAGAAATAAATATATATTTTAAATATTTTTTAGGATCATCAATCTATGTTTTTTAACCTTATAAAGTAAGATTGAATTTTTCTGAGATTTTAAAAATAAATTGAAGATACAGTTCCAGGTTACAGATCTATTTTACTTAGAAGAAACTGTAGCTGAGAGTGGTTACTTCACAAGTCCATGCTCTGCTGGGGGTAGCAGAGTTGGGATTCTTTAATTTAGGACAAACTACTTTCTGACTTGGATAAGCCAGTTAAAACTTCAGGGCTTCTTGTTCTTCAATGAAATGAAGTCCTATTATAGTACTCCACAATCACTCCAACATTCACCCCACTGAGGGAGCTTCTCCTGCTGGTCCATGTTGCTTTCCCTTATTTCAAACATGAGGTGGGCACCTCTCATTTGAACATTTAATCAGATACTACCTAGCTGCTTCATGAACATATCTTTAACTAGATGTGACTGGCACTTAATATGCTCACTGACAATTTATTTTTCCAAGCCCTCTGCAAGGCATTTTACAGGCATTATTTTAGTTGATCCTTACAACTAACTTGGGAAGAAAATATTATTAGCTCCATCTTACATGTGAGGAACAGAGACTCATAGAGATTTAGTCACTTGCTGGAGATCATAGCTAGAAAGAGTAGATGCTGGAATCCACTGACTACACTCAGTAGCTAAAACCATTTGTGTCCTTCTTAATTCCTTTATTCCTACTAATCTTTACATCTACTTCATCAGCTAATTCTGCTGACTCTACCTCAAAATAGATCCTGCATCTGAGCAATTCTTGCCATCTTCTCTAACACCCTAATTCAAATCACCTATATTTCTTGATTATTCAGAGAATTCATTCTCCACACAGCAACCAAACTGATCTTTAAAGAAACATAACATGACAAAAACCCAAGAGTTTGCCATTTCTCTTAAAATGTATATTTTCTCATAGCCTATCATGTCCTCATGACCCAGCCCTTGGCTAAATGTATCATATTATAATAGTAAACAATCTTCCTGCTCTCAGCCTGCACATTTAACTTAAGGCATGTGTTATGGGCTGAATTGTGCCTCCTTAAAATTCATGTTGAAGTCCTAACCCTTAATACTTTAGCATGTGACCCTTATTTGGACATAAGGCTTTTAACGGGGTAATTAAGGCAAAATGACGCCATGTTGGTATTCCCTAGTCCAATATGGCTGGTTTTCTTATAAGAAGAGGAAATGAGGATACAGACAACATAGACAGAGGAATGGCTGTGTGGGGACACAGGGAGAAGGGAGTCATCTGCAAACCAAGGAGAGAGGCCTCAGAAGAAACCAACCCTGCTGACACTTTAATGTTGAATTTCTAGTCTCCAGAACTGTGAGAAAATAAACTTCTATTGTTTAAGCCACCTCATCTGTTGCACTTGTTTATGGCAACCCTTGCAAACTAATACAGTGTTAAAAACTGTTAACTCAGTTTCTACCAGGAGCATTCAGATCTCCATAGGGACCTGGTCTAAGTGGGTGGGAAGCAATGATGAGGACGAGAACCCTCGCTGACAGAACCCTTCCCTCAGCCATGAATGTCCTGCCTTCCTGGACTACATTCTTTTCTTGAACTTAATCCATTTCTGCCTGTCTTTTAACTGGATGGTCACTCTGACTACACAGCTTGGCAAGGGTGTCTTTTGCTTTTAACTCAAGTACTAGAGGGTCTTCCTGCCCATCCTCAGTCACCCTCCCACCACTATTTTATGCTTGACTTTCTTCCTAGTGCTTGTCACCTGCCAATGTGATTGATGTGTTTATTTGCTTTACTGTCTCCCCTGAACAGTTTCATAAGAGCAGTGCCTGACTCCTATGTAGCCGCTCATTGAATCTTTGTTGAATGACTAAATGGGTTTTCCTGGATTGGGCTCTAAGTTCCTCACAGGCATATTTATAGCTTATTTATCTTTGTATTCCCATTTCCCAATCTAAAACCTGTCACATAGTAAGTTCTCAATAAAAGCAAAATAAATTAAATGAAGTCACTAAAAACATTGCATGAATGTTGAATGAATGAAGATGTTTCATGTACATACACACACACACACATATAGCATGCTTATAAGTCTCTTCCTTTTAGGCTTTGAAGTCAGAAAGAAATATGTACAGAAAGGAAAAATCTGTTCTTAATAAACTACAATATTGAATTTTTGCCTAGAGTGTCAGTAGATGTGGAGTGAGGAAGTGATCAGGAAGGTCAGGGAGCCTGTCTCAGCCCTTTCCTAGTCACCAGCATCATCTCAGAATATTCCTAGAACAATTTGCCAATCTCTCTTTAAAATTGGAAATTGATTAATTCCTTATTTCTAGTATAAAAAAGGAATCTGAACTCTAGAGAAGGCCGTCATTATGTTCACATATCTTAAAGCACCATGAACACAAGAACACATGGCTGACTTCTTGACTGTATCCATATCACTCAGCCACTTTAACTTCTATGAGAATCACTTAGTTGCTACTAACTTCAATTGTTGTTTAAACCCCTTTTATATTTAGATACAATTTTTATGTACTCAGGTGTGTGGTATGAAAAACCAGGTTTAATGGCTGTGGCAGAGACTAGATAGATGGTTGCCAATCCTGTTTCCCTTTTCTGGGCTAAATCATATTTTCTAGTTGTAGTCTAAAGATAATTAGGTCATATGATAGTTTTTGAGCAAAGAATATGATTAGAACTGTCAGGTGTCACTTCTCAACTAAGATAAGAGCTTCACAATATTCTCTTTCTCACTTCTTTTTCTATGGAGATCATAGAGGTCAAGTGAAAATGACATTAGTTCTATCAGATAGAATAGGTCTGGGCCCCAATTTGAAGGAACAGAAATTACAGCCTACAAGCCTTGGACTATAATACACCAGCAAGAAAACATTATTTTAAGCCTTTGATATTTTGGTATTATTTGCTATGTCAGCTTTGCGATATTTCTTTTTACTAATACAATGGTCTTAACAGAATTGCTTAGGTTGATTCAATTTAACATCAGGAATTATGTATGTTTTTATTTCAATCTGTATTAAAAATCCATTGGAAGTCCAATGCAAGTGTCTTCCTACCATGAGTAATAGTAACATAATAAATGTCTTAGAATATAATAAAAGTATGTACTCTCAAAAATTTAATGTTAAATATTTTTATATTTATAAATGCATATGCAATTTTAGATTAAGTATGCATGGGATCCTGATTATTTTAAAATTATTAAGAAAACTCGGCCGGGCGCGGTGGCTCAAGCCTGTAATCCCAGCACTTTGGGAGGCGGAGATGGGCGGATCACGAGGTCAGGAGATCGAGACCATCCTGACTAACACGGTGAAACCCCGTCTCTACTAAAAAATACAAAAAACTAGTCGGGCGAGGTGGCGGGCGCCTGTAGTCCCAGCTACTCGGGAGGCTGAGGCAGGAGAATGGCAGGAACCCGGGAGGCGGAGCTTGCAGTGAGCCGAGATCGCGCCACTGCACTCCAGCCTGGGGGACAGAGCAAGACTCTGTCTCAAAAAAAAAAAAAAAAAAAAAAAAAGAAAACTCATTTACTGGCTGAAACAGGAGATGCAGTGATGTTAGGATTTTTTAACTGTTAGTAGTGTAGTAAAGTCAGACAGGAAATGCGACCTTAGTGTAATAGAGCTCCTAAAGTGTTGTCATAGCCCATGCTACATTCTCTTGCCGATGTCAACAACGTGATAAATGCTCATGATTGCAGGTCACTCTGTAGGTCACCCATGTACTTCTGTTCTCCATTAATGTGTTCTAAGATTACCTGGAATCAGTTGTTTTTATTCTCAAACCTGCTTATGATAGTTTTATTTGCCATTGTATTTATATAGTAAGATTGAAAGTTATCTAAGTGATAAAATATGAATGCAAAAGAATTATTGTTTAAATGAAAAGTAGATAAAGGCGAGCTACTAAAAATAAATTTCAGTTCAATGGAGAAGGAACAAAGCAAATATAAAAGATTGTGGGGGCAGGGCAGGTGTATTAGCCCTCTTTTGCTGAGTAACTAACCAACAAAAATAGTTATGGTTTAAAGCAATAACTATTTTCTTGATTATTCTGCAAATCAGTAATTTGGGTTGTGCTATGCTAAGCAGCAATTCTTTCTGGGTCAGGTTTTGCTGATCTTAGGTGGGCGGGCTTCCTAACATGTCTACAATAAGCTAGTGGGTTGGCTGAGATCATGTGGTCTCTCTCCACATGATCTTTTATCCTCCACAGGCTAGCCCAAGTTTTCACATAAGAAGTTTCAGAGTTCTAAGAATAGCAAGCTTGCAAACCCTAATCCACTAGTGTGTTTCAAGCCTATCAACATGATGCTTGAGGCTAATTGCACCATTAACCAAAGAAAATCATATGATGTAGGCCTGTTGTCAGTATGAGAGAGAACTACCAAAAGGCATGAATATTGAGAAATGAGAACAATTTGGGTAATAACTACAATCTGCATACCAGAAAAGGACAACCAAGTAGTTCTTCACTTGAGTGACTTAACAAGAGTCTTTAATTTCTTGTTTCTTTTTAGAAAACCAGAAAAGCCCCAATCCCGAATATCACAGATTATATGAATTAGTTTGTGCCATATATATATGCACACATATGTATATACACACACACATATATACACACACACACATATATATATAAATTTCTTACTCAAAGCTGCTGATCCTGATTATGCAAAGCTTGTCTGCCATATTTACACTCTTGATGTACTGTGGCAAAACTTCTGTAAACAGGGTTGAATAAATAGATGACAGAGAATACCTTACGTACTGTTACACAAGTAAAAGGCATACTTCAAACTTGGAATATACATTCACCCAATGTGAAAGACAATGGTTTACACAGCTTACTATATAATGTAACCTTACCAAAATTATTTCTTTTATATTTTCTGTATTTAATTTTAAAAATTATGATAGTAATGTATGATTGTTGAAACAATTGCTATAATATATAAGCATATTCAACATAAATTATCCCTTCTATCACCTTTATATTTACAGATATATTGAAATATTCCCAGTTGCTTTTTATTAAAATATAATACTATACATATTAGCCTACAAATTACTTTTTATACTTGGAAATATATCATAGATATTCCTATAAGTTTGTATCAGGAAACTGTGACTTTTTTCTGAAGTTTTATACTTATACTTACATTTTATATAAATGGTATCATATCCATGCTGGGTATTTTGCTTTTTTCATTTCTACTTTTTATTGTGGTAAAATATATATAACATTAAATTTACTATTAGCTATTTTTAAATATTTTAATTTTTTAATTATCATGAATACATGATAGCTGTATATACTCATGAGTTACATGTGATATTTTGATACAAGCATATAATGTGTAATGGTCAAGTCAGGGTAATTGGGATATCCATCACTTCAAGCATTTATAATTTCTTTGTGTTAGGATCATTCCAGTTCCACCCTTTTAGTTATTTTGAAATATAAAATAAATTGTTGTTAACTGTAGTTGCCCTATTGTGCTATCAAGCACTAGATCTTATTCTGTCTATCTAACTATGTTTTTGTACCGGTTAACCATCCATTCTATATCTCGCCCCCCACTACTCTTCCTAGCTGTTGGTAAACATTATTTTACTCTGTATTTCCATGTGTTCTTTATTTAGCTGTCGCATATGGGTGAGAACATGCAATATTTGTCTTCCTGTGCCTGGCTTATTTCTCTTAACATAATGTCCTTTGGTTCCATATATGTTGTTGAAAATGACAGGATTTCATTCTTTTTCAGGTTGAATAATATTCCTGTGTATATGTATCACATTTTCTTTACGATGGACTCCTAAGATTGATTCCACATTTTGGTTATTGTGAATAGTGCTGCAATAAACATGGGAGTGCAGATGTCTCCTCAATATAGATTTCTTTTCTTTTGAATACATGTACAGCAGTGGGATGGCTGGATCATATGGTAGTTATATTTTTAGCTTTTGAGGAACCTCTATACTATTCTTTATAATGGCTGAACAAACAATCTTGAGAAAACTGAACAAAGCTGTGGGTATCATATTACCAGACTTCAAATTATACTACAAAGCTAGGGTAACCAAAACAGCATGTACTGGCAACAAAACAAAACACAACACACCACACAGACCAAGGGAACAGAATAGATAATCCAGAAATAAACTCACACATTTACAGTCATCTCATTTTCAACAAAGGCACCCATAACATACATTGGGGAAAAGGCAATCTCTTTAATAAACACTGCTGGAGAAACTGGATATTCACATGCATAATATAACTAGACCCCTATCTCTCACCATATGCAAACAAATAAAATCAAAATGGACTAAAGACTTAAATCTAATACCAGAAGCTATAAAACTAGATATAAAACCACCAGAAGAAAACATTGGCAAAACTCTCCAGGACATTTTTATGGGCAACAATTTTTTTTTAGGTAAGACTTCACAGCGACCAAAGCACAGGCAACCAAAGCACATATAGATAAATGGGATCACATCAATCTAAAAAGCTTCTGCACAGCAAAGGAAACAATCAACAAAATGAAGAGACAACCCACAGAATGGGAGAAAAGATTTGCAAACTACCCTTCTGATAAGGGATTAATAACCAGGATATATAAGGAATTTAAACAACTTGGCAGGAAAAATATTCTAATTTAAAAATGGGCAAATGATCTGAACAAACGTTTCTTAAAAGAAAACATACAAAGACCATAAGGTACACGAAAAAATGCTTAACATCAGTAGTCATTAGAGAACTGCATATCAAAACTATAATGAGATACTATTTCATCCCATTTAAAATGTGTTTTTCTATTTCTGAAAAAAAAAAAATCATTGGAATTTTGATAGAAATTGCACTAAACCTGTAGATTGCTTTGGGTAGTATTGACATCTTGCCAATATTAATTATGTCTTCCAATCCATGACCATGGGCTTTCTTTCCATTTACTTATGTTTACTCTAATTTCTTTCCAAAACGTTTTGTAGTCTTAATTATAAAAGTTATTCACCTCCTTGGTTAATTTAATTACTAAGTATTTGATACTTTTTGATGCTTTTGTAAATGGAATTGTTTTCTTAATTTTCTTTTTAGATTTTTCAGTATTACTGTATAGAAAGAAATTAATTTTTGTCTGTTAGCTTTGTATACTGCACACTGCCGAATTCACTTATTAGTCTTAACAGTATTGTGTATGCATGTGTATGTATATGGGTGTGTGTGTGATCTTCAGGATTTTTCACATACAAGATTATACTTTCTGTGAAGGGAAATAATTTTACTGCTTTCTCTCCAAGCTAGATATATTTTATTTCTTTTTAAGGCCTAATTGCTCTGGCTAGGAGTTCCAGTGCTATGTTGAATAGATGTAGTGAAAGTGGGTCTATGTGTCTGGTTTCCGATCTTAGAGTAAAGCTTCCAGTCTTCCAGCATTGAGTATGATGTTCTCATTGCTGAGAGTTGTAACTGGTTTGTTTTATCTTTCTCACTGGTTTTAAGATCTTCTCTTTGTCTTTTAGGTTTGGGGGGGTGAAGGTTTACCAAAATGTGTCTTATGTAAATTTTAAAATTTATGTTGCTTGCCATATAATATTTCCTACATCTATGGACTCATACACTTAATCATTTATGGATAATTCTTGGCTTTTAAACATTCATATATTACCTATTTTTTGACATCTCTAATCTGTCTTTCTGGGACTCGCAGTAGGTACATTTTAGATTTTTTTAAATATCCTGTTTATATTTTTCATTTCCTCATCTAACTATATCAGATTAATATTATCAGATTGTCTTCATTTCACTAATTCTTTATTTCTAATCTTTACTTTGATTAACCCACCAAGTTTTTAACTTTCACCATAGATAAATAGGTAGAGGTAGAGATTCATTGCATTTATTTATTATATTACATACATGGTGATATATATCATGTAATGTATATTCATAAGTATTATATATTTTCAAATTCTAATTAGTTCATTTCCAGATATATCTAATATTTTGTTAGTCTTTCGATAGCTACTATTTTATGACTCCATCACTTCATATTTTTTATACATAGTTATTTCATTTTTGTATTTGAAAATTGTAATACTTTCCTTGGTAGCTTGGTTTGTCTTGTCCCATGTTGAATACAAGGCATTTGTGTATTTGTTTATTTTCATTCGTTAGGATACAAGTGGATGTGTAAATTGAATTTTAACTCCAAAAGAAGTGCTCATGGATGTTATTGGAGTGCTTTAACCTGTGGACTGCACAGAAACATTGCTATAGCTGCTTATCTTCCTGGTTACCACTAGAAGATCTATTTAGTAAAGAAGAAAAGATTGGGCTGGATTTGGGATTAGAATAGAGGCAAGGCATCCTTCCAGAATCTCCGAAATGTAATAATCCATCTAAAATGGCTTTTAAAGTCATTTACACCAGGTATAATGGATAAAGATCATGAAGTAGTAAAATATAAAGGAGAAATAAATATCTAAAAAAATACTAAAAATCAAAGTGATATAAGTATTACAAGTAATATACATTTTAAACAATGAAATACTGCTTTGTCTATTAAGCTAATACATTTTTGAAAGCTATAACATTTCTAGTGGTTATTAAAAACAGTGGGGAAGACTTATATATATGATGATATGAAAAGAGGTCCAAGATATTACATGAACCGAGTGAAGTACAGAGAAGTTTGTATCATAAGAACATACTTGTATAAGTTTTGAAAAGGGATCTCCATATATATGCAGCTATGTTCTTTTTTTTCCAAAGGATATTTAAGAAACTGTTAGCAGTGATTACTATGGGGATGAAGAAATAGTGACAAGGCAATGATAAAACGGAGATATTTTCTTTTTATGTGTACATTTTCTAGTGTGCATAAATTTTGTTTGATGCTATATTTTGCATTTTAACTAAACTAATTTTAAGAAAAAATACAAATAAACAACATGGGAACCAAAAGTCTATTTATAACCATAGTTATGAAGGTTTTCTTCTAATTACAAGAAAGTATGGTATATCTTCAAACTTTTAAGCTTAAAAAATTTTTAAATAATAATAGTAATTTTCTCTATGTCTATATGCTTATTCATTTCTATTTGGGTTTTGTTTTCTTTCTTTTAAAAACTTTTTAAGTTTAAAGGTATGAAGCTTTAAGCTTTAAGGTGCTCTCTCTCATGGTGGAAATAAAGACTTTTATCCAGTCCCCTGAAGTTCAATTTGTGATATGTAGAAAGAATATTAACAGTGTTCCTAAGCATCTAATTAATGGAAATAGTCATAAATTCATACAAATATGTCAAATGAAATATATATTTTAAAGCTATTTACATATAATAAAAGTCAGATCTGACCAAAAAGTTTAAACTAAGAAGGTGGTTAAACTACCAATGCTATCTCTAAATAATAACACAGTATGAAATCATAGCTTTTTCTAAGACCCTTTAAGGACATGGTAAAACATTCAGTATTTAACACTAACTGACAAAATATCCAGAGTGGAGGTTTTGTTTGTTTGTTTGTTTGTTTGAGACAGAGTTTTCCCCTGTTGCCCAGGCCGGAGTGCAATGACGCAATCTCGGCTAACTGCAACCTCTGCCTGCCAGATTCTCCTGCTTCAGCATCCCGAGTAGCTGGGATTACAGGCGGATGTCACCACGCCCAACTAATTTTTTGTATTTTTAGTAGAGATGGGGTTTCATGTTGGCCAGGCTGGTCTCGAACTCCTGACCTCGTGATCCGCCTGCCTGGGCCTCCCAAAGTGCTGGGATTACAGGCATGAGCCACTGTGCC
This sequence comes from Papio anubis, assembly GCF_008728515.1. Classification (NCBI taxonomy): domain Eukaryota; kingdom Metazoa; phylum Chordata; class Mammalia; order Primates; family Cercopithecidae; genus Papio; species Papio anubis. Next base: position 18,070,406 of record NC_044989.1, on the reverse strand, counting down.
TGGCTTAGGATGGAGTTTTATATATAACATTAATTTTAATTTAATATGTAAAACAAAGTATGGAAGAAAATGTATTCAATAATAATAGTAATTTTCTCTATGTCTATATGCTTACTAATTTCTATTTGGGTTTTGTTTCATTTCTTTTAAACTAGTTTTTCACATTTCACATTTTTAATAATGCATTTCTTTTATAATAAAAAAATTTAACACTTAAAGTAATCTAAGAAGATCTAATAATATGTATCATGTGTGCACACACACACGAGTTAAGTTGGACATTTCACTGTTGCTTTCCATGTGGTACAGAATATGTTTTTTGCAATGTTATAAATTACTGCTCAACAATTTTCTCACCATTAGTTTAATTGTGGTTACAATTGTTTGTGTCTGTAGTAATTCAATATAAATATTTTTACAAAAATTGCAGGAAAATACCCCATAAGAACAGAGGTAGAAATGCTATTAAGATGTTGAATTATGTATGTTTTCTCTATTTAAAAAATCGTATTATATGTTGCCATTGCATTTATAACAAGTCATATTTTATTAGAATAGAAAAATGATAGTATTTTAAAAGGTAAATAGCATTTAACATGAAGATAATGTTTATAATAAATTTTCCATCCTAACAGAATTTAGAATTCAATACCAGAAGTCTAGAATCAAATTAATATAATAAATTATCCTATCTTTATTAATAAGTGTCTAATTAACGAATTCAAAGTTTTAATGTTGCTCCAATGTTAAGCACTGTCTCTATGGCAGTTCCAGTAGTACAGAGGATTAGTTTATTAAAAATATGTATAAAATAGCTTGCATTTTTAGGAGTCTCATAGTTCAGAGGAGACAGACAGACAAATTGGAAAATGAGTACCACCTAGTATGATCAAACACAAATATATCCTAACTAAATAGGCAGCAAGAGAGTGCAGGGAAATTTTGAGGGGAGAAGAAGAGCTATTAAATAACTACTTTCAGGGGGCTGAAGTTAGGGTGGGACTGGAAGCTGCTTTTTGTTAAAGCTGCAACTGGTATCAGTGTTTGGGTGGTATTTGTTGGACAGTCATTATTTCCAGAACTAGACCTCAAAATAAAAAAGAGTTTGAAAAACAACAGAATTTTCTCATCTTTCTTAATTCCACTAAGACAGCTAAGCACTTATTTTGAAAGAGATACAGAAACATGAGTCACCTGGAATAAGATCCACAGAGTGGACATACCCTCAATGCCCCTTTGCATTTCATTCTCTGTTCTAATTAAGAAAGAAAGAGAGAAAGAGAGAAAGAGAGAGAGAAGGAAGGAAGGAAGGAAAGAAAGAAAGAAAAGACCTCAGAATTCTATGATAAGACACATTTAAACAGTGTCAACCTCAGAAGACATCAGGAGGAAGCTGTGTCTCTCTTTTCCTAAACTGGAGGAAACTCACAAGACCCATGACTCATCTCAGACAGTGAAAGCTTCCTGGCAAGCACACTTGCATTAGAACATGGGAGTGAGAGATGTTGGGACCCCTTGGCTTCCCTTCCCCTCAGTGACAAGCTATCCTCTTGAACTTATTGCATTCAAAGATGTTCTCTTATCGTTCATAGAAAATTTTTACAACAGCCAAAGAGAAAATGTCCTAGACTCCACATTCATCAATAGTTTGCTTACATGGAAAATCGTATTTCATAAAAGGTGACTCATGTGTTTATGCAAGCATATCTAAGTATTCGTACTGTCCAATGTGGCAGTCAATGATAAATCCTTCGAACAAATGTGTTTTTGCATTTCTACACATGTAACACATAGAGTTGCAACTGAACTAATAATTTACATTTTCAGATGTTTAATCTTTCCTAGCTAATTGAACTTCTTGGGCTGGGACTTGGCTGAAATCTGCAGAGCCAAAGTCTCCTACTGCCAAAGCTACTCCCTAGTAGGGTTAGACACTTTTGGAAGTTGCATTACAGTTTCTTCAGGCTTCCAGACAGTTTTGAGAAGGGCTCATAGCTACATTAGACAAGGCAATACATCTTGAAATCGGAATATTTTTTGACTTAAAGTGAAAACATGCATTAAGTCTCTCAAATAATGAACCGAAAATTTTGCTTTAAAAAAGAAGCTTAAAAAAATATTTCTAATTTCGTTGCTTTGAAACGTAATTACCTTTTTTTTTTCAAAAACAAGCAAATTCCTTTATAGTACCAAGTTACTCACTATGTTCCACAATGACTCATATTAACCATAGAATCAGGAAGAAGCAATGTAGGATAGTGAAGATAGTGAAAAGGTACATATTTTCATATATTTCTACATCAAATTCCGTTTCTACCACTTACCAACTATGTGCTTTTGGGGAAATGTTTTAACCTCTCTGTGCCTCAAGTTCTAAACCAAGAAACCAGAAATTATATTTAGTGAGATAATATGTATAAAGAACTTATTTTAAAGCAAATACTCAATAAACAGTAACTATTTTGACTTATACTGATAGTTTAAAATGTCATGTTTTAAGCTAATTGGGAAGATCTCAGGTACAGAAACCCATTAGGGAATGAGTTGTGTTATAGGGTTCAAACTTTTAAAAAATCATTATTTCAAATATAAATCTTTCTAAAATTGCTTTATATATGTTTGTCCCTTCATTAGAATAATCTCATTCGTTATAATCTAGTATTTTCTTAACAACTTAAAATTTTAGATTCTGCTGTTTTCTAGGCTCTTCTGAGGTTTGCAAGGCATTGCCCTTGCACTAAATAACATTACATTGAAATGTAGCATTGTGTTTGTTTAACATTATTTTTAAAAATTGTTATTAGTGCTAATGAGACCTGAAAGAGCTATTTTTATTCCTAAAGCAGACAATCTTTCTTTGAGAGAATTAAATGGGCATAGGGAAAAAGCCTAGATATTATTGTAAGATGAAATTTAAAAATGTTCTAATTGAAAATATTTTGGGGGGAAACTGTTCTGTATGTAGTGATAGAACAGCTAGAATTTAAAGTTTCCAAAGTTTAAATTACACTCCAATATTTCAATTTAAAGAAAAAGATTATAAGAAAATGGTAATTTCCCTAATTGAGTTACCATATATATTCCTCCAATAGTGACAATATTTTACATTAACGTGCATGTTTATAAACAATACACTAAGTTCTTATTCTATTTAGCGCTATCAACTTTCTATCTGGAAAATATTTTCTCATGTTTTCTATGTAACCATTCCTTAAGATTACATAGAATAATGTACTTAGAGTTTAAGGACAGAGCAAAACAACTTTTTGATTTTTCTGCTTTGCTTTTCTAAATTTCTTAGCAAGAAATTTCTTATGATGAGAATCTGACCTAATACAATTATTTCCAAAAGGAGAAATTTTCTCTACATTTTCCAATAATTTAATCAGAGTACATTGGCATATTCACTACTGCAAAAGCCAAGAAATCCTATATGGATTATCTCAGTGCCATAGAAATGAAAAACTAGAAGGTATTTAGAGCATTATTTAGAATGATTTACTTACTCAGTATGATCATATTTTCCAAATTCAAGCTTAGTTAAAAGTAACCTAATTTCAACATTTTACTGAAATACAAAGCCAGATTTTCTCAGTGGCCAAAAGACACGGCCAGCTGGAATTATAGAGCCCATAGAGGACACTTTAATACCATTTGGCCACAGAGATCTTGTTTAGAAAGTTTCCTCATCTATAAAGCTAGCTTTCTCAGGATCTTCCTTCTAACAAAGAAATAGATGAATCTAAGTTAGTATTGAAACATACGTTAGACAAAGAACATTCCAATCACCCTGAGAAATAGAACTAAATTCACCCCTTCTTCTGGGGAAGACAGAATGTCAGTGTTTGAACTCAGGAAGTTATAGATGCTTCCAGTGATGTCATGGATTAACTTGCTTTGTGGCTTTGCTTTGAGCCTAAAGCCTTTGCTACTGGCCTAGGAATCAGTCCTGAGCCCCTTTAGCCACCACCTAGCTAAGGACAATTGTGAGTACCTGCATAAGTCAGGGTCCAATCACAAGACAGGAACTATGTAGAAATTTGAACAGAGAAAGTTTAATATAAAAGTTACTAGCTATAACAGAGCACTATAGTAGTAAGGGATTAGCTAATAAGAGGTAAAGAGTGCACTACAGAACACAGGTGTAGAAGAGCTAAGGAGCAACCACTCTCCCCAGGGCTGAAATAGAGAACCCTATCAAGAGTTTCTCACCCATTGCCCCAGGGCTGAAATCCAGACCTTGGTGGAGGTCGTGGTATGGATGGCTCGCAGGATGGCAGAAAAGTTCTGACATGCATACTCATCTATCTTCTAGGGTACTGGGAAAAGGTGGCTTGCCTGAGACACTGTGTCACAAAATCACTTGCTGCTGAGTACTGAGGATAGCGCGCAAGTGCTGGGGAAGTTGTCATACTCCAGGAGCCTGGTGCTGGGGAAGCTGTGCACAGCAGGAGCCTGGTGCTGGGCAAGCTGTATGTGCTCCAGGACCCTGATGCTGGGGACGCTGTGCACTGCAAGAGCCTGGTGCTGGGGAAGCTGTGCATACTCAGGAGCCTGTTGCTGGAGAATCCATGCACTGCAGAAGCCAGGCACTAAGGAAGCTGTGTATACTACATGACCTAGGCATGCTGCAGGAGTCTGCCAAGAGAGCACACCAGAACTAGAAAGGACTATTGCTTCCTCCTAGAGGGACTTTTCAGTGTCTCCTACTGACAAAATTTAACATCATGCCAGACAGCAGGGGAAATAATTATTTAAAAGACCTATTTATATTTTTGCAAAACAGATAATAAAGGGTAAATTTGAAGCTGACAGGTAATAAATTGATAACTGACAAAGAACTTCAGAGAAGCAGCACCTTCTGATGTTATGCTGAGAGCCAGGTCACCGTCACTTTGGGTGTGAAATCCTTTCTATATCCTGGTTGAAGCCTCAATAGTTGATGCTCTGAGACTCCCCTCTTCCCCATGTGCCACTGAGTTATTCTTATGTTCCTAGGCTTCTTCTTTCCTCCTTTTACATAAATGCTCGAACCTCTATCAGGAATAAAGTGTCCAATGTCTGCCACTGTAAAACAAAACAAAACAAAAAAAAAACCCTCTATTCTGTCTAGATTTATTTCAATTGAGGAAGAAACAGTGTACATGTATCATGCTCCTATTATGTGTTAGGCACTCTCAAAGGTACTTCTCTGTCTTGTTTTAATCTTTAAAGAATGTAGGTATTTCAACTCCATTTAATAGAGGTTCATTAACACGGTTCAGGTTAATCAGCTATTAACTATATGCTTAATGTTTTATATGAATTTAATTATCCACTTATAAACTATGTAAGTTTTGTAAAGGTACTTAGACATTTAATGCCTCAGCTTCCTTGTTTGTATAGTAGAGATAAGGGTAATATTGACCTCATACCATTGTTGCAAGGATTAAATTAGATAATGGTCCAAAGTCCTCAAAACTATGCATTGCACATTATATGAGCTCAATAAACATAAGGAAGTATAGTATTAATGGTGGCAGTGATATAAGTTGCAATAGTATTCAGGCCCAGATCTGTAGAGCTCTGAAGCTCATGATCCTTTTCTCATGCACTACTGCTAACCATTTTTTCCTTTTTCACACAATCCGTTTCTACAGAGTGTGGCTCTAATTCCAGAGGTCTGAAGCACATAAAGGACTTAGTGGATGGATGTTATGAGAAAACTGCTTTAATTCTACTAGGATAAGCATTTCAGAAATAGACATCATAAGAAATTGTCACGTCAACGGAGTCTGTATTCTAATATATTCCTGTTCTCTCCTCTCATCTCCAATACATGCTCCATCTTTAAACCAGCTCTCAGGCTCTCGTTAGGCTGTGGGTCTCATGACTGGTAAGAGCCAAGCTTATGATCTTGGAGACAGAAACAGTGAGATTAGAACCGATAGTAAATAAAAGATGTTCTGAGAAGCCCACTGCCTTTCCAGGAATAATGAGACAGTTCAAACCATTGGCTGCATTTGCCTCCTTCTCTTTCTTACTCTATGCAACAAATAAGTTGAGGTTTCTAGTTTGAAAGTTTATTATTGGCAGAAAGGTTAAGCACAATTCTCAGATCTGCCTTTGGCAGGAATTATCCTGTAATGTCAATATGATCAGCTTTCAAAATGGTTGGTTCCAGTAAATCTTGTTACTATTAAAGCTCTAGGTTCAGTATATCAGTTCATGGAGATGTGTCCTATCTCTGCCACTTAGCAGGTGTCTAGCCAAAGGGGTTACTTAATCACTCTGAGCTTCGTTTGTTTATAATATATGAATAATAATAGCAACTACCTTAAAGGGTTTTGTGGACAAAGATTTATAAACTACATTCACAGATATTTGCAACTGTGCCTAGACCATTGCAAAGTACTCATGATAGAGGCCAGCTAGTTATTTTACAAACCATTTTTCTCCTCTGGAGTATAAATCTAAACTACCATTCCAGTCTTCCTTTATGTGTGGCCAAGGACTGAAAATTCAAAATGGACAGAAGTAATGTATAGCACATCCAGCACTGACTTGTGAAAACCTCTTGTGTGATTTTCCATTCTCTTCCTCCATCTGCTAGCTGGAGATGCTGGACATCCAGCAGAGGACTCCAAGGCCCTGGGATTGGTAGATATACAGATGGAAAGATGCTGGGTTCCGAATCACTGCATGAAGGCTGCCTGCCAAATCCCCACATTGAAAATCATTTGAGTGAGTACATAGAACTCTACTGTATTAAGCTACTTAGGTTTTGGGATTCTTTCTTAGAGCAATAATCAATGACAATCTGGAAAATGTTTAAGAATCAGCACTCTGAAAAATGATTCCTGATTTGTAATGTTTGCCAGTTTCCATGGTGTAAATACTCCCACTATGGCCAATTTCAAGTTACCAATCTGACATTACTGAACGTGGAGTTGCAAAAAGATGTGCATAATTGGTCCTCATGAGCTGATGAGTGCCAACTCCAGGACACCCATTTCCTGACTAATATTGCACTCAATAAATAGCAATACTTGTTGCAGAGTTGTTATATAAGTTAAATTTTAAAATAAATCTTAAGCCTGTAATAGCTGATGTAATACAGGGATTTTTGTACTTACTGAGCAAAAATTGAAGTCTTTGTCTTGTAACCTGAATTCCTGCTTCGACTTGTTGCTGTTGTTTTATGTTTGTTTGCTTGTTTTTCCATATAAGTACTAATACCATAAAAGAAAGTGAAAGAAAGAATTCAAATTCTGACCAACATATTCTGGCTCTTCAGAACACATGGAAGGTAGTTTTCTCATATACATTTCTCATGGATATTTCTCCTGAAAATACGCCAAAAATTACCTAACGAGGCAAATCAAATAAATGAAGACTCTAAAGTCTTAAGACAACAAGGAAACAATTAGCCTACACTTTGCTGTCCTTCTGGATTAGCCTTTAGAATTTCTTCTTTTGTTTATCCTTCCTTCTGGAATTAAAAATTGATCAAGGATAAATAAGCTTCATCCATAAGGCATTACATCCTCTCTGTTGGTGCACAGGCCCTGGTCAGGTAGTAGATCTCCTTAAAAATTTATCTTTTCATGGGTTTAACATAGGAAACAATCTGTTTGAATTAATTTTTTAATAAAATATGGTTTTCAAAATGTTCAAATGCTGGTATTGTTATGTTAAATAGAACACTCTCATCTATTTGCACTTTTATGTTGGAAATTACCTGCATTGGTGGACTTTATTTTATTTTTGGGGGAGCCAAAGATCATCTTAAAGAGAAAACTGTATAATTTTTGTTGTATAGTCTTTCAATAAAAATTGCTTGGTATCCAGAAGAGTTTGTGATTTGCCTTGTATTTAAGAAAATAAACAAACTTACAAACACAGCATATTAAAGGGATCTACTCTCTTCCCACCAACATCACATCATTCACACAGGCTGTCGGTGGGTTCTCCAGAAAGGGTGTGTGAATGTTAAGTGAACATCCGGCCTGTTTTGGGATGAGCTGCACTGGGGTTCTTCCCTGCATCTGGGTGTCCACAGGGTCCACAAGTGTTTAGAAGAGGAGAGGATGAGCACATAAAAGAGTGCCTGCAGCAGGCACCATCCCATGTGCAGCCTCAATAATTTCTCATAACAGTCTTATGTGAATGACAGTGTTATTGCTATCTTATAAATGAAAGACTGAGATTAGAAAAAAAATAATACATGCCATGGTCACAGAACTTAAAAGTATTGAGCAGGGATTTCAATGCAATTTTGTTAGATGTAAGGCCCATTCCCTTTATACCATACAACTCTTACATTCTCTAAAGTGAAAAAATCTCAATTAAAAAATGAATTCCAAAGAAAAGAGATGCAAAATTTCCTGTGGCCAAGCAATTGTGAGAAAAAAAAGTTATATATTTCCATGTAAATGAAAGCATAGTGTGGGTGGAAGTATACTTTAATATGCAAAGAGTTTTTCCTTAATAGGTAATTTAGAGAAACAACAAAACATTTAAATTTAAAAAAAACAAAATTTTCATCAATTTATTTAATTTTAAAACAGATTCTTAGCTTTATAGCATACTCAGGTTTTCTTTAAATAACCAAATCTGTTAGTGTGTTGAAAACACTATTGTTGGCACAACTTTAATTAGTGAAGTTTTACTGAATACTCTTATACGTATGCATCCTTGTGCATAAAATCACTTTATTAATTTGAAGAGTGTAAATTAGAGGCAATTTTAAATGCCATTTATGATCAATTGTAAAAACAAATAAGAAAATGAAAATTCAGAGAGATTAGGGAGGTTTTTCAGTCACATAGTTAGTAAGTATTGGGCTTGGATTAGAAGCCAAATTAATCCAATACCAGAGCCCTTTAGCTTTACCATAGTGCTTTTCCCAAACACAACAGCATCATCATTATTTTTATAATATTCTCAATGGTAGAACAAGAGTATCGCCATCTTAACGAGACTGCAACATCTTAAAGTATCAAGTTTCCACTTCTCAGAACTGTTTGTTGACATTTGGCCAAACTGCAAATGTCAACCCTGACCACAGTTTCAACAGAGCATAAGGGCCCTCACTGTAACAGAACAGCCAGCACTTTCCCAACCCCTCCCTAACAGAATCTTGCTTCAAAGCACACTTCTCCACCTGGCCCTTTAAAAAAGCCTCAGGCTGTAAGAAAAGTTTGCTCCTGACCCTGCCAGTCAGAAGCCCTTCTCAGGTTTACTCTCAATAAACCTGTCTCAACTGTAGAGCTGCCTTCTTGCCTCTTCTTTCCTTAATCTTTCTATTCCAACACTCAACATACATATTTCTACTGCCCCATTTTACTAATGGTGCCAGCAGTAAATACTCTGTCTTCATGCTCTGGCTGAAGCCAATTTCCTCAAAGCACCCCGTTTCTACCACTCTTCACCAAGGCCCATCTTTTCTTTACATCCTGCCTCCTTCCTTGAATACATTAAACTATACGTAACTCTTATCTCTGGACTGCCTTGGTTTTATTTTACCCAAAATTTAATTTTTGATTCAAATTATTGCTTATATTAGTCATTATTCTATCTTTTTCCATTTTGTATTCTTAATGTGGATTATATATTTAAATGTGTGCAGGACTGGACACTGTATGAAATGTCCTACATCTTCTACTAGGAAGCATATAACACAGGGGGAGCCAAGAGGGACTGTATTTACTCAGGTGCTCAATAAAAAAATGTTGAATGAATATTATCTAATTATTGGTGAATATTCTGGGTTGTGAAATCATCAAGGGCACAACAGTCAATGCATACAGCATTAATTTAGTCAGTGGTTCATAACAATAATTGAATTCCAGTGATGTGCCAGCCAATAAGCACAGATGCTGCTATATATAAGTCATAAGAAGATTGGAGAATTCCAAGCAGTTTTCCAAGCTAGGCAAAACACAATGCAGGCCTGAACTAAGGCAGTAGGCAGAAGGGTAGAGAAGAAAGCAGAAACATGAAGAATTTCCTAGGCCTAATGACTGATCAGATAGTCAGAGTACAGGGCAGAAAACCGCTTAGGAAAACCCCTAAGTTTGCAATCTGGGTCTCTAGACTAAACTAAACTGATGATGAAGTACAGGTAAAAAGCAGGACTAATGGGATTGACCATTAGTTTAATTTAGGAAATACTGAGGATAGGACCCAAGGAATATCCAGATAGACTTAGATAGGCTTGATGCTTGTAGAGTTGAACTTCTTTGGAGTGGCAAGCCTGAAATAAAGGTTTGAAGTCATACAGTTAGCAGTTAAAACTGTACAGGTGGATTAGATTGTGCAGAGCAATTATGAAGGACCAAAGAAAAGTGAGTCTGGTAAGGGACCCAAGAGAACACCAATATTTAAAGAACAGGCAAAGAAAGAATTGTCAGAGAAAGAAACTAAGTAGGAACTTGAAAAACAAACAGTGGCAGCAGGAAAAAGATGTCTTCCTCGACATTCATCTTTTTTATTCCATTCAATGGATGTTTAAAATTGTTTGCATTCTTCTCAACAGGGACACTACATTTGTACACCTCTAGGGGGTGCCATTTACATAGAACGCAATGTAAACGGCCCCTTCAAGGAGTTGGGCAGCTCTATGATGGTGTATTTCCCCCAACCCCTTTACCATTCGACTTCATGCTCATGAACAAGCATTTGTTTTAATTTATAGAAATTAAGAACAAGCTTTCTGCTCCCACTTCCCTCCCACTATCACCTCAAACTCTTCAGCCACTTTAAAGAGGTTTCTTTAGGTCCTCTGCATATCATGGAAGCCAACTACTCTATTAATGCTTTCCTGATGATGCAGCCCAGTTCTGCATACAGTTTGTACAGAAATGCTATATTTATGGAAACAGTTGAAAAATGAAATGACAATATACCCCTAACAGTCATTTCAACAAAGGTGCTTTGTCAGTTCATTTGGGACTTGCCATGATTGTGGTGTATTTCTTCTACTGTAATGATAAAATGTTCAAAAGTATCATCAGATAGAGAACTCTGTACGTGCTCTATATGAAAAGATGTTCCCTTAAAGATGCTGCTCTTAATGCGCAGTGTAAAATGCTTGCAGCTTTTATTATGTCTTAGATGGGAAACATGTTTTACTGCATACCAGAGTAGCAGACGTCAACTCACTTTTCAAATTGAGAACAGCTTTTCATTTTGTTCTGTTCAACAATTTCTGGGTCCTAATTCAACCCTTCCCTCCCTCCATCCTAACTCCCACTACCATGAATTTGTACTAGCAAAACAATGTCACAAGCTGCTTCTTCTAACAGCAAGGACAGTATGTGCGAGGTGACAGGAGGAAGATTTTGGAGACAGGAATCTACCATGCTCTCTCTCCTTTTATATACTAAGAATAAAAAAGGGGAACTGGAAGGTGAAATATTTATTACCTCAACATTGCTGATTGAACACAATCCACAGGAAACCCAGATGTCCAGAGAAGTAGATCAGAGAGGGAATATCATGGGTCTGTAGAGCCAAATTTTGATTTCTAGCCTCCTGTGTAAGTAAAAAAACCGGCCATCTGTGAGGCTATTAAAACCCAATATGGGAGCATCTCTCACAATCCTCTTCCAAGTGCTACTTCCTTATTTTCTGATGACTAGTAAAACAAGTTTATTCCTTATAAAGTTTAAATATCACTGAAAGTTTCAATTTGATTTCAGACGGTAAGTAACTTACATAAAATTTTGATGTATTAAAAGAAATTGGTGAGTTTGTACTTCTTAGAGAAAAAAATTCAGATCTCATTTCATTTTATAACTGAATGCAAACTTTGAACCAAATACTATTAATATATCTTAAACACAAAGTTGATTGAGACTAAACGGGGTATAACACAGACATTCTCTTTATAAACATTCTCTGCTGGGGGAAGAAATTGTTAGTTTTGTTTTCAAAGAAAAGAGAGCCCACACTCTAAATGTAATCCTCAAAATTAGGAGACCTGAGTTCTAATCCCAATCCCAAATCTGGATGAGTCTGTAACTTTCTGTAACCCATGCAATTCCCCAAATGCAAAATAGGAAAGATATATTAAGTTTGCTCCAAAGAGCTATTACAAGCAGAGGTGAAGTAATTGGTGTGAATGTACATTGGCTTCCTCAAAGAACGCTGAAGAAATGCAAGACAATGATTTTTTTTTTTTTTTGCAACAATGGATAATTATTTTCCTTCAGTTTTTTTAGATAGCCAAGTTAAAAGTCAGTGATGCTCATTTAAGAAGCAAAATCACAGAAACATGCAGGAAAATTTGGAATCAATTTATTTAAAGACATGTTCTTTGCAGCTGTTATTCATTAGGATACTTTTATTGACGTGTCCAGAAATCTTTCCTAGTAGTTTAGGCACGCGGGGGCTTTGAGTCCTATGAAGTATAGCAAATTGCAGATGAATTGGTCCAGAAGTGTAGGTTTGCTTTAAAAAAAATGCTTTGTAAAGTAGACTATTCTCAAGGGAGTGATTGATTGGGGGGAGGGAAGTATGTACTGACACTTAAAAGATCCTTGACCTTCTGGAATGCACATCTAAACTTCTGCAACAGTAGCCCAAAAGGACTGAAATTCAGTGTTCAAAAACCACTTTTAATAAAGCCAGGTTTCTCCAAGGATCCCAAACCAAATGATCCAGGGATAATTAGTTTATAATAAGGCAATTTTTTTTTAAGAAACCTGTTTTGGTTTGTTTTGTTTTTTGTGTTTTTTTGTTTGTTTTTGTTTTGTTTTTTTGAGCAGGCTTTGTTGTGGTGCATCACAAATTTTTTGGGTCTGAGGAAGTACAGGAGTTTGCCAGGTGAACTTGGAAAAAGATTCAGAAGGAAAAAGAGTAATTTATTAGATGGACGAGCAAATTCAAAGACATGAAGGTTCTGAACACAGAGCTAGTTTGGAAGAACCATAAGCATTAATTAATTAATTAATTTGCTAACTTATTCTTTATTCTTCATGCATATTTTGAGCTCCTACTATATGCTGGGTACCATACCAGGTAATTGATACAATACATAACTGGCATCAAGCAATAGTTAATACAGCGGAAGAGATGGACATACAAATAATTTGAATATAGTAGGTTAAGATTTAGACAGAGAAAAGAATGAGTCCTTTTCTCAGTGGTGGAAAAAAGAGAAAGGAGAGGGGAAAGGGGTTGGTATCAGCAAGGAAAGTCTTCCCAGGAAAATGCAGCATCTGAACTGTGTCCTGAAGAACAAAGAAAATGTAGCTATGTGGAAACTGGGAAGAAAGGGTCTCCCAGGTAGAGGATCAATATGAAGAAATGACCCAAAGCTAGCAAAAATTGGTGGGATGTAAAGATTACAAGTAGTCCTGGTTGGAGGTTGGATTATGTGGGAAGGGGTGATGGTGGGGGCAGTAGATGAGAGAAGAGGTGTGAAGATAAAGTAAATAGAAGAGACAGATGGGAAGAGATGAAATCCCACAAAGGGCCCTGAGTGTCATGCTCAGTTAAAGAATTAGGGTTTGAAATTGTATTGGAAGGTCTTTGGCAGGGGAGTATGTTGATTGAATTAGCTTTCAGGAAAGTCTCTCCCTAAAGGGTGGGGTAAGAATATCAGTGGGGAAGACCAGGGAAGGTTGGTGCTGAGCCTCTACATATGGGCTACAAAGT